>NC_071469.1:89618950-89925537 GCF_028500815.1 Rissa tridactyla
TGCCTTGCTCCTGAGGCTGAGGTTTTAAAGGTGCGATCCTGTAAATTACTCCCCGAGTAAGGATTTTTTATGCAAATAGTCCTGTTAACTTTACACAAGAAAGAGTTTGCTGGATCACGCCATTATCCCTAGGCTTACAACGGAAACACAACTGACCTTTAGCTGTAATGAGCACCAGTAAAAAAATAAGTGTGACAAAATTGCCTGGATCTTTGCAAGCTGATACAAGCTGTGCCATGTGCTGGTAGGGGACAGATCTCCGAACAGGCTGTAGGAGTTAAGTCATTTCACGGTGTTAGATAACAGCTAATTGACAGCAGATATAATGCGTGTTGATAACCAAATGTAATTCGGGAGCTAAGAATGAAAAAGCCCAAATATCTGCTAAACCAAGCTCTGTATAGGAGTTATTATAGGAACGTTCCCAAAGCTTTTGCAGCTGCAGAAAAAAAAAAAAAAAGAAAAAAAAAAAGAAAAAGCAACGCTGCGATGTAATACAAAAGAAAGAGGGATCAAAACAGATGGAGCAGTTGGTATGTAAGGCGCCAGCGCGATTGCACCTAAAGCGTGGCATGTTGAGCGCTGCGATCGCTGCGCAATGTAAATATGCAGCAGGCTAGGAGAAATGCAGCTGAGCACAAGCGTTATGGCACTGTGCTCATGAGATTGTAGGCAGGATGAACTACCTGGGCGAACTCGCCTATGAAAACAGGGCGGAAACATCTCTGCTATTACATCAAATTAAAAGCAGCTGTCTGGCGGTGAGGGGCAATGAGCCAAATGGCCTCCGGCAGCCAGGCAGGTTACCGGCGCTGAAGGAAAAAGTGCAATCTATGGGTGGGTTGTCAGACCAATGGGTCTTAGCCCAAACCTTGGCATCATTTACCTCGTAGCGCTTTCCCTCCCCTTTTAGTCCAAGAAGGCTGTGAGAAAGGCCCACCATAGCTCAACCCACAGCGCCGACCAAACAGCGTCCCTGACACCGGCTTGCCACGGCTCCCTCTCCCCTGGGGTAACCAAGCATCAGCATCATTAATGCAAACACTTGCCATCACTCTGCAGCTAAGAGAAAAACAGGTCAGCAGCATTGCCGCCACTCCACACTTCCCTTTGCTTCATTTCCACTCCATTTCTCCTCCCTGCTCGTGCCTGCCCGTGACCCCGCTCCGTCATTCACCGAGTGCCTCTTCTTCATTTTTCTTGCACTGCTCTCGCTCTACCTTCCCTTCATCTCCTCTTTGTCCTTTGCCGCCCCATTATACAAGTGGCTTTTTTTTTCTTCATTTCCTTGCTTTTAGCTTTTCTCCCTGTCGTCTTTCTTTCCTTCCACTCTCTGATGGCATTTCTGATGCCTTCCCCTTGCCTCTCTTTTTATTGCCCAGCTGCATCGTCTATTGTATTACTTGCCATTATCTCCAAATATATTTTGATATATTTTCCCCCTTTCTCCAGTCCGGTGTTTTGTTCCCTTTAAGGCACCAGAAAGCACTAAAGGTTAGAGGGGGAAACTGAAAAGCATTCCAGTAGTTTTCCATCAGCCTGTGTATAAAGCACTTCTTTTTCCACTTGATGAGAAAGCAGTAATCAGTTTCCCCCTGCATCAAGCTCTTTTACACAAAGAGGTTGCTGCAAAAAGAAACGAAATAGATTTCTAACTGGTCTCCCCCTTATCTCTGTCTCTGAGCCCGGTGAACCCGCAGCCGTTTCCTTTGCTGCGGCTGCTGCTGCCGCGTGGAGCAGACCCAAGGTCGAGGGGGATGAGCAGCATCGCGGCTCGTCGGTGCGGGTGCCCAGCTGGTCTCGGCGGGGCTGGTGGCTTGGGCACTGGGATTTATTGCCCACCTGGAAAACTTAAAGCCTTGGCGCCGTAGCAGGGAAAGGAGATCTCTGACTTTGCAACAGCTGAAATGGCAGCAGAGTGGAAGATAAGGGAGGACATGCTTCAGGAGGACATGATTCAGTACTAAAATTAAGCTTCGATCTTCAGACAAAACATCACCCCGTCCCTTAGGTACCCACTCTCCTACCTGTAACCACGGGGGTCCAAAAATGGCAATATGTGTGCAGAGAATCAGTCCGCTTTAAGGCGGTAGGAACTGAAATGGAGTTTCCAGTCTGTTAAATACAACGTGCTGCCCTCCTCAGCATTGCCTTTACCAGAAGAAATCAGAGCACCATCTGGAGACCACTTGCTGCTCCTAACGTGTGTGCTATCGGCTCCCTTACCCTTCTGCGTCAGCAGCCACGGACCAGCTGGGCCAAATTGCCCCCGGCAGAGCCCTTCCTTGCACCACGGAGCCCCTGATTCGGTGGGGCCGGCTCTGTCAGAGCCCACAGATTTGCCCCAGACCAGCGTGCCCCACCCTGGCCCCCCCTGAGGGGCCAGGACCAGAGACTACCCCGGTGTGGCTCTTCCCGTAGCCCCTATAATAAATGTGTCAGAGCCCCAGGGCTGGCCAGTCGCACGTTTCCCCTTCACCACCAGCCGCCCCACGCGGTGAGGAGGTGCGTGGGCCGCGGTGGCCCCCAGCGAGCCGGGCACTGCGTCAGCGCCGTAAGCATTTCTGCAAGTTTAGGAGATGAAACAAAATGCAATCCTGAAATTATGCCTAATAAAGCGGAGGGAAAATGAGAACATACAGCCAGAAGGTGAAAGCCCCATTATGAAAAATTTGGTCTCCTGTTTTTCTTTAAAATATAATTTCAGTCAAATGGATCTTATTTGCACAGTTACATTTGTCATTCTGTCTCTTTTCTGCAACCGCACAATACTTTTAGCTCTGATGAGGAAATATTGTAACCGCTTTTGTCTCATTCTCTACCTTTGCTACGGTTTTCTGCTTTCTTCCCCATCACCAGAAAAAAAAATAATAAAAAAAAACACGAGTCCCTCATCGAAGGCACAGTACCAGAGGTTTAACACTGACAGTGTGCTTTGTCACTTTGGCTCTGGAAAAGGCTTACAAAAGCTTTATTAACAGGCTCATTAGCACGGCCTGATTTACTTCTGCAGACTTTACTCTTTTACTAGTTTCCAGGAGCATCAGCATCAGTTGCAGGGCTAATGAATTCACTCAGATTTGCATGCTAATGAAGCTCCCATGACTCTCTGTGCTCTCTACTTCAAATCGATCTTTGCTGTTGCTTGAGGAATATTAATAGAAATAAAAGTAAAGGGGAGCACCAGGCGTTTCAGTTGGACTTGCTGTAATCCAAGGCTTCTGTGCAATTCATATTTCATACATTACACTGTTTCAGATCTTATTTCTTTCATGCCTTATTGACTCTAACTGTACAGGAGACATCACCTTTAGGAAATTCCTAGTATAGCGGTTGGCCAGAAGCTCAAGGGACTACTTACCTAAAATCGTACTTGAGCTCTCAATAAATAGGTCAGTCACCTAAAAGCGCTTCCATGCAGCAATGCAGTTCCACGTATTTTCCCCCAAACGTATGAATTTCGTTTCCCTTTGGCAGAAACAGAAAACCTTCTAACTGAAGTTGCCTCTGCTGCCTGTGCAGTGCATCACACGAAAATGGGGTGAGAAAGCTCTCCTTAACCAGACCTTAAACTCAGCCGGGGTGAGAGACCCGGTCCAGGGGCCTCTCTGGCCCCAGAGAGGGGCTGCAGCCATGCAGGGAGCAGAGACATCTCGGGGATGCGAGCGCAGGTACCCTCTTGCAGCGTCCAGGGTGCCAGTACCAAGCTTATTCCTCAGCTTCTGCAAACCCTTGGGAACCATCTTCCCCGACCTATCAATTCATTGCACTGCAGCTGCCAATATTTAAATTAATGTATTTTTATTAACCTGGAGCATAACGTTTGCCATTTCATAGGCTGAAAATTCAGTTTGTGCCTGAATGCCTTTTTAGCAGGGACTGCTTTGTCTTGGGCCATTGTAAGAAACGCAAAAGGAATTTGGAAGTGCAAGGGAGGATTCAGAGCCCCACATCCTCTGCTCTGCTAGCTCTGTAAGCTACCTACCATGTAGGATCAAGCTAACAGACCCAATCAAAACAAAGAGATAAGTGATGCGTCTCTGTTAATTGGAGATGTTACTCTTTCAGCCCCTCTTTAATTTTAGCAATGATGAATGCTGGTCGATGACTGAAGCCCTAGAAAGAAATCCCATTGCACAATCTTGTTTTCACAAGAATATTTTTGGCTTCTGAAAGTGCACTTAACACGTCCAAATTAATGGAAAAGAGGATTCTTCACTGAGCAGCCTCCCGTGCCTGCTCTTCTTAATTTGATACAATAGCAGAGCGTACATTGAGATTAAAATGCTCTTTTGGATGCTCAATTGCAAGAAATCATTCAGCAAAAACCGGGGCACCATTTTCACGATCTATCTTGCGAGTGAGGATAAATCAAACGGCTCCATTTTGCTTGCTGCAAAAATAACACAATCCCTACATACTTTTTGTTTTTCCCTTTTTTTTTTTCTTTTTCCCAAACAGAAGTAAAGAAAATTAAATAAAATGAAAAGCAAGCTGTGGACTAATTATCCTTTTCTAAATGACTTCATATTGTAAAATAGCCTATTGAATGCATAATGAGCGTCATTACCACCAACTGCTTGCAAGTGGAGGAAAGCAGAGCGGTCATCCCATCATTATCAGCACTTGTTTCGTGAGAGATGCAGAGTGCCAAGGTGAAGCGGATGCTTCAAGCCCCGGCCACCGAAAAAGCAAGCCAAGCTGACAGCCTCGAACTTTCATTTACATTCAGTAGCACCTCACCCTGCCTCCAACTCCAGTCCCTCGCTGTCCTCTAACGGGTTTTGAGGGCTCCCAGATGCTGGTTGCAGCAAAGACAGGCAATTAGGGGATTGGCAGCTCTTCCCCCAGCTTCCCAGCAGCGAGAAGGAAATGAAGGGCTGGGCTGTATCTTCTGCTGTGGGAGGTTTGAAGGGGAAATGTGCCTTAGGGGACTCACCAGGGTGGAGGTGAGGATTCCCACCCACGACCCGGTGAGCATTTTTCAGTATTTATAGCAGCATTCCCTGCAAAGTGGAATGATTTCCCGGGAGAGGCTGAAGGAGCCCAGCCTAAAGCCCTTTTCTCCTCCCAGGCCCCATCCGGGCAGCTCCCACAGGCTGTGAGTGACCGTCCCCACTTTCACCGAGACCCTCCTCTGCCCGACACACACACGCTGCTGGCACTGACCTCGCTGCAGACAAAATTCCCGTTTCCCTTCCTTTCCCATCTTTCCAGCCAAACAGAAACAAATGCCAAGCATGAAGCCCATGCGTTACGCTTTCATAGAGATGAAAATACTCAGAGAGATTAAAATACTCCTCCTAAGTCAGGAATGTTCCTAAATTGTACACGCTGGATAGTTTCCCTGCTTTCAAGCGTTTGCAAGTCGCGGTTGCTCTGCCCTCGCAGGGGCTGTGCGGAGGCGCGTGGCCACCGGAGACGACCGCTCGCGTTGTCTTCCTTCCAGTCCCATCCTCGATTTAGCAAATCCGCCTGATGCCCTAAGGCTGAGAGGTCATTTGTAACAGTTTGGCCTGGATCACCCTGAATGAAAACATCCAATCAAGCCCTAATTGTGACAAATTATATTAGTCTGTATTTGTGCAACTTGCATTGCAGCAACTTAATTCGGGCTGTGCTTAGGTCGTGGAAACCAGGCGAGGCTAAAGAGGTCCCTTCCATGTGCAGGGAGGTGTGTGTAGGAGACGTGAGCTTCCCCGCTGGCTCCATCCTGCTCGACCATGAGCATCTTCTCATCCCACAGCGCCTACGTGCTGTCGTCCAGCACTGCCTAAGGCTTTTGATAAATTAAGCAGGTTAATCCCACTCCATGTTCAATGCTGGCTGAAAGTCCCGAGAAGAAAGAACATCTGGCCTGGGATACAGAAAAACGTTAAAATGAGGTGCAAGAAAGAGGAACGTGATGGGATTGCGTATCGTTGCCCCGCTATTCCCCATCCCTATGGGGAAGGTTCGCTGGACCTTCAAATGCTTCTTTCCAGCCCAAGATGTGACAGTGAAGCTAAAGAAAAAAAAAAAAGGCAAGAAATCCTAAAATTAATTTTCCTACATGACATATTTTAAAGGGCACTGTCAATTGGCTTTATAATTACATTTCTAAATCACTGGAAGATTACATTGAAGGGTGAACTTTACAAAACCTGAATATTTTTATTTTTTTTAAATTGAAAACCTTTTTGGGGATTTAAATACAATCTTTTGGTGCTGTAACCCCATGTAACAGCAAAAGTAAGGAAACGGCTAGAATATGCTACCCTTGTTCCTGCTCATTTGTACCTCTCATTTCCCACTGAGGCCGCTAAACCTTGTGGGATTCAGCGGCTCCTTCTCTAGGGATGAGCAGCACGGTTAATCACAAGTGCTCAGGTTCTCCCCAAAATTATGACACTGCCCTCATTCCTCAGGATTGTGAGAAAAGGCTTGAAGTGTTAACATTTGAGGCGAGAGGTTTATTCTGCTATCCGGCTTTTGAGCCTCCCAGATATCCCCACTTCATGCCTCCAGGCTTTTCTGTGCAATGAGGAAACCTCGAAGTATCTTAACTGAGAGCTGAGCTTCTCCCCTTATCAAATTGCTCCAGCTCTGAGTGAGAAACTGGGTGTCAAGAGACTGAGCAGAGATATCTCCAGGTCTGCCCTTTGGGGAAAAATTTGTTCTGGAAACATTGAAATGAGCCGAAGGGATGAGATCCTGCATGGGTGGGCACCCTCCCAGTGTCGGCATTAAATTTTAACATCACCACTCTACATCGAAATCAGGCTGCTTCCACTTGAGCTCCCATCGATGGGAGGTGAAATCCGGTTTAACCAGTTAACTTTTCCGTGTGAGCAAACTCACTGCCTGCTCTTAACAAGGCAGAAAAAATAAAAGCACAAAGCAGCTCGACTTTGCAGTGGTCGGTCTTGCCAAATGCACGTAGGAAATGATGGAGCTCCCCGTGCTCATCCACTACAGGAATCTATATTAGGTTTTACAAAGTCTTACAAGCACAATAAGCTAATGCAGTCTCTCAGCGCAGGTAAGATTTATTTCTCCTTCTCTAATATATATGGACCCAGACTCTCTGCTCGTATAATCCATTGGCTTACATGGATTTACACCAGATATTGGCATTTGATCTATGACTGGTCTTGGTCTTTTGGCTTTAGTTTGAGTGAAGGAATACAGTTCCGAGGACAATTAATAGAGAAAAACTAGTCTTACGTGTATTGAAGACAACAAAATTGCACTCTGATATCAAATAGCCATCTAAATAAATAACCGTGAGAAAACCAATTACTGACATATGAAGAAGCTATTGGCAGAGGTGCGAATACGCTCCCGCCGCGTCAGACCGAAAAAGCCAATATTTATGTAGAAAATGGATATCTGGTTACTGAAACAGTATTGCAATTCACCGATTGTAATTAAAAAAATGACAGTCAAAACTCAGGATAATCCTTCAGGTAATCAAAAGCTGCATCGGTAGCAAGTGCTAGTGAGGAGCCGTGGCTTTGCCGGATGGCTACCAACGGTGACACAAAGCTCTGACCGCTGAAGAGGGGAGGTGACAGTGTGATGGCTGAGAGGGTAGTTTAGCATAAAGAAGAAAGAGGAGAACTTGGGGGCAGGGTGGGGGGAAAACAACCCTCCACCTACAGCCGAGCACCTCCCATAAACTATGTGTGTATAGATCACATTTAAATGAATTTATACGTTACATTGAAAATTTAGGTTTCATGGCTCTGATCAGAGAAAGAGCATCAAATGATTTTGCTTCTAATGTGAGCACGTTGGTGATTTTAACAGCATTTGGTCTACTGAAACAAGATAAGGCCTGGAATAATAAGCAGCAGTTCAAAGATTTATCTAAATGTGTTTGGCAGTTCCCCCACCCTTTGCCTTGGAATATGTATATACCACAATTGAGACTATCCCCTGTAAATTACCACCCTCCGTGGGGTTCTCATGTTAAATTATTTCAAATAAGCAAGGCCAAATGCTCTCAACTTAGCCAGAGATAATCAACTAATGTAAAGTAATTTCCAACAGTTATATTTTTCTGCTTCAGGCTCTTAACAAAACCCCAACAACCGCTCACAGAAAATTGGGGTGGAAAGAAATAAGAAATGTCATCTATTGCTTGCTGGTGCTGGACCGGCTATCATGTGTTTTCCTAAATGTTGAAGTTAACAGTGCTGGATACCGAGCCCAAGCCACCCTTTGTGGTTCAGCAGCAGCAAGATGGGGCTGAAAAGGGGTCTGACATCGCTATGGAGACTCGGTGGATGAGATCTTTCTCATTAGTCAGGCGATCCATCTTTTAGTATAAAGCTGCAGGAATTAGTTTCACTTCCAGGGCTTTTTAATTATGCTCAAATACAAGTGCACCAGTCAGACAAAGAAGTTGCATTACCTCCGAAATTTCAGATCACGACACACTCTCCTTAAGGCATTGTATTTGCTCTTTGCATCGACTTTCAATTTACAGTAGCCATTTCTTGTTGTAGCATAACACAACAAATTTCACTGTATATTCCGAATCACAGTGCAACAGAGATGAAATTTCATAGTTTACATAATCAAGTTCTGAGCTGAAAGTCCTGATTTTAGATATATCCCTGAAATAGAATAGGGTTTTCTTTTTCTTTGTGTTTTGCAAGATATGACCCATCATTTTTTAAATAATTGTGTAATTCTGCCTTGCTATTGCCAGTATGCCCCATTATCAGTCAAACTAATAGGCCTGGAGAATGAAACCCCCAAAAGAAATCCTCCAAATTAGTGAAATAAATACAGTTAATGATGATAATTAAGTCACTGGGGATAATTGAGAGATTATCCAATTATTATCTATAATTCTTTGGCTTGCAAATAAGATAAGAGTGTGTAGGGCTAATCCATTCTAATAATAATAATAATAATTCTTAAAAAGTAGGGGGAAAAAAGCACAAAAAGTCCCCAACCCAGGAATTACTAGATTTCTTCACGACTGGAGGTATTTTGCCAGTTTAATTGCCTAATTTGGGGGTTTTCTAGTCTAGAATAATTTTTTTAGGCATCTATTGCAACACTGGGCTCTTGAGGAGGTGGAGATGTTCTGGGTCAGGACCGAATTCCCTGCCATGGGTCCTGAGGAAACCCTGCTGTCCCCTGGACCCAGACTAAGACGGGGGGATGTACTCCCAGCAAAGGTCTTAGAGTAACTACAGATGAAGTACTTAAAAATTAGAAGAGATGGGTTCAAGCCAAGATGGGATCCTGAATTCTGATAATAATTTTAGGGCAAGATTTTAACAGGCGTACCAGACAGAAGCATGACATCAGCAGGCTCTGCTGTATGAAAAGACCCCCAAATCCCTCCGAATCCCCCAGTGACACTTCTTTTTTTTTTTGGTGGCTGATTTTTCAGACATTCACCTCCATGCGTCTGCATTGTCACTGGGCTGAGGAGAGGTGGTTGACCTCCCGTGACCAGGGCAGGTTTTGGTCCCAAATATTTCTCAGTCTGAGACAGCCTACGTCGGGGTGGCTAGAGTTTTCTAATTCAGCAAGTGGATTAGGGGCACGAGCCAAACTCCAGGAAGACACAACGATGCATTGGGTAAGTTAATATGTTCAGGGATAGGTACCTTTTTTTTGGGAGGTCACTGCATTTTTGTTCTTTCTTTTGGTATAAGTATACATAGGGCCTCGTTTGGCACAGGTGATTTAAGGAGATCTAAATATGGCCCCCAGCAAGTCAATTAAGGATGTGTTTAATTTTAACATGTGCATAGTTCCTTTGGATCTCATCCATGGAAATCAATGGCAAAGCTGCTGACGGTTTGATTGGCTTCGGATCAGAGCCAGCAATTTTGATTGTAGAGATCAAATGCTTAAAATTAAGCATATGACTAATGCTTCACTGGATTAGGGAATCAATTAATGGAAGTGGGGTGCTTGTTATAAGATTTCCATTAACTTTCATGCAGTGGTTTTTTTTTTCCTAAACACAAACTGCATATTCATTGCCCTGGAATGCATCTAGGTAACTTGGGAAAAAAAATAAGAGGGCTGGTACAACCAGAATCTTCTGATGAAGCTATTGCAAGGAGTATGCGATTCTGTACAGGAAATGAAATCCTTGCATTGGAAGACCTCATGCCAAGACCTCATACCAAAAAGGTAAGTACCAGAAAGCTGTTCCGATCCTTTTCATGCCAAAAGCTCTTCAGAACAATCTGGGATTGACAGAGCTGGAAGGCCTTCACAAGCAAATCAAAAGGAACAGAAATGATGTAGCAGAGTGCAACCCCTTCTCCGCACATCTTTTTTCATCTTTGAGCAGCTGCTGGAAGTAAAGCATCCCTCAGCGGTTCAGCTCCTCCTTAACATAGGCCCCTACGAGAGCATCCCTGTTCCCACCCCTGTTCAGTCCTACCACCCCAATAAAACCCCATTTCGGGCTCAAAGCTCCCAACGTACTCAGAGAAAAAACCCTGAAATCAGGTGCTGGGAGGGTTAAACATGCTCTGCCGAGGCCCAGAGGCTGCTGTAGCAAGGGATGTCTCCTAGGGAAGGTCTCAGCCTAGCCAGCTAGCACAGGCTTTGGTGGGTTCCACTTTATAGCAGTATGTTTTTGTGCCCTGGCCACGAAGGGAGCCCTGGGCATCCAGCTCAGCTCTGGAGAAATTCCACTCCTAACAGTCCCCAGAGACCGGCCTGGAGCTGTGGGTGGGGACCTGCCTTTGGCCAAGAGAGCCGGGGCGCCTGTCCCTGCCCGTGCAGACGCTGTAACGTCAGAGCAGCATGTTAAGCCACGAAATGTTTCTGTAAATATTGTTTCACACTTGGGTGAGCAAAGCGTGCTTTTATCTGAGAGACAGCGCAGGGTGTAAATTACATTTTAATTGAGAAATTGCAAATGCCAGCTTTTGCTTTTTATTGTTTTTATTTTGTTACTAAAAAGGCCTGATTGTTTGTGGGAATAGCTCAGAGTGAAGCTCCCTGCAATGAGCCCCCTCCCATTTTTGCAGACTTTCCCTCTTTCCTCCTGGCTTTGCTTGCCTGGATTCTCCTCCTCCTTCCTAATAAAGATGTCTCCAGGCCCGCGAGCGTTCCTGAGCCTTGCTCGCTCGCAGCTTGGCAATCTTCCCCTGCAACATTTGCCGGCGGGACGCGGGTGGTCTGTCTCTCCCTTTGCCCGGCTGCCCCTTCCCTCCTCACCCAACGGCGAGTGCCAGTGAGGCTGACAGTCTGCTGACACCCAGCCTTGTCGCCCGGGGGTGGAAATCAAAAAAAGGCTCCGTTGAGAGCCTCGGCGTGAAGTGGTTTTTGCTGCGCAGTCTGTGAGCGTGATTTCCCCCTTCCCAGAGCAGTTTGCAGCGTTGCACCCATGGAGGGGCTCACAGGAACATCTCTCAGGTTCGACACCCAACCGCTGCCATCCATTTGGGCCATGGTGTGGTGCAAATGTTCTTTCTCCCCTATCCTGACATACCATTCCTGGAAAGTTGCAGCTGGAGCTGGGAGCACAAGGAATATCTTAAGACTTTGTGCATCTTCACGGGTCTGCATTATCCTCGTTTCTTACATGTCACCATTGTACCCTAAAGAACCACCGTTCATCTAAGGCTTGGCAGGAGTGTGAGATCCTGTAGGATCTCTCTTCTTCCTGCTGATGGAAAAAGCCAGTAGTTTGTAGCCTGAGCAGAAAACATCCTGATTTCTGGAGTCTCAGACATCCCTGCTTGCTGGGAAGCTTCCCGTTAGGAAGGGGAATGGAGAACGACCTCGTTCCTCAGGGCAGTCGATGAGCCGTCAAGCACAGGAGTGGGACGTGGCCAGACAGGAGGTGAGGGCAGGAAAGGCAGCGGAGGAGCCAGCTGTACTAAATCACTGCTCCTCCTGGGCAGCTTTTGCTGGCAGGGCTCCGAGAGAGCCCAGGCTGGAGGCGCAGAGCTGCAGCCCCCCCGCTGGGAGAGGCAATGGGAGCATCAAGCACTTCCAGCTGGGAACTCAAAACCTCAATTGCAAATTGCACCCTCGGTGCTCAGGGGGGTGAGTCAAGCCCATTAGCCAGCTAATCCTCACAACAGGCTTTTGTGAGGCTACTGTTTTGTTCTAGGGAAATGTATGATCTACTGATTACACAGTATCCCAACATGCCAAATGTATGCTTGAAACCAGTAAACAATAAATATTTAATTAGCCGGTCATTTTGACAATAACAACAGGCAACAATTAAACTGGCTTTTCATTTCCCATTCATTTAGTTGTCAGTCTTGTATAGTTAGAGTTAAAAGCCAGCTCTTGCCTTGACCGCAACCTTTATTAAGATTGTGAAGAGAATATTTAGGGTTGATCTGAGCTTTTGATCGGTCTCTGATTTCTCCTGCCACTGCACAGATTGTGGGCATGACTCAAACAACCATTAATACAATGTGGGTTGAATTTGAAACTTAGAAGCTTATTCTTTTTAGTCTAGCAGTGCCAACCAAGATTTCAGAGAGCAGTCACGCTTGGCAATACAGTTATGATTCAACCTGAAACCCCGTTCCTATTCCATGATCTGCTCCATTCCCATCAGGACTTTGCTCACCTCACCTGTCCATGTACGCTCTACTTTTCCACCCTGAGCCCTTCTTCCATCCTCACCCCTCTGTGTATTCCTCTTTACTTTTCCTCCTGTTTGTCCGCAGGCCTCCTGCTGTATCCCAAAGATGCGTGCCAATGGGGTGTCAAATTTCTAAAGGGAAAAGGGAAGAAAAAAAGCCATTTTCAAGCACCAAATTGAATTTCTATGCCAGCGTTGTCTGCATCTACAGCCTCTATATCCCAACTCATCTCTCCATTCTTTGTCTTTATGCGGATCACCAAGCTTTGCAGGTGGACTGCCGCCTCGGCAGGTTTACTAGAGAAGCCTAGGGCTGGAAATCAAACTATTCTTACACATCAAACCTACCCCCTCCCACGTTAAACACCCCGCACTCCAGAGCAGACACTTATCGGTGTGGGGGCAGGATTAAGTGGGACCTTCTCCCACTGCAGATGAAGCCCCTCCTGCCACTGATGATGACGCATCTACTCTTACAAATTAAGCAGGGCTTCTCTTACACAGCCATCAGTCAGGGCACCCAGGTATGAGAAGGAAAAGAATGGGGATTTCGGCTGGTTGAATTCAGAGCACCAGGCTGCAAATGAGGAGACTTGGTTGTAATCACAGTTCTCCTGCGGAATGGCTGTCTGACTGCAGACAAGTCGTTTCGCATCTGTTTCCCTTTCCATCCTTTTCTGTGTTGTCTATATGAATGCGAGATTTTTACAACACATTAACGTCTCCCTGATGTACCCAAATGGCATTTAACACTGTGCAGCCATGGCACTGTTTGAGACGTGTAAGCGCTGTTGTAATGGATGGCATATATACTAGACATGCATTCACTTATAGATATTTCTCCCTTTCACTACCACAATGCCACATCCTGCCCAAATTCTATATATTTAACGGCAAACTTTAAATTCAACAATTTTACCAAGCCTTGTTAGATTTCAGTGAATGTCAAAGTTGGTTCCAATTTCATTTTGCCTTTGACGAGAAATGAAAACGGAGCCCTGAGTCCCCCCACACAATATGGTAATGTCCTGCAAAATAAGTAGAATTAATTGTAAAAGTCAGCTTTGAATGAAGTCTGCTGTGGTTAGACCTACTAATCAGAAAGCATTTACAGAGTCACGAGGAGCTGATAAAACGTGTACACAGTTTTAAATATCCCATTGTAATGCATTGTAAACCTTAATTTAAAACAAGACAGCTTAAAAGCTTTATGGATTTGATTGATGATATACCCTCTATATTGACGGCTGAACCCAGAATACTGTTATTTCTGCTTTGTCTTGCTAACAACAAAGTTCAGAATGATAATATATTTTATAAAAAGCTTTACTATTACGCTGCTGCAAAAGTGACATTAAATAATGATAATAGGCCTGAGCCACAACTTCACGTAGAAACAGTTCTGGAGACGACAAATTTACATACCGCAGGCACAGAGGCCGCTGGCAGCACAGGGATAATGCTCCAGCCCCGCAAAATATTACCATGAGAACTTCCCCCTAAAGCAAAGGATGAAAGAAGGGCAAATTTTGGAAGCTGAGAGGTTCAAACCCTCCTGCTCCGGCAGTGCTGGCGGGGAGCTTGGCGGTCTGTGGCTCTCCAGCCGAGCTGGCAGAGGTCACATCCCACGAGACGTCCAAAAACCCTGCTAGAAATGCCGAGTCTTCTCCCCGCGAAAAATTCCAGTTCTACAGGGGGAACAGCAAACCCAGCAGTTTGCTTTAATAACGCAGCATTAGTATTTCATTTTCCTCCGCTGATCCCGGCTTTGTACCGCGGATATAAGAGAGCCAACAGCCGGCAGAGCAGAGCAGCAGCTCATCCACAGGAGCGGCACGAGGTGCTGCAGCGCCTGTCCACGCAGAGGGAGCAGGGACCTGGTAAAGCACCTTCGGAGCCTGGTAAAGCACCTTCGGAGTCTGTGTTCCTTCTTCTCAGACTCGTGGCATCAGACGAGTGTGATTTGGCTGAACTTAGTGTTGACGACGGCAGGGTCTGCAGGCGGAGAGGGAGCTGCACTTTGCCACCACGGTGCATGGGTACCTAAACTGTTTTGAGATCATCTGAAGAAAGGCTTTATCTAAAATAGGAAATCTTTAGTTTCTAGCAACAAACTCCGGTCGACTCCCACAAATGCGTGAAATACGCACAAAGAAGAGCAGGGAACTCTCAGCTTTGAAAGGCAACAGCTTTCCCAGCTCCAAGGGATGGGCTCATGGGTCTCACTCCCGCAGTGGTGGAGACCAGGTGGGACAGTCATCTGCCCACCTCTGGGCGGCATCACGCTTGCGTTCCCGCGTGATTTAGAGGTGCGCAAATCCTCACACCTCTGTTGCACTGATAACGTCAAATGCAGCCTCACCGTACGGATCACCAATGAAATATCTAAAAGCTGTACTGATGGGCACTCACTCCCATGCAAAACACAGTGGCAGCTAATCACATTCGATTAGAAAAAATTATGGCAGGAGGAAAAATCCACCCTGAGAAATAATCAGGTTAAACAAGAAGTCGCAATGGAGTATTGGCAGCAAAAAGCATTGTTACATTTGAAAAACTGCATGATTTATTCAAGCAGAGCTGAATGGTGAATTGCAAATTTGGAAGTGACACAGGTTTACAGTTTGTATAAATTAATATTATGACTCCACAAGGCAATATAGTTCAAAAGTCGACAATGATTCTTGAAATACTGTTCAAAGACTTAAACAAAAGAGCATCTACAGTCCAAAAGACTTGTTGTTCTAAGCTTTATGTGAAATACTGTCCAACAATAAAATAATACGTACAGCCTCCTGAACAGCCAACTATTTTAAATTCTATCTTCAGTGTTACATTTACAGTGTATCAAATATATGCCTATTATGTTATCACCAGAAAACACAATACATAGCAAAAAATACACTAAATCAGCCGGCAGCCTCAGAAGTGGGACTTTCCAAATCTAGCTCTTGAGTTTGTTAGTTAAGAAATTAATTGGTTATCTTTAAAGACCATGTAATTAACGTTTACATGTCTTTACATTTAAAATGTAAGCAAGCATTTATGTTCAAATTTACCTTACAAAACCCGTAATTATAATACTCGCATCTGTGAAGGGAGTAGTTGGTAGTTTCACTGTACGGCACAATTTTAGGAGCCAGATTTTATGATCTCATGAACTTTCACATCGCAGCCCAGATTCCCTGCTTGAAATGAAGTCAAAACAATTCAGCACTGTAAAATTATGCAGTTTTACCTATGCTATTAGGGGTGTATTTTGTGGAACTAAACTAGATTGAGGTTGAAAGGAGTCTACATTTCCTATTTCATATACACGCAAAGAAATGCAGATTTTTTTTCAATGGATATACACACATACTTGTATGTATAAACAGCTGGAACATTACCAATACCGAAATGCGCAGTGACGAAGGCGGCTTCCATTGCATGGAAAGGGAGCTGACAGAGACCTCGCTCTTCCCTGGAAAAGAGAAGATTTGGGATTTAGACAGAGGGGAGCTAAAGTCTTACCTCTTTCATACAGGAGGGGTGCTGTATTATAGAAAAGCATGTAGAAATTAAGTGAAGGGAAGCAATAACGGATGCTGGGGTGTGTTTGGACCCAAAAGGGAAGACTCTGAGAACATTTACTGGGTTCAGCCTCAGCAGAAAATTGACAGGTTTCTGCCTCCTAATGTGGGTTTGGTGTTGGATAAGTTTTGAGTATTTCCAGCACCTTTAAGGTTGAAAACTAATCCCCGGGCTTCTCGTAGGGTCTTCAAGATCTAAAGCGTGGATTGAAGCAGCAAAGACCTACTTTAGGCACCAAAGTCATTTTATGCCTGGAGAACTTATTTCAGAAGCGTATTATCACGACTGCACTAAAAATGTGCTAGGCAGTTCGTGGAACGGCAGACGTGCCTCCTGTCCCGACAAGCTTGCAATCGAAGGTGCCAATCTTATGATTTTGTGTACACAGGCAGCACGCAATGGGAACACAGCAGAGCCGCCGGAGGGTTGCGGTGGGCTGCGAGACCCCAGAAAAACGCAAAATCCAAATGTGGGGAGAAAACCGTAGGGATGGAAAAGGCACAACAGGACCCTTGTATGGAAATAAGCTCCCTTTAGATACTGCTCCAAGTCAGGAAAAATGATCATAATAGTCTCTTCTTGTATTAAAATCTATGAACTGGGGAGAGAGGAAAGGTGAGGGAGATGAGAATTTACGATTCAGGCTTTTGATTTTACACATGTATGCAGACTCCGAGAAAGCTGTACTGCTGCTTTTTAACTCTTCCTCAAACGGACACTAAATATTTCAATCCCAGTAGTTCGTCATTATTTTCCATCGTAAGAGAAATACTATTACCACCTTTTGCCTAAATGTTCTCTACTGAACCGTGCAATTCGGGGAAGATTTTCCTTTTTTCCCCTCCCTCTCCTCTGGTTCTTTCATTTATGAATCCTGACAGTTTGTGTTTTTGCTCCGTTCCCCCACGTGTCCCTTCAGTTTGAGTGCATCTGTTGTCCCAGGACACACTGCATTTAGAGAACTGACCATTAGCAAGTAGGATTTTTTCCCCTCTTTCCTTGTGGATAATAGAAAGTCATTTTTTAGGTAGCAGCTGACAGATCTGTAGGCACGTCCAGATCGCTCCATTTTGCTAGATTCAATGAACCACTTGACAAAAGTTAATTAGAGTATTGCTGTCTGGGATGGGAAGGCCCACTGAGAGATGGTGGAAACGTCTCGTTTCTCACAGCAGTTTAGCCAGAAAGCTACCCACCGTGACTTTTATTATTAATAAACACACCATACAATAATTATACCTTTTACAAGCAGCATGGATTTGAATCCCATGTTGTTAAGCCTCCTGCACGGTTCTGGAAACAAGTTGCATAGTGCCCCAAATGCTCAGTCAGGAGGTGTTGCGTACATAAAACTACTACTGGTGTCAACAATGATGCCAGCAACAAATAGAGATGCGAGTCCACTGCAAAAACTCCCTCATGCTGGGACAACCTGGTGCGCTCCTACACGCACAGCTTCATAACACATCGGATGCTTAATTTGGTAAGCAAAGAGGGCTGTGAGGAGAAGCAGGACTGGTTCCCCCTCTCACGCATTTTGTGTTTTTTTCTGATATTTACTCTTTTCCTACCCACTGTTCAAATTGGCCTATGAGCCAACTGATCAGGAGAACAGGAAAATAAACTTGAGCCTAAAAATCTCAACAAAACCAATACATAAATAACTCAGAACTGCCCAAAGAAATAAACCCCTAATTCTTGTATATGTTGGGGAGAGTGTTGGAAAGAGTAAGGTGGCTTCACGGCTTCACAGAATTGCACCATATGGGATTAAGAGGTGAATTTATGTGTCAAATTAAGCCCTATGCTCAGTTCTCTCGCGTACAGCCTGGGTAGATGTTTTGAAATAACCACCTTCCAGATTCTAGGGTGAAGCCAGATTGGAATTTTCCCTTACGCCCATTACTCTTTTCTCCGGCAATCAAGACCTTGGACATGAAAATATGCAATAACTCACACGTACAAGGTATAAATACAGAGGGAGTGGAGAGGAGAATTTCTCTCTGTACGGGTGACACTCTGCTATACATCACAAAGCCCAACGCTTCAGCACCGGCAGCTTCTGTTCTAGTAGAGGAATTCAACTTTGCTTCTGGTTATAAAACACATCTGAACACAAGGCTGTGAGGAAGATACTCCTTCCTCTGGGAACGCAAGACCTTCAGTCGTGTAAGTGGAGCAGCCATGGCCCTTGCTTGCTTAGAATTCAAACAAGCAGAAAGTTCTTTATTTAATTTGTTTAATCAACTTAAAAAAAAAAAAAAAAGAAGATATAAGCAGGTCAGATGGCACTACTTCCGACCATAGCAGGTGAAGACGGCACTACCAGAATAAACATCTACCAAACATCATCTGACCTCCCCCCACTGCAACACAGCCACCTTCTGTCTGGGAGGGCTTTGAAAAAATGGGGTAGTAAGGTGTGAGCTGAATCCACCACCCCAAACTCTGGCCTTTTTTAAAGATTAACAGATTAACATAAAGTCATTTGTCCCACTGATGCATTACAATCTTAGTTTCATAAGAGTCTATAATTGTGGTTCATTCCTTGGAGCACTCAAAATTCTGACTCACATTTGAATTACAGTTTTGCAAAGACTCCTGATACATATAATAGGCAAAACCAAATCTGTCTCCTTCCTCCCCCGCCTCACAACCTAGATGATTAAAAATCTATATACAAAACGTGGCAGGTGAAGCACATTTGCCGTGAAGTGTAATTATATCCAGAATAATGAACATATGCAAAAGATTCCTTCTTGATCCAGTGCCTACCTTTTGTGAGTCTCTGAGTCATGCTGGCCTCACTTTCTTCACAGCATATTTTTTTTTTTTAATTACTACTATTGCTTTTAGGCAGCATAACCGTGGAAAGGTGGTTAGGTTTTACTTTACATCTCCTGTTATCACCAGCGACATCATCAACTAATCTGCGCTTGGCAATGACCTACTTCAAGAAGCAGAAGGAATGCTAGGTGTTCTCAGATCTCGAGTCGCATTTGTTACGATTCGCTCTTGGAAATATAGTATTTGCCTTGTAAAAGGATATAATTTCATCCACAAACCATCGAGAAACATTAGAAATGGGAGCTTAGAGTTTGTAGAATTCCTTCCTCGTGCCTTGAAGAGAAAGGCAGCAGAGATAGCTCGAAAGACCAGAAATTGAGAACAAATGTATTTTTTCCCTATCTAGAAAAAATATTACAGTACGCGTATGTAAAACATCAGATAAACTTACTGTTACTGGTCCTAACCTTTCTCCTCAAACTCTTTGCGCATTCCAACAACTGTGATCTTCTCCTAAAGCGCTATCCATGTTATGACGCTTCCTCCATGAAAACACAGAGGTGATGTAGTGGCAATTTCAGCAAAAGAACCACAGAGAAGCAGCAGACAAGAATATTACTGATCAATGGCAAAAAAGATTAAAGGTAGTAGCATCCTTATGGCACTCTGCCAAGCAATGAGTGAAGAAGATCAAAGGGATTATCAAGCGTGAAGAGAGAGCTTGTGGCTATTAAGCTGACCAAAAAAAAAAATAAAATCCTATGGGAAATAGGACTAAAACTCTTAGCAAAAGATAAGAATCAGATTTTCTCATTTCACAAAAGCGGAAATGTGGGAGGGACAGGTATCAGGAACCTCTAACAGTGCTTTACAGGCAGGGAACTGGTCCTTAAAGAGCAGAAAGCAAGAGATGGAAATCACGGAGGAGACGTCGCAGGGAATGGGCAGAACAACTTCGTCAGACACTGGAACGCAAAGGCCTCCAGCAGGCGTACAGCTCACGTCCGGCAAAGGAGGGGGAGAACAACCAAGATGCAGAGAGATTTTAATGTTGAAATTGTGTTTTATGCATTTAGACCTGACCTGGCTAAGAACAGGCATAACAGCATCTACCTAAGTTTAAGGTCTTTTTGCTGAAGAGGATTTAGCAGCTTTAAAGTTCAACGTATTTTAAGTGTTTTTGTGAATAACTTGAAGCAGGAAGAAAGGGTGAGCTGGATTATGAATCTCCTTATACCCTCTTATAGCATTTATAATTAACTCTAAGTCTATTTTTTTTTGCTACTGAGAAGCAGTCTTGCTGTAATCTTCTAATTAATAAATGGCTCGATAAATGACGAGATCGTTTGTCCATGGAGAAACTTACACATACTGTCAGAAATATTACACTCTAAAACTGGTAGTAGACAACCAACCATTTCTTTTCCTCCTCCTTCACCTTTTTTTTTTTTAATAAAAAAATTATACTTAATTTGAAAATGTTAAATGACTAAATTAGTCAAATAAATAATCCATTGAGGGCTGGATACAGCGCCAGCTAAAATCTGTGTGGAAGTTCTCATTGGCACCAAAGGGCTTTGGTGATCCAAAGTCCTAAGAATGGTTCAGCATCCCAGGTGGTACAGTAGCACAGCAGTGTCGATGGCCCCCTCCCTGGTGGCTCAGGAGGCTGTGGGAGGGCATTCCCACAGCACACACCTCTGCAGGTGCCTCCTGGACTGCATTCCCACTGGAAATCCAAGAAAAACTCCTTAGATAAAAGTCCAAGCCTTGCAGTAGAGTTTTGCTACCCCTCATTGCATGTAGTTGTCCATGTTATGCGTCATCCTCAATGCACGGACAAGGGCCATCCCACACCACGTGTCTCTGGCCATCGCTTCATTCCCCTCTGTTTATGGGGAAGAGCCTGGTCCAACGCACAGGGCAGCGGGGAAAAGTGCAGGAGATGTGGGCTTTGCCCCTCGCCTTGTGCTGTGGGCATCCTGCTCCGCCCGGGCCAGCCTCTGCCTTGCTTTTTCTCCTTGGCTTTTTCATCTCTTCCTCAGTTAAACTGAAATCTTTCTCAGGCTTGGGCTGCCTCTTACTCCGTCCTTGCAACGCTCAGATTACTGGAACATGAAAAAAAAAAAAAAAAGAGCAACACGACTTGGAGCAGCAACGACTGACAGGGACCTGGACTGTGTCATTCATTAGCCAGACTTTCTTCTTGTCACCACCTCAAGTCCACTCACTTCCTCCAGAGCAACATTAAAACAAACATTTGAAATCCTGTGTTTCCTGGTACTCGGCGCACATAAATAAACACCTTTCACTGTTCTCTCAGGAGGGAATTGAGGATCCTTATCTTCATTTTCTGAGTGGGGATGTGAAAGCGAAGACAGAGCGGGCAAGACTTTTCTGCTAAAGACATGCATCCCGTATTTATCTAGGCAATGGCTGTGATTTGACAGCCCAGGGGTGCATCAGTGCATGTAAAGTAGTCCAGCGTTCAGTAGCTGACATGAAGGCTAACCTGCTTGCAGCCCTTTCTCCTGCGTGTCTGCTGTCATGGCGCAAGACCGGGGGAACCCCAGCGTGATGCACAGCTTGGTGGTTTGAACCAGCTCAAAAGGATCATCACTGTGGTAAGAGCCCGAGAAAGATAGGGAAGAGCAGCTTCTTGGAGGAGATGTGCTACAGGAGCTCACATCTGGAGGGCGCCAAGCTTCATCTGGTGACGGCTGCTGCCAGAGCAGTTTCGGTGGGCCCCTGAGCTGTCCCCGTGTGGTGTTTCCGTATGTTTTGCCATCCACAAAAAGAGAATTCTTTATTATGAACTGTGTAGATTGAGGA
Source organism: Rissa tridactyla (assembly GCF_028500815.1). Taxonomy (NCBI): domain Eukaryota; kingdom Metazoa; phylum Chordata; class Aves; order Charadriiformes; family Laridae; genus Rissa; species Rissa tridactyla. Next base: position 89,640,723 of record NC_071469.1, read on the forward strand.
CTCTACCACAGCTGCGTCGGAAAGCTGCAGCCGGCTGTGACTCCTGGGGGAAGGTGGTTACAGTGCCCGTGGAAATGGCAAGGTACGGAAGGCAAAGCAAAAAAAACCCCCATTTTTGTTGTGTAAAATAAAAAGTCTCTCTGAAAAGTTATTATATTGAGAAAATTATAGCACTGCATTTAAGACAGCCCCTAAATGTCACAGGAACATCAATCATTCTCTTTGTTTACACTAGTGAAAAACATAGCCTCCTATACACCTGCTGATGAAAAAAAAGGGGGATGTGCAACTGTTTTTGTTTGAAATCTTAATTATTCCAGACATCTTTCAAATACAGCTCATCAGCTGGATATAAACACTATCCTAGCTGCAAGCATAGGTGTGAACAGGGAAGAATTCCCATTATCAAAGTAATCTGCATCTCTGAAGGCTACCGTTTCCTGCACCAGCAAATTTCTAACTGTTCCTCGTGACTGGTGCTAGCAATAGTTTAGGAAAGTGAATGAGCTCCTAATGCAGGATGTAAGGTATTCATTAAAGACCAGGTAGAAGAATATTAATTTACCTTTTAAAACATATCAGGAGACAAATAAGGCAATGAATTCATTAGTATGCATACATTGCCTCTGCTGGATCTAGTCAGACAAGCTCAGCTGTGCCTCCTAATGCTTGCACTGCAAAACACTGCTTGATAGTCCTAACAGTTTTAATAATAATAATAATAAGGATAAGGATAATAACAATATTTACTGATAGGCAAAGACAGGATGAGATTTACTATAAGCAGAATTCTTGAGTTTTCTATCTGGCTTGCACACAGGTTCACATCGCCTCTATGAATAAAGCACTTAACTCCTTCTGCCTGCTATGGCCAGCAGCAAAACAGGTAAACCAACAACCACCTGCCTGAAAACAGCCTAAAAACATCCCAGGGAGTCTTAACAAGTCAATATTGCGCTAACCAGGAAAGCAGCAGAGGAGAGATGATTAAAAAAAAGGGGACAAACTCTTTTGTTTGGTATATACAAAAGTAAATAAACTCTACTCAGCCTCAAATAAAAATGAGTACACTTGCTATCATTTATATTTCACTGCAATCCTCCCTTCTAAGCTTCAGCCGAGATTCCTGTCGGGATACCCTTCCCTTGGCCCCGCAGTAACCCATGGGCAGTGATAAATCACTGCTTCACATGCCGAATTATGCACTGTTTGGAGTCTCCAAACACAGGGTGAGATCTTCCTTCACGTGTTGGCCCGATGCCGCATTAGTGCAAAAGATAAAACAATAATTGAGCACTCTTTGATCTGGGTATTGTCATGTGGGAGGCTATGTCCTATGTCAGAAAAGCTGCTGTGGGAAGGGCTGGCTAATAATTACCTGAAGATACTTTAAAGTGAAGTTGCCTGCTGAGATTAAGCAAGGATATGCAACAATATCTGCATATATTTATTCTGAAAAGAATAATCAGGAGATGTGAGAAGTTTAAGCAGTGTGATCTTAGTCCACCGAGCCTAAGCACACAGAATAGGAGTTTTCAAAGACGCTACTTCAAAGGTAAAATTCCGGGGAACAGAAGGTAGAAGCATCGGTGTGAACCAGACTATATAGGGGAACCAGGCTTTAACAGCTAATTAATTAAATGCATTTCTTCACAATATTTCCAATATAGCAGCTCACAATGAGCACAGGGCAGCCCGCTGCAAGACAGAGGATGGAGTCATCTCCGTGGCTGGCTGCTGTCAAGCCTCCCCGCAATCCAGCAGCCACTCTTACACATCATTAAGAGCCAAGCTCCCCACGGGGAACACCACCGGTCTCATCAACATGGATAGCAGCCCTCTTGGCTTTGCATCACTGAAGTCTTGAATATTCCCACATAGCCCCTGTCTGAAACACCACAGCTTTTTAAGGCAGCTCTGGGATTTTCACGACCAAAATAATACATCCAGCAAGGGTCAAATCAAGGAGATTCCTGGTGTTCAGGGCAGCCTGGAAGCCAGGGGAAAGCCCAGCCTGCTCCGTTCAGCACTGGTTCATCAAGGATTTGTCATAAATGGTTGCGGGGTGCTCAGAGAGAGCCCTATAGATATAAGTTTTAATTGAAAAGGGATTGCAGGGGGTATAAACCAACATAAATGTCAGGGCACTGTTGCTTCCCCTAAAGGTCAGAACAAGCATACTGAAACCGTGCCTGAAAATGATACCTCTGACAAGTGCTGTTCCAGCCATCAGTGGTTAACATAGCGATGCTCATCTATTCCAGCCTGGAAACTGGCAGGGAAGGATGGGAAAACAGCCTCACAGAGGGCTGGGGAGTGGAAAGACCCTTTCGGATACAGCTGCAATAAAAGAGTATTCCGATGCCTTCCAAAGGCACAGCCCAAGTTATTACAACGGCATTAATTTGCCATTAGGGCTTGCCAGAATCAGAGGGGGAGATTCTGAGTTTTAAAAACAGAGTCAAAGGAAGGCGTCAGTGAAAAAAATATATTCAGTCCTTTTAAAGTCTGACCTAAAAAACCTTGCAGTGTAAAAGATGCACTAAAATATTTATGTCAGGTTTCTATGGTTATATGTGTGTACGTATGCGATATAGAGCAAACTCAACCTGGCTCCTACTGGCCTGACATGCCATGAAAGTCGAAGAGCTCTTCCCAGTGGAAGGGCAAATCCAGACTGCGGCCAGCAGAGAGGGCTGTGTTAGCCACGCAGATGAGTCGAATGGGACAGTACAGCTACTGATCGTTGCCCCCTGCCTTGGCAAGACTTCGCTAGCATGGAGAAGAGAGCTCAGGGCATCTCTTTTGCTCTCCAGCACGCGCTGGGGAGGTTGGGAAGCTCTACCACAGGCTGCCCGAGCATCTGAGCTGCAGAGGCGTCGCACAGCAGCACCTCTCGGGGTGGGGTGGTTCAGAGCGTTCCCTTCCCCTACAACAGCCCACGTTTCTAGAGGCCTGTGCTAACCTTATGGACCTGGTGATACGGGCTTAACTCCAAAACAGGCGTGCAGGTCGCTGGTTCAGTGTTAACTGATCTCCCCCAGCTCCCGATGAAAGTCATCCCACGGACCTCCACGAGCAGCCCCCGATTCCTGCGTGCAAAGGGCCCCGTGCCCAGCACCTCAAACCAGAGCAGCGTCAGCCTGAAAGGGGTGGATCTACTGGGTGAAACTTCAACTGAGCTGAGAAAGTTTCTTTGCTTTATACCCGCAGAAAATACCAGCCCCCCGCCCTGCTCCCAGAGAAAGGATTCAAGTCCCCAGAAAAACAACAAATGCTTAATTCTACATGGAAACAAAGGGCCAGATTCAGACCTTATCCACAAAAAAAAAAAAAAAAAAAAGCCAGGGTAAAGCTTCAATGTTAATGAGTCGATTCACATTTCAAGCAGCGTAACGGAGCTGAGCCTCTATATGAGTGTGCCTCTTGGTTTCTAAGGAGCCGGCTGTTATTTATGCAGTCTATTTACACGTTCTCTTGGCTCTTTACGCAGAGGAAACATTTTATAGTGTAAGCTCCCTCTCCCCCCCCACCCCCCACTTACATATGCACACACGCACGCAGTACAAACAGAGAAGGGAGGACAAAGATGTTTAAAAGAACCACACGTAGGTGTGTTTTACCGAAAAGAAGATATTTCAGGTTGTCAGTATGAGATTGTCATAGAACGTAAATTATAATTGTCTGTGCATTTCTCCCTCCTAAGAGGATTGCGCTAATTAAACAAGAAGAGATTATCAAACTTTGTCTACAGCTGATAAAATCCAACTACAAATTAAAATGCATGTTAAAGCTAATCCTTCACAAACTGAAAAATTAAGCTAGCGCATTTGTAATGTTTTTAGTATCCTTTGTCCTTCACACGGTGCCCAAATACTAGAATTCGGTTGAGTTTAATGTTTTGCACTTTCACAGAGATTTAGAATTGTACATTCCATACAGTTTCTAAAGGCTCATCTTCTTTGCATGTTTAAGATTATGTCAGTAATTTGCATTCCCTTTATACAAATGGAATTGTAAAAGGGAGGGGAAAATGTAAGCAAGTTGGATTAAAATAAACATTTGCCTCCTTCCAGTGCCAATAAGTTTTGAAAAGTTTCCTCTCGTTACATACCTCTTGATGATTCACAGCAGCAGAAATGCCAAAATGCCACCAAAGAAAGGCTTTCCCTTTTTTGTTATTGGAACAAACAAGAACAAGAAGTTCTAGAAATTCCGAGGGGGAGACATACCCCTTGGGTCCCAGCCCTGTTTGCACGTATGCGCCTGAGTCATTTTAGCCGTGATTAACCAAACCAAAACGATGAGGGACTTGGTCCAAAGTGGCACACCCAAACCCAAGCACTGCTGAAATAAGAGTTTAAAGCTCGGGGGTGCTAAACCAAAGCACCCGGCCTCCAGATATCCATCTGACACTCGATAACTAAAGGGCACTTTCCTCCTGGCGCAAGTCCACTGCAGTCCAAAATGGTGCTGGGTTTGAGTGTGACAATAGCTAAAGGGTGAAGAAACAGATCTGAGCAGAAAAGATAACCTAGAGGCCATGTAATCTGAAAAACAAATCACAGCTATCAGGCACAGGACCCAAGGTCTGTTCCTCGGTCTGCTGCCTGCTCGCTGCGTAACCCTGGGACAAGTCACATCACCTTTTTCCTTCTAATTCTTTTCTCATTCTCATCACTTGACATTTCAGACCCCATTTGAGCAGGGTCTTTGTTTCACTAGAGTTTGGTGATACCGAATACTAATGTTGCTAGTGACCTTTAGGACCTACTACGATTCAAATAATAATAGTACAGTGAAGAAAAAATAAAATATATGTGGTGTCTTTCAACGTAACAGTATAGTACCTTTTAAAGTAACTGTTTAAATGGCTTACTCATTGCTAAATTATTTATTATGTTAGTTTTTGTTCTGGCTGTGAAGGATATCATGACTCCGATGCAGTTAAAATTATGAAAAGCGCAGGCTCCTCCTCCTAAGCAGAGGACATGCAAAGCAAACTCCTTGCAAAATCCAAGAGTGCGAGAAAAAGGAGGACATTGGTGAAATATTTTTGCCCATAAGTCACCCTCTTCATCTGCCAGATGACATTTGAGCACCGCTTTTATATTTGCCCACTTCTCATCTCCTTGACCAAACCCGTACGCTGCGACCGCATCCTCCCCAGCAGGTGAGAAACCAGCCCCAGAGGTGCCTTCATCCTGCAGCTCCGCTCCTGGAGTCCCCTCGTCTCTACCTCCAAGACTTCGGAGGCTCCTGCAGCTTCCCAAAAGCACCAGCAAACCCATGCATCTAAGAAACCTGCTTATGCCCTGAGAGCTCGGGCTGGATTTAAGCTACTCTTACACAGAAACCTTTCTAAACCACCATGTTCATCCGACATTGCGGGGGATTCTCCACTTAGCTGCACAAAGGGAGCCAACATCTCCATGCTGGTTGTGTGGTCACCCGGACCCCGCAGTGACCCAGCACGGCCAAGATATGGGTTAGCCCTAGCTGCTAGATATCTTCTCTCAAAAACTCACATCTTCAGGTCAGTTGATTTGTTCAATCTGCTCCAGCTTCTCATTTCATGTCCCTCCACGCGGAGATTAAGATCCTGCTCTAGGTGGAAAAGAATAGTTGCAGGTCTCTGGCTTTTCTCCGGTTTAAAGCGGAGTTAATTCCTGTAGTTCTAGGAATCCGAATAACAAATTTCACGTGTCCCTGCAATTGCTTTGACCTTGCACTATGATTTGTGCTAGAGTAAGGTCCATTTAGACTACAAAACACAAGGGTAGTATTTATTTAACTGATTATGCTGCATTCTTGTCTTATGAATCACTCTCCACAGATGGTACTTATGCCATGTCCTACTTTCTCGTTTGACAAATGACTGCTCTAAGATTCTCTTATATTGGCTTTCGCACGAATGTAACTGCATTGAATGCAACAGATTTATTTTTTATTTATATTGGTGTCGACGAAGTTGGACACAAGGCCTGTAAAAGTAAAAAAGCGCCCCAAATACCTGTAGAATTCAATATGGCACATTCATTATTTATAAAATGATTGTTTCTGTTGCAGAACATTATTGATATTGTTATTTTGTGAGCTTTCCACATGTACAACTGGTACATACAACTGTACGTAGTCAATAATGCTTGAGATTAATAAGACTGGTAGAAGGTTTTTCAATCAATATATTCTCTCCAAAGAATATGCAACAGTGTGTATGGGGGAATTGATTCTGTTTGCACAGAGGTGTAAACAAAAAACAATTCTTAGAGGTGAAAGGAATTGTAAAAGCAGGAAACAAGTCGTCCATATGTGATGTAAAGATTAGCATAGATTTTAAATACAACTTTGTGGCACTTTGGAGACCATTTCGGGATTACATTAATTTTATATTCAGTAAAAAGCAGCTTTCAAATATAAAGCCACAAATTACTTCCAGCGACGAAAAAAAAAAAAGAGGTGCTTTTTTTTCCCCATGAAAGGATTTGTCAACTTACTCTTGCAAACCCTTACTCTCTTAAAGAGAGTCTTCTTACGTTAATAGTACCACCAGAAGGAGAAATGAGTGAGAATGAGCTGTCTAAAGACTATATGCATGAAAACCAGCCTACATTGTTCAAAGAATAATTTCTTATTGCAGAAGCCTTTCCATTCTCTAGGGGAGAAAAGGAGGCACAACTGCCCTATGATCCAGGGAGAGATGAGAAGGGCTTTGGACCTACCGTAGGTTACCCTGGAGCTTCTGTACGATGAACAGAATGTGCAATGGCTGTAAAACCCTGAAATTTACTACCTTTCTTTTTTTTTTTTCTTTTCCCTCCCTTGATGATTTCCTTCACTCATCCTGCTCTGATTACAGTTCATGGCTTCAGGACTGGTTCTTTGACTAAAGCTAGATCTCCTAACAAACCCCCAAACAGATGAGTTGCTAGGGAGAGGAAAGCCTAGGCATCACCTGTGAGGCACTTCTTAAAATTAATGCGTGCACATCGCTACCACTCACCTCTTTTGCCTGATCCATCCAAAGAGCGTGTTTCCATCCCATGGAACAAGTGAGGATTTAAAACCCCTATGTGTTACACGAGTTTAAGAATGTCATGGATCCCTGCAGCCACGCTGTTTGGGGCAGCTTTTGCAAGCTAAGAGGTTTGGGTTTCGACAGCTTTGGAAAAGGAGGCTGTTCAGCAAGATAGAAAGTCTTGCATGAAATGGGCTGAACAATTGAGTTGATTATACTTGTCCTTCGATGGAGAATTAGCCGTGCTGGGGGAGGTGCCATCTCTCGGGGAGCTGTTAGATACATGTCCTGGACATTGAAAGGAATCGACAACATGGTGGCATTTTATACTAGATATTTTTAGTGTCCTGGCCAAACTACAATTTGAGTAATTACATCCTGCTCACCTCTGCTGCTGTTATACTTTCAATCAGATGTAATATTCTTCCTACCCTGTCCAAAACAACCGTGTGCTGTAAAAATAGCTATTTCATTATTTCACAGAAGTGACTGCTTTTCAGCTGTGGCTTAGGGCTCCTTGCAGGCGTAAAAAATAAATAAATAGGACTTCTGGATAGAAATATTCTGTGCAGGCTGTATTCTCTTTTCACGTCAACTGTAATACCTGATCTTCACGCATTAACCCCAGACCTTATTAGTTATTTTCTACCAAGTGCCCAGAAATGCAGAATCACTCAGACCTTTCCTGCTCGGCATCGTGCGAATCCACAGTGACAGTCCCAGCTGGGAAGAGCTTGCAGCCTGAATACCTAAGGCAGTCCAGGTAAAACGTAAGCCCAGCAAAAGCAAAGAGATTGGCCAAGGTCACCCATGTCTCTGTCTCTGCGGCAGCCTGGGGACCTCGCCTGCTGCTCGGATTCCTGCAACTTTTGAACAAAGTCTCTGTTCAGGGTCTCTGTTCAGTTACCTTTCCCCCTCGATTGGCTTATATCTTTGTAAGTTGAATGTGGTTTTGCCTTTTGATGATTTTTAATTGCCTCTCACCTTCCTCAGACAAAAGCATGAAGTCACTGTAGTCTATTTTTTACCTATTTGATGCATTTTTAAAGTGCACATTTCTTGAGTTGATGCACAGAGCGGCTGCTTTAACAGCTTTGCCATTTAAAGTTGGATCGCTCCGAGTCTTCTCCCGGCGCCTGTCTGGAACGGGCCCCTTTGCTAGGGGTTAAGGCTGCAGCTTGTTTATTAACAAACCAAAAAGTCTTGGAAGTCCCTCTGGAGGCAGGATGCCATCTGGAATTTGTATTGTTCCTTGCAGCGAGCGTGCCCAGTGGGATGGACTGGGGAGGGAAACCGAGTCCCTGCCCAAAGCGCCTTCAGCACAAGGAGGCAAACATGACGCACCAGAGGCAAAACGCCCCAGGGTTCCCAAAGATGATGTGTTATAGAGCTCTGCCCTGTCTCCTTTCCTTTTTCTCTCTCTTTTTCCCCGCAATCTGAAGGGGTGGGTTAAAGCTGGTGAGCTTCCTGGCAGCAGTGTGAGCTGAGAAGGCGTTGTGAAGATGGGGTGGATGGTCAACACGCCGGGACGGTGCGTTACAGTGGGTAGGCGAGAGGGAGAGAAAAGGAAAATCCTTATGAGCAAGATCCTGAAATTTTGACAAAGCTCCAACAGAGCTCGGGGAGGGCTTTGTCTGATTCAAGACTAAGCAAGAAACTCAATCTGACTCATTGAGAGTGCTAAACTGTTAAGATTAAGTTTACGGCTCCATTTAAAGCCTTTTGCTATATGCCTCAGACACCAGCATTCAGGTTGGGAGCGGCTATGGCAATAAAGCATAAACTTCACTTTTAAGCCTGAATGTAGCTTTTAAAATTCTATTATTATTATTATTATTACAATATTTCAGTGGAAATAGCTACATTGTTGAAATCAAATATGTGCTAACGTCTTGTTGAATCAGGACGTGTGAAAACAAAGGAGAGAAACCCCATGGACAGTCAGGATTAATGATTTAACACTGAACTGGTTCCAGTTAGCAAATGGGAGAGCACAGCTTGTGGAACCCACAGCTCCAGATGGCAGCACTACTGGGTTGGAGGGAAGGTATTACAGGCTTGAGGATCTGTCCCAGAAACTGTCCCGAGACTATTTTTTTTTTATACAGCTGCATTTCACAAACCTACAGTCGATCCCCAGGCAGGCAGAGAGGCAAAATTGCCACTCTCAAACCCACTGGCCGCAGCACAGCCATGGACCAGTCCTAACTCCGCTACAACCCTGCTACAATGACTGGTGTTCAAAATAAATTGTCATCTCCTTTCTCCAGCCTCTACTACCATTTCTGTGGGTGAAAAGTAAATGGATGTTTCATTTAATCTGCTGCTTGTGGAAGTGAAGTGCTCTTGTACCTGCCATACTCCCAGTCTGAGGCGTATACGGTAAAACACAACTTGCATTCTTAAGCTTACTCTATATTTGAATTTTTGCTGGCCCAGTTCTGACACACAGGAGTGTGATGGAAAAAAAAAAATAGAAAAAAAAAAATCACACCCTGTAACTGATGTAACAGCAATGTACAAAAAAATCCTCATACATCTTTTGCCAAAATCACTTGGAAATCTGGTTTAATTTATCAGTAAAGAAGTCTTTTTTTTCTTTTTTGTACAATCTATTTCTTGCCAGGGAAGATTGCTAGGTCGGCGCTGGCTCCGTCAATATTGCTGCGAAGCCAAACTTAAATTCTGAAGCAGTCAGCAGCTCTTGGAGTTTTGGGACCCAACATCTGCTAAATGACAGCCTGGTTTTCACCTGCGCTCAGCCTGCACAAGCTAACGTCACACCGCAGCGGCTGCCACCCAAGCGACATGAGGACACGGCATCTCAGCACAGCGAACACCCACGTTTTCTTGCTGGAGAGACAAAGGTGGAAGCAGCGGTATTGGCTTCTATTAGAGCAGCTGCTACAGTGGGAACAAACGGATCCTGTACGGAAACACACTCTTCGATGTTTCTTGTTTTTCTCCTGAGCTACTTACCGGCTTGCTGGCTGTTGTGCTGCTGGGCATTACAGAAACCCATGAACCACGCTCCCAGCTGTGCTACCTCCGTCTTCCTATTGCTTTACCAAAACTCCCAGCTTGCTCCTTAGCTGCATCCCAGCTGCAGAACCCCAAACGATGCTTTATACCATTTCTATACGGACTTTTGAAAACAACCTGAGCTAAGCACACACGGAGGTGCTGTGGCCTGGGTTCTCTCTGCACTGCTGCTGTGGCTTTTTGGGATGTCCACGCCTTGGGAAAAATTCAAATCCCTCCATCTGGGCTGTGCTGAGAGAAGCATCACGTCACCCTCCGTGTCACAGTCCCTGGGGCAGCCCTGTGCCGGTGCCTGGCACTGCTGCTTGGGGAATGCTGCTGAGCACCGAGTCAAAAAACAACGCAAATGGAAAAATTAGCAGGATGACCAGACAGGATAACATCCCCATATGTCTTCTTCAGGGAGTCCACAGTTTCTTTATCACCATACATCATTTGTAAGCAGAACAGAGCTGCTCATTGCTGCCTGACTCCAGCTGCAGAGGCTCTGGCTGAGCACGGGAGGTTCAGCAAGGACACGTTCATCTGCACTTACCCAAAAAGGGCTTTCCAAAGTACACAGTCAATTCACTCGTGCGCCACTGTGCTGCTAAAGTTTGCACTTTCTAGGTAAAACTTCTAAAAATAACCCCCTCTTTAATAGTAAGCTCAGAGTATGGATATTGCTTTTGGCAATTTGTTTGCGGTGTCTTACAGCTGGAAGGATACTACCAAGAAAAAGTTTCCCACAGTCTGTTCTTCCGATTTGCTTACACAAAACACAACAGTAACAACATAACACTCTAAAACAAGTGACATTTCAGTTCTGTGGCTCTTTTCTTTACTGATGCTATTGTGCTTAGATATCACACTTCACATGGTACCTCATGTGAGAAGACTCTTCTTAGAGAGGATCATAGCAGGCACAATAGTTACCAGGAAGGAGAGGGGGAAGGCTGCAATGAAAGGTACTTCTGGCTGTACGTTATAGATGGAAGCTAAGCGTTGGAGCTAGAAGTGGCGTTTGCTTTGAGTTCTTTTTTCAGGCTGGACTGTATCATGTAGACATCAATGCCAGAGGGTCTCAGATGCAGAAATAGTGATTCTAATTAGGACAATATGGTAAAAACTCGAAGAATCTGCCCTTGTTTTAAAAAAATGTAGCTCTCTGAGGCCACACAATTTGCATCTTGGATACAATCAGTCATATCCAGCAGAAGACATCAATGATGGATGAATCTCTGTAGGTGGATGTAGATGGGCTGTAGTTATCCTTCCTTATGAGAAATGAAGCAAAAACTTATAGTCATTTATTTATGGCTGCTAGGATCAAATGAAACAGCACGGACCATGGATCTGGTCTACCCTTGTAGTTTAACCATCCCCAGCATCCACCCAGTTCCACCCATTGCAGACACTCGCTTCTTCCCAGAGGTGTGCCCTGCAGTGCATCAATTGGGTTGCACGAGGAAGGGTGACACACGCAGAAGCAAGGCTGGAGGGGGCGTGAATTGATGCCCACCTCCAGCTCACACAGAAAAAGAAACAGGAAGAACCCTGTACCTTTCTATTATTTCATTTACGTTTAACTAAAGTTTTGTTGTCTAGAGGGGAAATCTCCTGCTCTTTCTTTCTTTGGACCAATTATCTTAATAAATGAATTCTCTGGCACAGGTTCATAAAAAAAGATAAAGCAATTTGTTTGGTGAGTAGATAAAATCACAGTCAAAGTAAGGAAACAACAACAAGAGAGCCACACAAGAGTGACACAAACATTATCAGGGAGAAAATGATCAAACAAGGTTCCCAAGGGATTTTAAATGCCACGCTCTGCTTTGAATGCACACGTTCCACCAATAAAATGCTAACACACTCCTTTTTCACAGCATGAAGCAGCCAAAGGTCTATTTAAATCTCTACTCAAATAGGAATTTTAAAGATAAAGACCTACCCCTACTAAATATCCACATAAATATACACACATGCACGCGCACACTAAATACTCTCCAGCCTTCCTAGAGTTTTCCATTATTTTTAGGATAACAAAACACTAATTGAAGACTTGACTTATAATTAGACTCTGATGAATTTTGGTCCCCTCACCACCAAAAACATGACTTTGAGTCAGACAAATCTGCCTCTGCAAATAGTTCCTAGCTTTATATATGTAAAAAAGATGAGCTTATTTGAACTGCCGTCTTTCACAATACATTTTATTTAAAGATGCTTTTAAAATCTTGAGACGTTTTCCTTGTGGATAGGGGAAGAATTTTTTTGTGGCTTTTTTTTTGAGCTGAAATGAATTTTTTTTTTAACCTTTCTGTTAACAAGACGAAACAAATATTCTAATTTTTGGTTGGCCTATTTGAGAATACACAACTGCCATATAATGGATAAGAAATGGATTTTTATTTTATTAACGACGTGTCATCTTTAAGATCACTTATGCGCAAGATACTATGCATTCCTCCCTGCCAAGTTTCCTTTTAACCCTTTTCCTCCAGCACGTAAATAAAGAAACTAGCTTTCCCACTGCTCTGATGAGTTATTCCTCTGTCCTACCCAATGTGTGATCACATACAGGACAGTACCAGTAAGGACATTAATTACAGGTGTCAGATTTATTATCATCAGTGGTGTTTGCTGGCAGATGCACAACATAAAATTACCTTCAAGAGGAAGAACGCAAAGGCAAAACTCGAACTCTATAACATCCCGGTTTCAGTGTAGTCAACAATAAAATTAAATGTTCCACTTTGGCAAACCATCCTAGACCTGCCTCATTACTGCAAACATTCAGGGTGGTAATGTCACAAGCCTTGGAACTGTCACAGACATCAATGCCATCGCCTCACTGAGGGAGGAATTTTAGGATATTGCCCATGAAGCAGGAAGGACAAGGATTGGGAGAGTAGAAAGAGTATAAACTCCAGCTAACGAGGATTTATTTTCTGTGCTAAATACTTGCAAACCTGAGGCACAATGCAAGGAATCTGCCCAGGACTGAATTTCCACACCTTGCTCAATACAGGACACGGCAAAGCCACGACTTTCTCTGGAGCATCTTCTGCTACCCTGCCTTTGGCCAGCTGCTAAAACCAGCACCATTGTTCCTTGTTACTTCCTTCTGCTCATTTTTACGCCAGGCCATTCATTTCTGCCTGAAAAAAACTCAAGACAATCGTAACTTGCCTTGGCTCGTGATCTGCCAGCCTATGGGAGCGAGCTAAGGAGCCTCATACAGACTTTCCTGGTGAGAAAGAGATCCCCGGCTCTGCTGCCTGGCATTTCCTTGCAGAGAGAGGTGCAGAGCTGAAGGCAGAGGGAGCCTTTGCTGCAACGATTAAGGTTGAGAGATTCCCTTTTTTTGGTGCTGTCAAAGATGAAATGACCACTGGTCTGCCCTCGTCTTGCAGAATGGCGTGCATTGCACCAAGCAGTGGAGTCACCTCTGGCATCTGCACACTTGGCTCAGCACAGCTTAGTCGTCTGAGAACACTGGGACAGGGATACTTTGCAGTAATGAACCTTTGTAGCAGCTGGATAGAAAGAGAAATATTTAAATCACTGAGAACCAGCTGGTCCTGATGAAGTTACAATGCAAGTTGGAGATGGTCTATTTAACTTCATGCCTGTGGGAAGGGAGTGGACCTACAGTCTGGACATTGCCCGTTTATCCAGAATAGGTCCAGTGTGGGCAGTGGGCGTGCCCTGCTCTGAATATTCAAACATTTGACAAAAATGGCTTTTTTGGTCAAAAGAAATACTTCAACAGAAGAGTTTTGTATGAACATTGCTGGAGGTTCAGAGGTGTGAGCCCAAAGCTGAGCACACGGAGAAGGCAGGAAACGTGCTGCCTCCACCACTGACAGCGGGCAGGTCCGGCCGTGCTGGCAGGGCACAAGGGGTGTCTCCGGTGGGGACTGGGCCAGGTTAGCCCTGCCCAGAGGCTGCTATGGGAGCCACCACTCATCCTCACCTTCATCCACAGGCTACTTTCTTGGAGCATCAAAAGCGGTGTGTAAAGAAGTGCAGAAAAAACCACTAAGTGCTAGTTCATGATGCCACTGACGGCAGAATAACACCCCACCCCTCACCAGCTGCTCAGCTTCAGATCCCAGCGCACACTCGCGTCTTTGCTTTTCTGCTTCTGTTAAGGGTATTGCCAATTCAGCACACACCCATTTCAGATCCTTCCCAGTTTCCAATGCATTAAGCACTTTTTTTTTTTTTTAATATACTTTAAAAGACACTCACTGCATGGACATCGATGCCAAACTGCTATATGTGTGTTTAAAAGCTAGACCAACAGCTTGGAACAATTTTTTCCCTTGGTCAGTTGATAATCCATGAGTGTGCATCAAACATTACAACTGTTTAAAAAGAATAAAAGCCAAAACCAACCCTATGTACAAAAAAAAAAATCAACAAAAAACTTGGAAAAAAAAGTCTTTTCAACGATACTTATTAAAAATTAAATGGTGTTTCTAATTATATCTACCTTTATATTTTTTGAAGCTCAAAAACAACAAAAGCAGCTAAAGCCTAAACAAATAGGAGAATTTTTGTTTTCAGATGAGTGAAAAACTGTATGTTCTCTAAAATGATTTTTGATCACTCTTTTTGGCAGAAAAAAATGTATAATCTTTGCCTGTGTAGCATGTCCCCCCCTCCACAGTTTTAGTCTCCTTCCCATTTTTCAGGTGAACCTGCAAATCAAAATTAGAAAAAAAAAAATTAAATCAATTATCCAGTTTTTTGCGCTTCTCTAACAAGGACCAGTCTTACCTGATGAAATACCTACAAAGCGCGACTGTAAATTTTATCGTGTACCACACACACTTGGTCGATTGAGTAACAACTACGAGCTCTTAAAAATCAATCTATATTTATCACATAACCTAACCATTCTGAACAAAAAGCGGGACACATTTTTTAAATGTGTTACTATCTGGGATATGTGTGTGTGTGTGTGTATGCCGGAGAACATTTTGACCACAAGCGGAGCTGATTATCGATATAATTATGCTGCAATCACACTAGAGGAGAGTATCCAGTAAATCAAATCCAACTGTCCGCCCACTTGCAGTGAAGAGACTAAAACCTGTCAAATCAGGGAAGGAGGAACAGGTGGCCTCATTTGCAAAAAAAAAAGGCTGTTCCTCGCACCACCAAGTGCCGTACATCAATACTCACAGGCACACGCATTTATTAAATACAGAATATCACCGCTTTGTGTGCAGCACATTAAATATGCTTCTGGTGCATGCACTGATATAAAATCTGACACACAGGTCTCTTAATACACCGAGCAAATAACCTGGGACTTACTAAGCACTGCCATAAGTTTTCACCTTTAAATTTTTTTTAATCAGTGCTGACAGTAGTGGGCAGCCTTCTGTGGCAGCTCTGCCCAACCCGCGTCTCTTCCATCAGTGAAGGCTCCCGCTACGTTGACATGGGACATCCTCACTTCTCACCACAGGCAATATCTCCCGTTTTTGGACACTGCTGTCTAGCCAGGGCGCTCACACACTGGATCTTAAGAAATCCCTGGTGTCCCACTCGAGTGGTAATTGCTGCTTCTCTGGATTTCGGAAATTTTGGATACTGACAGCAGAAGTTTCCGTTGTCCTCTCTGATCTTCTGACACGGTGGGCATCAGCAGCCAGGGGGCTGAGCAGGAAGAAATACAAGACTTCTTTGAGCAGGGTGTTAAGGGGAAAAGTCAGAGGGTGTATTTTTGTACGGTGCTGTGGCTCGCTCTATGGACAGATCTGGAAGGGCACTGCGTGGTCTAACCATGGTTCATATTTACTCATGGCCATACCCTCGAGTCAGTCCTTACATTGTAAGGAAAAGGCATATAGGGCACATGTCAATCAGCCTATTTTGGCAGCCAGTGGCAACAGGTACAGGAAAATACCGTCATGAATTGGGATGCAAGGAGCTGTGTTCACCCGCGCACAAAGACTGATCTCTAAGCAGTGGATATTGTAACGACCAGACTGTGAATCTTCAAACTCAAGGTTAATGCCCGTTTTCAGTAATGGATGGGAAAAGCTGAAAATCCATCAAAACTACAAATAGAAGGAAAACGTTTCTGAAAGCAAATGTCTTGAGAAAGTGTTGTGTATTAAATGAAATGCAGGTATGACAAATGCTGTGTGCTCTCAAGATTCAAGTACGATCTCTTTCCAGAGTTACCCAAAGGAAAAGACGAAAATAGCTGAGATGTGTGAGTGCGGTGACGGCAGCTGCCCTCTAACAGGAACTTCTAAAAGGTTCCAGTCTCAGGGATGCCTCTATCACACAATATCTGAAGGGAGAAAACTTCTAGGATTTAACAGCACAGAACATACAAGTCTGTCTGGGATAGACAGGAATTGCAGTTGTGAATCCAAGTACTAAATAATAAGACAGAATGGTGATCTGTGGAGTCATTAAGTCCTCATTTTCCTAGTTGCAGATGATCTTGTCTTACAATTCCTTTCACAAGCATAAAACAGCTGTGTTCAAGTCTTGGTACTGAGGTTGTAACCCCAGAGATCTGTAGAAACACGACAAATCTGGTATGTATGTATATCCCTCATGCCCAGAATACTTTTCCTCTGAAGGTGGAAAACTCCAGGACAAAAAGCTCTATAAAAGAGGTTTAAAGACCATGTGAAGGGGAAAGAAGGCATTTGCCTTGATAATGATTCAGTTTTAATTGTTTTGTGTGATTTTAGTGGACACAAACTGATTTAGGAGAGATACAATTTGCAAAGTACTCTTGGTTAGCGCCAGTGTATGCTTTATAATTTAATCTGTAAACTGCTTCTCATAACATCCTATAATGGTTTTCTGCTCTCAGTAGCATAGCGGGCAGTTGCCCACTTAAATCCCACACGAGATAGGTGACCCCTTTACGACCCAGCACATACGGTAGATGAGAGAGATCCTGCTTCGCTCATAAAACCAATCATTCTCCCCTAATAGTCTACAATTTGTAGCTACCATAAAAACACCCCAACCATATTTAGCAGGCAGGGGCGCAATTCCGAGCTTGAAGGTTAAACACCTGCACACGTCCATCCCCATGGCTGGGCTGCTAACAGGAGTCAGTAATTCACAGTGAACTACCACCAAACGGCACCGAAAAACAAGAAGCCCTAATACAAGAGCAAAGGACCCTCCTGGAAGTTGCAGAATTATTTGCCACTGGCGTGTACAGCACTGGGGGATGTTAATACACTTTGCAGCCGATACACCCAGGAGCACCAGTGGGAACATTTTCTTTCCACAATAGCTGCTGAAGTCTTTAATGTGGAATATAATGTTTTCAGCCAACTCAGTGTCTCGCCACCTTCCTCTCCAAGGCAAGCCATACTGATGACATCTTCCTTATCATCAATAAAGATGATGTACAGCAGACTGCGGAGTTATTCAACAAACAATTTCCAAAGATCACCTTTACTACAACGTATAAAACAGATCTAGGACTCCCTTTCCAGGATGTCAGAATTTTATGAAGCATCAACTCTACACTTGCAGCTACCTGCTATGAAAAGAACGGGGCTTCAGTTAGATATACAGTGTTTTGCTTGCCTCAGCACATTCCCATGACCGCTCAAAAAGGTTGCCTGTGATGAAGCTCGTTATTAAAAGCACCACAGAGGTGATGCAAGAGATGGAAAACCATTTGCAAATTGCACGTAAAAAGAGCTGAGCAGGTAGAAAACAACATCCGCTCGTCTTGCCTGAGCCTAAAGACCACCTACTATACAAATGGCCCCACCAAGCATCACAAACACAGATAAGCTCTGCTATTGATGCGCTTTTTCCTAATTAATGTTGTTAAAACTGAGAAGATGGCCCTAGGAATTGATTATGCGAATTCTCCAGCCAGGTACAAGATTTTTTCCAACAAAACCGAGCATCACAGAATGATTATTTCTGCCATCAGTCAAAACACTTAAGAAGGTGGCTTGTCATGATCTCGGCAGCAGCGAGGGCAAGCTTGGAGCTAAGCACAGACTGTTAAAGGCATTTCTGAATCAAGGACTGAATCTCCTCTTGAGGATGCAGTGCTTATTTCTAATTGTAGAGATTAGTCATGAAGAGTCAAAAGACAGACCAGAAACACATTTGTTACTCTGCTGGTCTGAAGAAGAAATATTTCTCCCATCTTGGCATTTCACACCCATCTTCGCTTTTTCCTATCAGCACCTCCTCTCCCATAGCTATGTTTTCAAATCCGGGAGCATCACCATTATTCAGGAATAGGCCCTCTAGCAAAGACGAAATTAAAGTAGAATAACCAGCGCAGCACTGACCAAGCACATTTAATCCTACTCTACCTGGAACAAACAACCGCCTCTGGGTGATTTCTGTATCCTGAGATTTGCATCTTATTTGGAAACAGTAAATAGAAAAAAGTTAGCGCAAAAGAGTCAACACTGGATTAAAAAATAAGGTATCTTAACAGCTACCTTTTGCATTTCAGAGTGCAGGTGGTAGAATACACTGCATGGAAGAAGAGGTAAATGGATTTGCATTTAAGTTTCATCACTTTTAAGGTTCCCGATATCCAAGCCTCCCTTTAAAAGAGCCCTTGTGGACAATAAACTCTTTTAGAAAATATACAGCGAAGCAGCAGGGCCTGATAAACAGACGTAAAATTAGACGGCTGTAATGTTTCAGCTGTTCACTTCCTTTGATACAGGCAGCTGGCAGGGAGACATTTGGAAAGACAGAAGAACAACTAACGTCTAATGGATAAATATATATTTTTTTCCATACCATATGTATTTTAAACATACATTAACGCGTACACTCACACACGTGTACTAGTAGGATAAATTTACGGGGCAAACAGAAGTGAACAGTCGCCAATACAGATACTGAGCTACCATTAAGTATTTAAAATAATTACAGCTTTTAAGCCACGGAAACAAGAATTTTAAAAGCATATTTTTTTGGTATCTTTTTTCCTCTACAATGAAAATTTCTCAGCCGTTTCCGCCTGAGTGAAATCAGAATTTCACCCATGCCATTATTTTATAAAAGCAAAAGCTTTTTGACAAAGATTTGCGTAAAAAGTGTCCCCAAATTAACCCCCCAGATATGGCCCAAGAAAGTGATTTCTGCTAATATCTCAGTACACAATTAGACTTTTTATTTTTTATTAATAAATGGATGCATTTCCCCATACTGTTTTCATGTGAAGCCCTGGCAAGGCATTTCCTCTGCAGCCAAACAATATTGACTCGCAGAAGGGGGAGATGGCAGCTGCCCACTCTCTCCGCACATTCCGTTTCTTATGCAAAAATGTCCCTCCAGGTCCAAGTCCCCATAAAAATTCACTTACTTTAAAGGGAAACAATTGGGTGTACAGCTCTTCACAATGAATTTCTCAGTAAGGTACTCGCACAGGAATCAAAGGGTAGTTATTCTCCAGGAAAGCCAATTTCCCATTGTAAGCATTTCATTCAGCAGACTAAACTGACCTGTCTTTATGCAATAGCGCTCAACCAGTGAATCACTAAAGAATAAAAAAGACCTACCAAAAAACACATTGAAAAAGAAATCATTGACTGACTTGGGTAAAAAAACCCCCAGTATTCACCCTGAGAAGCCAAGAAGCCATTACGCTTTTTGCAATAGGTCTTGGGCCTTGCTTCCCTCCTCCCCGCAGCCCTGGTGCATCGCTCAATAGCCCTGGGAGGTCCATGCAGCCTGGGCCACCCCAGCTTCCATCACCAGCATGACCAGGAGCTGCAGGATAGAAGAGTTTTTGGTAGTCCCCAGGAGCCCATCTCCTCCGGGCCTTCCTGCAAAAGCCAGGGAAGGTTTTCTGTTCCCAGTTTGTTACTCAGCTCTGACGTGCTCGACTTTCCTTCTGGATTTTATGTATTTATTTCCATAAGTGTCTGCAGCACTTGCCTTGTGTGCCAGGCAGAAATATCAATACGGTCTCAGGTACCATGTGTGTCAGTCCTTAACCTGTGTCTGGGTGCAAGCCCATCCCAGGTCAACCAAAACAGATGATCTTTTCTTGAAGAGAAAAACCCATCATCTATATTTGGCTTGAAGGCACAGTCAAATGATTTTTGTGGTTTTTTTGGCACCTGGACATACACAATAGGAAAAAAAAAAAAATCCCACTTTCTCATGGATATGCTTCCTTCCCCACTCTGAATATATTTTTATCAGATTTATGCCATAAACGTACAAGTCTTTGAGATCTTTCCTCACTTACAGCATGTATTCAGCTCTGATTTTTGTATTTGAATGAATATTCAGATACAACGAACAAAATGAAAATAAAAATAAAATATATATTTGCACCTCTAACAAGAAGAGGTATATATTCAGGAGGATGGGAAGGCGCTCATCGGCGTGTGCTGCTGTCCCACGGCAGCTCAGCAGGGCAGGAGGAGTTTATTCTGCTGCTTTCATTAGCGAGCCCTGCCCTCACACCTCCCGTTCCACGGAGCTGCTGCGAGGCTGGAAAGGACCTCAGAGGCTTTGAGCAATGGCGATTATTTAATTAACTCATCCTGATTAACAGAGCTATGATACAATATTGAAATTCCATATTGAATTTCCTCATTCTAAGATATTATGTGCCTCAGCAGCCTTTAATGGTAGGGCAAGCCTGAGGCATGAACGGAATACACACAAACACACAAAATATCTGCAACTAATGTTATCAGCAAGAACCACAAGTATGAAAAAGCATATGATAAAAAAAAAATTATAAACCCAACCAAAATAAAAGAACAAACGCTCCGCTTAGCTTCTTAACCTTTTCCCATTGATTTCCATTTGAAAAAATGTTCTCCGTATAGTGTTTAATATCTTATGGCTTTGTATTAACATAAGCTATGGTTCAGAAGAACGAAACACTGAGGGGACCACGTCGCCTTGGGGGAGATCAACGCCTTCGTTGGTTTTGATGATGATGCAAGAGACCAGGCAGCTCCACGGGGGGTGGGAGAGGACTTCCCACGGGTCACCCACAGCACCGTGAAGAGGAGATTTCAGGACATTTCAGGTGGACATGGGAGTCAGCCAGGACACCAGATGCTCTTTCACGCGTTTTGAAAAGGCGCAGGGCAGCGTTGCTGCTTCTTACAAGGAATCTGCAATACTCTGCATGTTCCTCGGGTGCTGCTGTAATTATCACTGCTCTCTTAATCACGTTATGCAAATAGGCTGAGAGGGAAGGAGGGAGAAGAGGCAGAGAGGAAAACTGAGGAGTAAAAGGCAATACTTTTGGATGGTTACACATTCGCTCCCTGATTGAAGTTCCTGGAATTCTCAATTGTTTCTTATCAAACGGCTTAAAAAGGAAAATTTTTCTTCTAATAAAAATAAATGAAGAAAAATGGATCTCTCATTTCCAAGGGATACAACAGAGATCACCTTGTAGTCTGGCAGCAGAATTGATATGATTTGCATTACCAAGGATGACTAAATGGAGTGTTAAATTATCTCAAAAAAAAAAAAAAGATGTAAATTGATATTCATGACATCAACAAGGTTAGAAAGGAAAAAAAAAAAAAAAAGATAGTGAGTCTTACATGTATTCTTGTCCTATACAAGCATTAATCTTAACATTCTATGGGCACTACACTACTCCAAAAAGCATCTTTTGCTATTGCATGACACCTCTAGGAAATGATTTGCCATTATATACAGTGCTGGAATGTGACGCAGCAGCAATCAGCGTCAGCTACAAAAACATTAATTATTTCTGATAATTTCATTCTCCGAGTGCGTTCCGAACACACAAAAAAGTTTAGCAAGCTGTAAATTGGATTTTGGAATAAATGCATCGCATTTTAAAGGTTGCTGGTGGGAAAGGGGTAGGGGAGAAGATGGGGGTATTGCCTCATACATCAGCAATGGAATCACTCAAAAATAATTTTTGAGCACTAGGTAAACTATTGCTCGTTTTAAAATGTTTTGATGACTATGTCATATAGATTCCACCATCATCCATGTGTTTATCTGTACATATAGGTACGTACATTGAATATTGCAGGAATATACAGTGGAGTTTTGCTTTGATCACGTAGCACATAAGACAACTCCTATACAAGATCTATGCAATTCCATGAGTACAAATCCATATTTGGCCCCTCCCTGGGTATTATTAGCTTGGCCCTAGCCCAGCTCGTCTCCTAACTTGTCGTCAGCCTGGAGCATGGAGAATGGAGCCTGTGTGCACCGAAAGATCTCGCCACTGCTCGCAAATTTACTTGGGATCACACTTTAAAAAACTTGGGGCGAATTTAACTGAAAAGACTATTACCTCGAACTGGTGTTGCCCAACATGTTTGTTCAGCTTTTGGGACTTTATTTCGAGCCTTGTGGTCGTTGAAGCTTTTTTTAGGAAGCCTTTGCTTTTGGAGTCACGGGATTATAGCTTAGTCTTGGCAGTTTATGATTTTATGACTGCACAGAAATGCATGATTTTTGATACTTTAGAGAAAACTGTTTAGAATTATATTAATGTTAAAAGTCATAATTTTAAAATCTACTCTCTATTAGGTTTAACTAGTTTTCAAATGTTTAGGACTTATAATAAAGCGTAACTTTTGCACATGCAAGTCAGCGCTAAGCATTCCTCAAAGACTGCAAAGAACAGAAGTCTACTGTGGTGTTTAGACACCAATTCTTACCCAAAGAAGCCTGTATTGCCATAGCGCTGCGCTGAAAGACTCGTAAAAATCATTGCGCATTTGCCATTCACCTTCTAGACCAGCTCCCGCTGGTGACACAGCGCTGGCACCGTAGCTCTAGTCCTGTGGCCCAGGCGCAGTAGGGATTTCACCCGGAGCACATAAATCCCTCCCTTCCCAAACAGCACAAACCGGTCCCCGCGGCACGTATCTCCATGGCCTGTGGTCTGCCCCTGCTCTCTCTTTTGTTGGTTTGCGAATGGTTTTTCCCTAGTTGCAATTTTCACGTTTTCCTATCAGTCTTCCATTTTGTCAGCTTTCTGGCAATAGCATACACTGACGATGTCTGAGCTTTGCTCCTCTCCAGTGTCCAATATTGAAAAAAAATTAGGAATAACACTAGAATTAGGAAAGGATATCAGCATTTGTTTAATATCGCAGAATGATGACAGGTAATGTTGAATGCAACCCTGAAGCGTCAGATGCCACCCATTAGGTAAATAACATTTTCTACCTCTTTTTATTGTTTCTTGAGAGAGATAAGTGGCATTTTTTTTTTTTTTTTCATTTTTATTTGTTTTTGGAGTGGAACCAAAATCTTTGAGTACTTGAGCACAGCAATACTGAACCTTCCAGTCAGATTCCCTCTCCTCATCCCCAAACTTGCTGCATCTCCCTTGAAATACATCGAGCCTGTTAAATCCGTTGCTTACGTCACTGCCAAGAAATTTATTTATAAGAGCCGATTGAAAAATGTTTTTTTAATTCCAAATATAAGTGAAAAGATTTATTTCTCCTCTTTATCCTCCAATATTTCTGTATAGCTGTTTATTATTATATTCTATGTAGATGCTACCTTTAGATTTGCAGATACACGTTTATGAATAAAATATTTTGCAGACAAGATCATAGATTAAGGCTAACAAATGCAGTAGCGATTTTTTCATTTGTAGTAACACAGTGACCTTTTTTGCATTGCAAATTTCACTATATTTGGGTTGGGGTGAGGATATGAAATATGTAACATCAAATAAGGCTATATAATAAACCAGAAGTAGATATCTTAAGCAGCAAGACATCTGAATACTTGGATTTAACATTTTTCAATGTCTTAGTGTCATACCACCCTAGTTTGGTTCTTAATGAAACCCAGGCATTTACCCTCTGATGTCCTCAGGTGACCTCTACGTGACGGGTTTGATGGAAGCAACATCTGACACCGTTTTACACCATTCATCTCATGTCAGGAAGAGCATCATTTTCTGCAGAACCCTTTCATACTGGTGGGCATTAATGACAATCAGCCCTGAAAAGTTTTCAGCAGCGTGGCGCGGTGTGCAGTGAAAAGTAAAACGCCGTATTTAACAATGTGCCCATTAGCGGACCCCAAGTGAAAGCTAAATTAAACACTTGCATTCAGATTCTCCTAAACAGTGTTTCCAGCTGTACTGACAAATCATACCTACTTATTTTCCATGAGGGATATTATCTCTTTAGAGGAAATCTGTCAGAGAGAGATCAGTGAAATGTTCTCCCCCCATGAAGGGTAACACGGAGCTACCAACCGAGTGCTCTTTGCAGACTTGGGGGTGTCTTTGCATATTCCTGTCCCCAAATGTCACCACTTCATGGAAGAAACCAAGCTTCTAATGTGGGCCTACACCCCTATAATGGCAGAATAACAGCAGGGATTTAGAGAAGTGTAAACGTTCAGAAAAATGCAAGAAAAAGTGAAATTATTCCTTTGCATCAGGGATGAGAAATATTTGTTGTCAGTCAAGCAGAATACACACACTCCATCCAATAATTGAGACCAGAAAAGAAAGGTTCCACTTAGAGACTGCTATTTTATAATCTCCTGTGCTGTGCTCGCTGTATTTTAAAACCTAGCACTTCTTTTTGAAGAATAGTCCTCAGCTGACCTTCATATCCTGGGAAAGGACTTTGAATTTCAACCTTTATTTTGCTTAGTTGGTTTTCACTTCAGATGTTCACCCCCTTAGACCTTCCTGGTCCATGTTTAGCACTGCAGTTTTTGGTGCTACCCACTGATAACTGATGCTTAAGCAATTATCTAGCCAAACATCCGTGCAGCCAAACTGTAGTCAATTATTTTAATATTGTCTTTTAAATGAATCACTCTAATCATCCTGGCTGGCTACCTTTGAGGCCAAATTAACTTGTCAGCCTCTTTTGTGTTTTATGGGTCAATTTTAGAAAGGTCTCAGCAATGGCCCAAACCTGCTCCCATTGAAAACAATGGCAAAAATCCCAGGGATCCTCACTGAGCGCAGGTTTTGGCAAGTACACAGCATTTATGAAAATTCCAGCTTTCAGGACAAAATGTCCTCAATATTTTAATGGTGCCCTCCTCTGTGGCATTAAAGAGGTATCTGCCTGTGACACTTACACACCGAGCACTGAACCGGGGTGCCTTTTCTGTGCTCCTGCTCTGCATGGCAACATTATACTCATTTTGCTTTCCACAATTGCCTGAAGCCATTACTGCTTCCTAAATCCCTTTTCCTCCCCCAACTGATTATCTACATCTTAGATTTATTTTTTTTTTTGCAGTTGTTTTAACTGCACATTGTGACAATTCGAATCATACTATGTTGGCTACTTTTCTTTACAGAGCGATGCACCCCTTCACAATCTAGAAAAACCTCACGTTAATCTGCTCTTTACCCCATCCTTCAGTTCATTAAATAAAACGAGGCTTAGTACCAATCCCCAAAGTACCCCTAATGACTATTTCTTTCCAAATTGATACACCACTGTTTGTCCTTCAGCCAGTACGGGCTCCGTGCGATCACGCTCGCAGCCAGCTTCCTTTGCACTTCTTGTCCAAGTCGGATTTTGTGAGGCTCTGGAGTTGGCCTGTTATAAAGTGTAGATGGATTACAAGTGCTGCCTTCCCCCTAACGATCAGTTTTGTAATTTTAATAAAGAGGCAATCAAGCTAACAATGGTTTGGCAAACCTCCCCTCTGAGGGATCCAAATTTCAACCTTGGGTGCACAGGGCTGGAAGAACAGATCTACGTGCAGAAAGCAAAGTGTTCATTTCAGCCACCTATTACCTATATTTCATAGCCACAGTTAGGATCCCCAAACTGGAGCACTGTGCTATGTGCCAAGACCAAGAAGGGAGATCTTGCCCAATGGTAATTTTAATAAATTACTGAAAAGTCTATGTTAAATAGAGGGATACACAAACTAAAGGCAACATCGAGGTTTATCTATAAAGGAAAAAGAACTTGGAATACTTATCACACAATACTACTTAATATAGAAACTCTTCTTAAAAAGCAGCACTTGTTTACATGGGACAATAAATTCAGATTACGGATGGATGTGAAGTCAAAGCAGAAAAGCTGTTCCTGAGCAAATCCTCAGCTGCGTATGTTCCGAGTTTTGATTTATTTATTTTTTTTTTTTAATCCCCTGAATTACCTTCTGACTTTCTTCATTCGCTCTGGAAGCAGATCAATCTAAATGAAAAGGTGCTCAGCGCAAAACTGTCCACGCAGAAAGTTACTGCAAAACATTAGAAAGTCAGCTGGTACCTCTGGAGTCGGTATCGTGAGTTATTTTGCAGTTGCCCTAGCAGGTAGTCAAGCCAAAAGGCAGCAAAAATTAGAAATTCAGGCTCTGAATCTGAGACTTGTAAAAACTATCCTAAATATGAGAGCTTAGGTCTTCTACCCTTTATATGGGTTTCAAGGTACTTACAGATTTTATCATCTCAATATTTCTTACGTTACTTTGGCAGGGACTGAAGTTTTAGGATAACTAGTAACTGTTATCTACTTGTTCAAAACGTTATTACCTCATTTTTTCCTCATATTTCCCCATCCTTTATGAACTAAAATAATAGCCAGGGGTGGGCAAGTTGGCCTATAGGGAGCTGTTGGTGCAGCTGCCACCTCGAGCTGCACGTACTGCTTTGTATGGATGGGATCAGTGGTGTCCAGCAGCATCCTCACATCCCACTATTTCCAATGGGGCCACCTGAGATGGCAAACCCTGCCCGAGGCAGCCCCATGCCATGGTCATCTCTGTTGTAGAGGGCAAAGGCAGCAGCCGACTCGCACCCAGCTTTGGCTGAGGAGCTGCACCTTATGGTTCTCCACCAGCTCTGTGCTGTGGTTACAGCTCTGGAAGATCTAGATATCGATCTGGTCCTCACCCAGTTAACACCTTCAGGATGGCTTCTTGGTTTTCCCGCTAAGAAACTACCGCTCATAACCTGTGGGCAATTGCACTCATCTGCTAGAGGGTATCTGAGCTGGGAAGTCCCCCTCCTATCCTCAAGACTGCAGTGTCCCCTGGTTTCCAGTTTCTCCATAGTGGCTCCATGAATATCTCACCCTCGCTCTACTGTAAGTACTAGGAAACCCATGTTTCAGCTATGCAGCTGACAACATCTAAATCAATGTGTCGAGCACACCAGAAGCAGCTTGCCTTCACCAAAGAGCTGGAACAGCCAGGGAGCAAAGAGTAGAAATACCACATTGATTAAAAATAAATAGATAACATTTCCCATCATTTTTCGTTTTCATTATGTTTTACCCAGGTACGGTAATCATCCCTTTAATTTCTTTTTCTTTACAAAAAAGACCACCCACCACACACAGAGAGAAACGGCAGGCAATTTATTCTTTAACATATTTTTCCTGAACTGACCATGACCTCACTAGGTGTATATTTCTCTCCACTTGACATTATCACAGAGTGAAAGAGTAGTTTTACCTTGCACATAAGACTTAAAAAGAGTAAGTCATTGATCTTGGTTTTCATTTCTGCCACAAAGGAATGCACGGGCATTTTTTCCTTCCACAAATGCGGATTTGGGTAAAAGCCAGCTTTACTTCCCTGGTAATATACACCACCGGTTTGTGTGCGACTGGCAACTGATGCTCTTGCCTATGAAACAGGAGAGCAGTGGCATTTGTCATGGCATGCCTTTGACATTTTCCACAGCAAGGGGCAGATAATATCAAACTCTTGCTCATCCATTCAACTTCCTGGGGAGAAACAGGCTTCAAAAAATAAACCCAAGGAAAAATAGACTGTTAGACACTTGTCCTAAATGCTGCAAGAAAAGAAAAAAAAAAAAGTGTTTGTAAATGTATCAAACTGCAGGAAGAGAATTTATCTTTGATTTGCCCTTGTCGGTTCTTGTCCGTGCAATTACACACCACCCTCTGCTAGGGCAAGGCTTGGCCCCAGGGTCCCAGAGGAACAACAGGAGATCTGGGTTTAGCCCTCCAACAAACACCCCCAACAAAATCTCCCCACTGTGAAGGAGATACAGTTTTTGAAAGCTTTAATATGTCACCTATTGGCAATGAAAAGAACCATCAGCAAAAGCAAGGCTGAGCATCCCATGCGGTCCATCTATCACTAACTCCCCATGCACCGAGTCCCCTGGGCAACTGGAAGAGCCAGGGGCTTCACCGTAATGTTTTGAAGTGTCCCCAAATCCATGGGGCAGCCCAACGACTGCAAGCTGTGCTACAGACAGCCCCTGTGGGGGGAAATATCTTGAAACAGAACTGAAGTTCAATTCCGAAAAAATGCATCGATTCCCCACAAGACTGAACCTTTAGCCTGTTTAATACCCCATGCTCAGGACGTCCCGGTGGACAAGCAGCATTTTGCGATAAACATTTGCAATGCCGGCCTGTTTAACTAAGCAGGAGCTGGATTGCAAATTCATCCCAGAGCTGCAGATCCCGCCGCTGAGGGCGGCGAGCCAAAGGCTGGGGATGGCAGCGGCAGCGCTTGGCATGCCTTGGGCCGGGTCCACCGACACAGCAGGGTCTGTCTGGTTCCCTCTTGATCATTCAAAGCATCAGTATTTCTTTCCTTTCCAAAAGCACGACACTTTAAAGCAATTAAATAGTAGCAAGGAGCAATAGAGAAGTCTATTATAGCTAAGGCACCGTTATTTTTATTAAATCTCCTACAGTTCATTTTCTAATAAAGTGCATTTTAGTCTGGGTTGTTTCAGTGAATTTGTGTGCTTACTTGACAATTCACAACAGCTGCAACCTGAAGCCATAATTCAGCCATATAAACTCATACTAAAATGATAAATCCAGAGTCTCTTAATCTTTGCCCTAACCCTCTGTGAGTTCAGGATGTATTTTTTTTTTATTCTCTCATTACGATCACCACCTCCTTTCATTTAACGCATTTAGTTTCTAGGCTGCAGACCCATAAAGGTTTATACCCGCGCTGACCTTCATACGCGGGAAGCCGTTTCACCGAAGTCTACAGTGCCCAAGCTAAACGTGTGTAGCCTTAGTTTGTAAACTCTTTGCAGTGGAAATTAGTTTTCTGTGTATTTGGATACTGTATTGTATATGTGGTTGTTGAAGTGAGCATGTAAAATCATTAAACTGTAACAATAAAATTATCAAATAATAATAATCCCACATAATCTGCATGTGTGGCGCATGTTCAAATACAGAACAGGCATGTATAACTTAGTTGCAGTTTCTAAAGTAGAGAATCCAAGATTTAGACAGGAATCTAACACAAAATATAGCTGTCAAGAAAAGGGAGAAGCAGAACGTGACCCAGAGCTGACCCCAGTGACCTCCCATCTATCAATAGAAATCTTAGAAGCACAGCAAATTGGCACACGACAACAGGAAAATAATAAAATGCTAACCTATGGTAAATCCAATTAAGCCTTCACCACTTGAATGTTTTTGAATGAATGCATGTTTTGCGGGTAGTTACTTCACTTAGCATTACAAATTTAAGTTAGAGTATGTTTCATATAAGCACATCCATATTTCATGAACCTCTACGTAGCTTCAAAGTATTATCATATGAGTGGTATAGATTCCTTTCCTGGCTATAATGGCAGAGTGTTTTCATTTTAATGATCCTTAATACTATGCAGACTACAGGAATTCACAGGATCATCAGGACTTGTACCTTAGAAATTACCTCACGGCAATTTTTTCTTCACTGGATGTTCCGTGTGGTTTTGCCTTGATTTGTCACATGGGACCACCTTCCCCAGCTAAACTCTGTAACTCTGATAACGGGCCAACTCTGTAGCGCTTTTGCACCACGACCTGTAGGTAGGTGGGATGTAATAGGGCAGGGTGCTGGGTTTTGCCTCGTCTATAGCTGGTGGCCTTCAGAGAGTCAGTATTGTGTGATTTACCCCTCCCTGGTTTTCAGATGTCTGAGTTTCCTGAAGGAGAATAAAAAGAACCTTGATTGAATGTAAATGATGTTTTTATATGGTAATATATTACTTGGCTTGGACTGAGCGTACAGTGGCATGAGGTGCATTTGAGACATAAAAGAAAACAAAAATCCTTGCACTGAAGAATTTATAGCCTAAAAGAATGAGCCCTGGATTCTCTCCAAGGAAAAAAAAAAAAAAAAAAACACAAACCCAAACCACAAACCTCTTGGGAATATATCCCAAGATATATTTGCAAGAGAGATTTTCAGGATGTTATGTCTCATCACCCTAACATCTAGGAAACTCTCAAGGTCCCACCACATCCTCTGGGTGCAGGGCGATGCTGCTCACCTTGTGACAGCCCCGCAGCAGGGACTGCGCAGGTCAGATGGTGAAGCGGGGACCGTACAGAGCTTACTCTCCTAAACTTCCACAGTGTTTTAAACAGTTGTATGAGAAAGCCAGGGCCAAAGTTTTTGGGCTTTCTTCTCTATATCTTCCCAGTGGGAGATGGGTTACAGTGGGGGACCCTGAAACAGCCACACGTTGGGTCACACTCGTTACTCAGTACGGATGCTTAGGTTGCTCCTAAAAGGGAAAAAATACCTAAAACAAAAGACCTCACTCTCCTTTGTTTCTAGGTTCTCTAAATCAATGCAGCTTTTGGCCTTTGTACTGCAGTCCCTTGGGTGCAAACCTGTCTGCATCCACATTCATGAAGTTATTTGCTTCATGCCGGGCTTTTGTTTTGCTCAAATGTGAAAAGCAGTTTTGCCTGGAGCCTTTACCATGCTACTATTTTACGTGTGGCATTGTTTGGTCAAAGTGCCTACGGCAGGGTGGCTGCTGCAGGGTTCACACGTCTTCTGGGCATTGACATGTCTTCATGTCCCACTTCCACGTATGGGAAGGGCCCGTATGGTAGGGCCAGGGAGGAATTTGGCCACAATATCTATAGCACTGTATATAACCTGCGTGAAAAATGAATCCAGCTCAGTGGAGCATGCATTATTAGCTAATGGGATATTACATCCCATCTATTTGCTTTTACCATCTTTTAAAGCAATGTAATTGTGCCAAATGCATAGTTAGGGTGGGATTTACAGGAACGTTCAGCCTAATGTCTCCTGTGAGCAAAATCCCTACCTGCAAGATCTCAGTGGAAACAGCAATACAGAAAAATAAGGATTGCTGAAGCAGACAAGCTGGTGAAAGGATGCCCTCTTTATTACCAGTATGTCGAGCATGTGCTGTCAGTGTTTTATATGTGACTGTATTGGCTTAAACAAACCAGAGTCTGGTGTAGAGCAGAAAAGCTGACAGAAAGAATGATTTAAGATGAACCATCCTTCAGCGACCACTTAAGGGCTGTTTGGAGACAAGGCCTGGGTAATTGGATCGCAGACTCCACCTCGAGCCCCCGCAGAGCAGCAGAACAAGCTCTGGCCAAGCTCACAGCCAGGGAACTCAAAGACAAAAAAATATCAGCAAGGCTTAACAGGAGACGGGTGGCCCCAGTATTAGATGAGTTGGATCTGAACGCCAGTGACTTATCAGAGACAGAGAGAAGGTTTTAGGCGAGACGGATGCATGCGGACTGTGGGTTGTTTTAAAAGTACTTTCTAAGCTTTGTTCCTGCTGCAAAATATAGAGGGTGCCTCTGTGTTAGTGTCTTGTTGCAGACCAGCAGTGCAGTGTTGGACTACACCTCTCAGTCCTCCCCACTGATTTGGTTCACATCACAGAGTAGCCCCCAAGGATGTAAGTGTCAGGATGAAACGATCGTGGAAGATGTGCTCCAGAGGTACACAGTGTGCTGCCAGCACCAGGAGACACGCACTCAACAGGGCCAGATCAGAGCTATCCAGGAGCAAAATTCCTTGACGTTAGTACTGGGTGGATGGTGGGTCATCAGCAGCAACTGCTTTACTCCGTAAGGCTGCACTGTTTCCTGATGCAACCAAGCTGTACTGATGTCATAAGAGTCTATTTGGTGGTCACAAGTGTCCCCAAAATGGACTTCGGAAGGGATGCAGTTCACTTGCCTGGTCCCAGTTTGACTCAACATAAAACTGGTGCATTCAGAGTAATATGGCCCCCTCCCTAGTCTTAACCAGAAGTGAATGATCGGAGAGAGGACCTCCTGGTCGGAGGCATTTAAAAGACAGGTAGTCATGGTGCTTAGAGATATGGTTTAGTCAGAGTTAGGTTGGTAGTTTGACTAGATCTGAAAGGTCCCTTCCAACCTAGGTGATTCTATAGCTTTCTAGAGAAGGGCTACTGAGAGACCACAAAGCCCAGGATCTTTTCAGTCTAAAGTTATTGTCTCCACCACGACAGCTACTTGGATGTCACAGTAAGAGTGCCGTTCTGATATAAACAAGCCACCTTTCACAGCCTGGTACGGCCAACTGAGCCCAAAGCGGCAATGACCATGTGGGCCCAATCTGCTGTAAAACTTCCCAAAGCCACCGGACTTCATAAAGAGGAACAAATATCAAATGATGAAACCTCTCGTGACACACAGACACACTACCAAGTCTAACCACGGCACCAGGAAGGTAATATTTGACGTTTACTGAAAGTAAATTCAAGTAAGCTCTAAATCAATCAGAGGTGACTGGAAACTGCTTTGGTCCAAATACATGTTCAAAAAGGTCACAGCTGGTGTAATTATCCTCACTAGACTTAGCATGCCTTCAGCTGTATGCTTAAGACTGCCAAGAGCTGAAGTACACTCAGCATGCCTAAGTAACTGCCACCTTATTAAAAAAAAAAACCAACAAAAATACAAGGGGTCATTAAAAAAAAATAGTATTACAATTTAATGATACTTCAAGTTAACGTGCAGGAAATAATTTATCTGGGAAAGTAGTTGAAAGATTTTTCAAAACCAAACTCTTTCCCCCACAAGATTCCTGTCTGCAGAGACAACCCCAGTCAGAAATATAAAGAATTCACATTGAAAGGAATCACGTGTGAACGATGGCATGATGGAAAGAGAACAAGAAAACAAAGCCTCCAAAATGTTAATTATATCTCAAAGGGAGAGTAAAGTCAATAAATGTTATTTCTAAAAAAATGTAGTATCCAGCAGCAAAGATATCTGATATAAAATAAATGAGCGAAAATACTGTGTTATAAGAATGGTAATTTCTGAGTAGTTTTGCTACTGTTATGGGAATGGATTCCTTTTATTTATTGTCATCACCATGGCAGTCTTTATCTATGTCTTTGCCAATAATGTGCATTAGGACAGTCTCCCCCGGTTAGATCCTGTGCTAAGGACAGGCAGCCCCAGCAAACTGCAGCAACGTCACAGTGCACGACTCAAAAGGCAAAAATCATAAAGATTTTAATGGCGACCTCCAGTACTCTTAAAACCGGAGGTAATGAACTCAGAATCTATAGGGGTAGAGATTACTTTGGACAGAGTAAAAGGGAAGGGGAGAGGTTAGTCTGAAATGTCAGAAATATTAGCTGCAGAGAAATATAGTAAGTGAATCAATGAGAATAGAGCTACTGGGTAAAAGGATTAAATGGCTAATAAAAGGGATACACTACTGACCTCCAACATAGGAAGGAGTTGATAATGAGATAAGTAAAGCTTATGAAGATAATAAGGGTGTAATTATGGTCGAGTTCAAACTGGTAAGTGTATATTAGGAAACCCCCGAGATATATATAGATATAAAATTTTGGATAGCCAGTAGTAAATGATTACCTTTTAGTCCAAAGTGCAAAAGGCTCAAACGATACAAAAAAATATGACTGGATTTGAGTTTAACCTATAACCCAACAGTGGGACTACATAAAACATTTCACACTTCTTTTTTAAGAAGCACACAAGGCGGCACAGAGATTATGCAGCAATTTATCCACCACAATTTCTGTCACTACCTGGCCGCACTGAGATGGGAACCATAAACGTACAGAGGTGTAACGGGCGACTGCCTGTACCTGAGGAACACGACTCCAGAGAGCCGAGCATGGTAAGGAAAGGAAAGGGCGAGTTTCTTACCCAGTTCTTGTCTCAGGACCTGTGAGCTAACTCTCATAGCTGTAACAGGGCAACAGGATATACAGGGCTGAACGCTATAAAAATCACCCCCTACCTTCCTGCAAGCAACTTCTCTGCATCCCCACAACCTTATGTTTTGTTTCGCAATTTTCTAGTTTAATTTTTTAAAATCTGAAGCAAGGGATACCATCCACTGCTGAAGATGCCAAATCAGGCAGATTAGCCAACGGTGCGTGACAAATCCTGTATTTATTGGAAAAGCCCAGGTAAGCGTCAAGGGTCACATTTTTAGAGGGACTTCATCTCAGGCTCCCACATCAATCCTGCAATCAACCGATGCTGCAAATAGTAGGATTTGATTTCTTATCGTCTAATTTGTGGGTGCAAACAACAACGTTATACTGAGCAGCTCTCAGCGCTTACAGTTCCCATTGACTTCATTTATACTTGCTATTTGTGCTTACAAATCAGGGAGATGCTTGATCTTTAAGTTCTATAATTTCCTCCTGCAATTGGTTGTACTCACAAAATTGCACCTGCAGTTGATTGCTGGAGCAGATTTAAGGGCTGGTTCTGAAGATGCAGTCTATGTTTTCAGAAAAGCCAACTTTCAAGGGATGTTGGAAGAAGAAGGAAAAAAGAAACAGCCCACATAAAAATGGGAGTCATGTTTTAGCAAAAACGACAGGTACGTGATTGCATAAAATGGAAGTGACAGACAACACAAGGTCTTAATAGATACAGCATACACTTCCACCCCAAAAGTACAAACAGACATAGCCCAGAGAAACGCTTTTCTGAAGAGCTGTCAGTCAGAAAGCGTCAATAAAAAAAAAGTAAGAGAAATAAATGCAGATGTCAAATATTAACATCTAAACTCTATTTGTCATGGCCAGCTCATAAAAACCTGTGTATTGCATTGCACACGTGCCAGTACGCATGCAAGTGAGGAACTTGTACGGGTAAATGACTATTTAATTGCATAAACTGTAATTGTGTCATTTACATGCAGTCTCCAGCATTCCATGACCAAATTAGGCGCATGACTGAGCACACGATTCTGCCTTTATACTGCTAAAAGAACTTCCATCCTTCCATTGTTTGGTGCGGCTATAAAACACTGGGACAGGCAGAACGAAAAGGTTAAGCAAGATTTTTTTCCAAAGGACTTCTTAGGTCACAAAAAATACAGGAAAAAGTAGCAGAGAGTTGGTGGTGAAATGACTTAATAAATGTAATGTCATTTATTAATACAAGTGCGTGTTGTGAAAGGGACAGGTGGAAGCTTACTGGGAACACAGGGCAGTGAATTATTTAAAAGAAGTGTATTTTTGGACCATGAAAACCACAGCTGAAAAAGCTATTAGGCCACTTTGTCCATACTCTGCCTCTAACCCAACAAAAACTCTTAGTGCTGAGCCAATTCATTAATTTTTAATGCTTTCTTCACTGTTCTTAAATGCTCCAAATGATGGAGCTTTTCCCACTTTGAGAGATGATTCTGCTCTCCAGAAATAAAAAATAAACTTATAAATTGCCCACAGAAGGAACTTAAACGAACCAAACCTCTTCTCCTGCCAGCATCCCACGGCTGCTCTTCTATTCCTTTTGAAATGTCACACTGCAGAGATGCCTTCAAAGGGGCACAGCGGGGAACTACAACAAACTGTAAGAAAACCTTATACTCAAGAACAATCCTTCAGCTTATCTTCCACGTAACTTATTTTTCCAGCTAGTGGCAAGACAAGAAATGAAAGCTTAAAGGGAAAGAAACTTTGGGGAAGGCGAACTCCAACTTAGTATGAAGAGAGAAGCGACGCACAGACCAGCGTTAAACCTCTCAAACCTTGATATCAGATGCGCCCTGTTTTCAACTCCAAAACATCTTTGTGCGCCAGATCTGCAGACTCCAGCTTGGATCTGTAGCTCACATTGCTTTCTTCTCTCATTTGCTCTCTTTTTAACACTTACTCACAAACAGTAAAGGAATTTTAAGTCAAACTGGGGTCCTAAATCACCAATTCACCAATTTTAGCGGACTCCTACAAATGTAACTCATTCGAGCTCCTGCGTGCAAAAAAAAGAGAGTGAATGTGCACCTAAAGGTAAGGTCCAACACTTACCCTGTGCTCACGCCTGGTTTCCATCACTGATCGTGCAATAAGAAGGGAAAATATGTTTTGTTGCTGGCACGGATGGACAGAGCCCAGAGCGCAAGGAGAGGCTGACCTTTTGCCAAGAAGAGTTTGACTTTTCAGAGCAAGACTGTGCCTTAAATAAGAATATAAATGAGAAAAAAAATTTTCACCGTGCAATGGCCTTTTGGCTCAGTAATCAAGAATGGGCTGAACTTCTATAGCCTACGCCACATGGGAAACAGGAGAAGCTGACCCAGTGGTCCATTTGGTTTTAGAAATCTGATGAATTGCTTTCCCCAGATTTTGTACTCGAGCACAAGGCACTGTCTTGTTTCCCCACTGAGGTTCTCTCTCATGGGGAACTCGTTGCCTCCCCGTTCAGATGTGCGTGGGACAAATTTTGCAAGCTGGGCCCCAAATAGATTTGGTTAGGAAACCGAGTATTCTTTTGAAAACAAACAAACAAAATCATGAAAAGAGACTAAACAAACATCAAAATTATCCCAGAACATTTTTATGTTTGTGGTTTTGAGAAATGAATAATTAAAAGTAGCTGGAAGAACTCAAATGAAAACTGTGGTTTTATTTTATTTGTTAAATTGGCTCCAATGCTGAGGTAGCTCATCAAATAATGCCAGGGAGAGGAGCACAGCCAAGGCTTTTCTGGGCCTTCACGCCATTTACACAGCTTAGCCTGCTTATTTCAAGAGGGAAGCAAGTCAGCAAGCAAAGCTCTTGACCCTGTAAGTCCCCAGCCCCGAGGTTGAGAGTAAGACAGGTTCTTAATCACCTGGTTACAAGCAGCTGGGTTCAAAGCCTGAACTTAAACAGTCAGGCTGAGCAGCTCTTTATTTTACTGTATCAATTAAAAAAACCCCAAACAACAAAACAGGGATGTGGATTAAAAGACTTAAAAATGCTGTTCTTTGCATCTCTTTACAGGCACAAAAGGAGAAACAAGTTAGTCTTTACTTGTCTCCATATTTCGCCTTGCACTTTTGAACACCGCACCGTAAACCCCCAGGGCTGAATTTTCTTTGCTCTGCATGATGGATCATCAGACATACCATTCCCATTATTGTTAATGGCAGTTGTGTGTCAAATTACTACACGTGGCATTTAGATGCTAGTCCTCTGAGCTACCTACTTTCCTCTTGCAGTACAAGCACATAGAAAAATAGACCGGGATATTGCTCCTTTTGGAAGTTGTTAGCTGTGAAAGTTTGTGAAATAAAAAATTTGCTGAAAGCTGTCATTACCTTAATACCAAAAAACTACACGCGATTTTTACTTTTTACTGCAGAGCTATCAGTACTTTATACTGTGAGGGAGTCCAGAAAATGCCAGGAGACAAAATTTAAAGTTGATCCATAGGCCACCATCAATGATAATTCTGGGGAACTCTGCTAGAGGTTAACACCAGTATATGAGACTTAAAGTGCTATTGAGAAAGACTTTGGATTATTTTTTTATTTTATTCCAGTAATATCTTCCAAAGAAACAGCCTGGCCTTGAAACTGCTGATTAAATGAAACAGCAAGAGTCACAGAAAGGGCAATCACTGTTAGAGGCATACACGTTACCGTGTCCTTTGACAGGGGGGAATCAAAGCCACTTATTTGCGTAGCATGAACAGCACAGGAGGGGAGCTCCTCTCCTCCAGCATCCCACAGCAGCGGAGCATCCTGCGGCGGGACGTGGCAGGACCAGTCCCACTGCCGCCGTGAGCACGCCCCAGGTGCGAGGCATGGGCAGCAGGTGAGGTTTGTTTTCAGGTTTTCTATCAGGTTTTTTGATTACATGCTTTTCTCTCTTTTGAGAGGAGTAAAGAAAATTGCTGTTAAACCCTCGAGGTCTCTTTTCCTCCCTCCTTCCTCTACACTGTACAGTGTTTTCACGCTCCGCCCATGCAATTTCAGTCAACTTACTGACCTGCAAAGGGAAATTTAAACAAATGTACAGCTGCTTATAGCTACACTCTGTGTTTTGTTTAAAGCATAAGTAGGCATCTGTAAGGGGAATAGACAGATTACTGCTCTAAGCTATGAAATATTCATAAAAACACCAGTGTGATGCCTCACCTTTGCTCCTTCAAATAGACGATGCTTTGACTGCCTCCCCAGAGCCAAGTTCCAGTGTCAGAGAGGATAGTAAGTAGCTTATTGCGCCGTTAATACATGATTATGTCATCTGTCTTAGCTCTCTCCCATTAAAGAGACTGAAACCTACACATATGAAAATCCCTAACTTGAAACGAAGCTGGGGGATTTCTTTCCCCCTTTGTAAAGTAGCTCAGTTGTAAGATGAGCTGAAAGGAGATTCAAAGGGAAAAAGTTCTGCAGGTCTTTTGCAGGAATCCTACTTAAAAGGCTTCAGCACAGGAATTCTTCAGCACAGAATTTATCTTCACGCAGAAAGACCCACTGCCACAGTGCTCTCCTCGGGGTCTGCAGAAAGACAGTGGTTTAGGCAATATTTGTTTCTAAGCTCATTGCTTCCTTCACTGGTGCTTCACTGAAAATTGTACCTGAATAAGCCTGGAAACCTACCCTGCTGCAGCCCCAAAACCACAAACGTATGGCCTCTTCCCTCTTGAAATGGAAGAAATGGATAATTTTCTTCCACAACACACTAATGAAACCTTTGCAGAATCTGTCTGCTGTTCCCAAGTCAACTCCTGTTGCTACCAAGCCAAATTCCTGTTTGCGAGGATTACAGCAGATGCAAGTCCCCTCCCACCTGGTTGCACAGCTAGAAATTACAGGTAGTAAGAATCCAGGCCAAACTCCAGCCAGTGTTTGAGATCCATACCTTGTCAAACACAAAGGTCTTGAAAGATCTCCAAGCAGCAATAAATAGTGAGATACAGAGTCACCAGAGGCTGTAGATCACACCGGCTTCTCAAGAGGACGGTTGAACCCATTGTTCCCAGTCCAAAAGTCCTTGTGAGTTTACAGTCCTCCATTAGAGTCTAAATCTCTTCTTTTGAAGAAATACTTCATGATGGATAGCGTAAGTTAGTTTAAAGTAACTTTTTGTCAGCCAGAATTCATGTTATAGATAAATTTAAGCAATGTCTTTTTAAGTGCCTCTATGAATTAACATTTTCATAGTTCTCTCCTGGAACCTGGGCGAAATAATGGTCTACTAGTGATTATTTTCCTACTTTTCATTGTCCCGAGTGGACTTTTTTATTATTATTATTAAGATCCAGGGTAGAAGACATCTGATTTATCTAGCTGACATGTTAATGGCCACTAACCTGAGACCATTTTTCATTCTTATTTTACAAAATAGATGTTCTGAAACCTGTCAACTCTTGTTTTTACGAACAGACCAAAAAATCCTTCTAGAAGCTTTTTTCAGATTTAAGGAACTGTGGATCTGAGGAAGAAAAGACCAGAGAGAGTTCTGTTTCAAAATTTTGGCCTAAAAATGGCTCTCGCATGAAACCATCAAGTTTCTGGCTCTCGGGTGCTTCACACAGATTTTCTTGGGTCATATTTTTCATAAGAATAGCCAACATCAAACATTAGCAAAACAGTACTCAAATTATTGGCCACTGTTAATCTCCTCTATTTCAGATGCGTCACTTTTGACTTTTATTAGGAGGTGGGAAAAACCTCTTTCGTCTAATTCCCAGCATCTTCATTCATGCATGACAACTTGTCTCCATTCTCCGCCTCTGCAGTATGTGTGAAACAAGATGCCTCAAAGTCTAATTCTAGAATTTAAGTACCGAGCTGAAAAGATTGCTGAAGTTTCTCCTATGTTTTTGTAGCACAGGCTAGAATTATTAACAGTCATAAAACACAGGGCCCTTTGCCCACAGCTGCTCTGCAGGTGGAGATACAGTGAACTTTACAAGAAATTGGCTTCCAAATATTCTACTTGAAGTGCTAGAGAAGAATAAGGGGTCTAAATCCATCAAGGACATACATAACTTAAGCCTTGTGCTTGCCAGCAGGCTTCAATTGGACAAGTTAGGATGATAGATTTAATTGTATGCCTGGGATGTTACAGAATCAAGGCCTAGACTCCAGTGGTTGATAGATGATCTAAATTGCACAAGTTCATGGAACTGGCTAAATAGCGCTTCCCAAATGCAGCCTGACTTCTGCCTTGTAAGATGATAATGGCAGTGTCGGTTAGCATTCATGTGTCTGCAAAAGGGAATTGGAAAGGAAAAGGAACGCAGGGCTGAGCAGAGAAGAAAATTCACTGTATTGCGAAGAGCCTGAGGATATATTTCCCTACCAGGCCTGGCTGCCTCGACATTTCTGACTGCCCAGGTCAAGCCGAGACATCTGCCTGGGCCAGTCCTTGCAGTTTCCAGGAAGAAAGGGCAGCGCTTAAGGACAGACCAGAGGTGCTCTGGAAGTTTAAGGATGTAGATCAGTTCCATTAAGTGCTCACTAAAGCTGGCTAAGGATTTTTGATGGAGCATCTTTGTGTTCAGAAACATTAGTATGCCAGAAAAGAAAACACCTTTTACAGCAAATTCATCAAAATATTTGTTGGGGAAGGTTTCTAACCTCCAAGATGAAGCATCTTGAAAGAAAGAGGTAAACAGCTAATTGGACTGCTCACCTGCAAAGCAGGAAACGCACGCTCCTATGATCTTGGAAACAGAACGTTGTTCTCCCACATCCTAGAGGCATTTCCCTGCCACCGCCCTGGAGCAGAGCTTCTCCAGGCTCTCTGTTGGGACTGCTCCATGTGGGGAGGCAGCTGGGTGAGCACACGGTAGCTCAGCCCAAGCCTGGCTTCAATTCTGACCTCCCACATCCTGGATGAGTGCCTGTCATGGCAGAAATGCTCCTTCTACAGTCACATTCTTTCAGCTCTTCTTTTGGGGAAAAACTCAGGCATATGCTACAGTAGTTCGCTAATGAATTAATCCATAAACCAGAGTTTTTCTCACCATGTCCACTGTACGTATGGCTGTTACCTGAACACCTGCCCTTGAACTGACGTTCAACAGCTCCTTGAGAGGCCATTTTTCCTCTGCAGAGGACTGCCCTCTGTGTTCAAATCATGATCTTCTCAGAGGGGTTTCCTCTTCCTGCCTGTACTGGTGTCACCCGGCTCCAGATGCACTACAGCCTCACCAGTTACTGCTGGATCTACTGTAGTCCAACCTACAGACGCGCTCAAGCCATTTGTTTGGCAAGCGGTTATTTCAAAAGCTTCTCTTTTATTGCAGAGAAGGTAAACCAAAACATGGTAAAAAATATCCCATCCTCATTTTTGCTTTCAAATAGTTTTGTTTGGAGGAAGAGGGACAAGCTAAAACACTGGCTTCGTTGTGCAGCTGAAAAATAAGCAAGCCAAAATTCCTTTTTTGGTGTGTTTCATTGACTTCAGTGGAACCACATATTGGAAATGAATCTGGCTTCACTTTCTCTCTCTCTCACACGTGGTCCTACTTAGAAAATTCGCTCAAGTTCTGGAAAACCTCTGCAGTTTTGATAAACCCCCAATTGTTCTCCTGAGGGAAGTTTCTGCTAAACGACATATCTTTATTCACCTCAGTTAGAGTTTCTAAGAATAGGATTAATTAGTTTTAGACATCCCACTACCAAAAAGGTTAAGTTCTTCTTCATTAGAAACGACCTCATCTTGTCTCCAATCTCACACTGCTATCAACTGTAACGACACACCAGAGAGGCATCAGTCGTACTATGACTGAAAAGGCTGTTGGATGAGTTGTTTATAACCAAAGCTTTAATTCATTAAATA
Organism: Rissa tridactyla; assembly: GCF_028500815.1. NCBI lineage: Eukaryota > Metazoa > Chordata > Aves > Charadriiformes > Laridae > Rissa > Rissa tridactyla. The sequence goes on from NC_071469.1 coordinate 89,682,554, forward strand.
ACGGAGAAAACAACTTTTTAATGCAAGTTGTGTTACTGCTTTGCAGACTGAGTGCTTGTCTCATTGCTGCTGTCACATTTGGGGCTAATTTAATGAATAATTAAATAATTTAGCTTTTAACTAAATTAATCATTTAGTTAATTCATTAATAATAATCCATTGCACTTCTATGGTGCCTTCCAGGCTAAGATATCAAAGTGTTTCGTGAGCATTGTGGGGAAGTTCACCCTTCTTCCTCCCGCATATAGCCTGAGTAAATGGGTTTTATATGATAAACTCCATTAGTCAGCTTCAAAGAGAGAAGGAATCCAGCTCCGATTACATGGGTGGGGGCAAGGAATGGCTCAAACAACCACTCTGCCATTTTCAGCAGATGCAGACTTTCCTCTCCCAAACCCTCTTCCCTTGCTAAAACAGCACACATGTTGGGAGGCAGGATGGTATAACAGTGCGATGCAGGTTTGGTTCCTTGCTCTGCTGAAGACTTTTTGGGCGATCCAGTCCCCACATGCCTCAGCCCTCCACCAACGCAACAAGGTGGGTGCAAACAGCTCCTCATTTCAAGAAAAACCCACACTTAAGGCTGTGAGACTTTTGCACACCATGGTAAGGCAACCAAGCTGCAAATTTGCAAGGGCCAGCTCAAAGCAATTAAGCATCATCCCCACGAACCCAGCGTTCTGCATGTCATCTCCCTGCACCAGGGAAAAATGAGGCAGAGGGCTGCTAAACTCAGACAGCAGGCTGGTGGCAGAAGTTGGCCCAAAGCCAGCACTTCTAGTCCTGTGTGTGCCCAGCCGATCCACGCTCAACTCACAGCTGAGCCAGGTATCGACACTTCCCTATTTCAAGCCAAGCTCTACCTGGGGACCGTTACATTTTCAAGCCATTAGTAATAATTTCTTCATCAATACTCCATTGTTCCTCTTATTTTTGTCTTCTTGCTACCTGAATAGCCTGTGAAGGTGGTTTCCATACATTTAATATCATCTTTCCATTTACGGTAATTTTACCGTCTCAATTCGGTTCAACGAGGTGCTATTTTTAAGACAGAATGGAAATTAATTTTTTCGTACATATTGAAAGAGGCTGATTACATAGAACGTTGTGGCCTGTTGTGCGGGAGCACAATCACGAATCACTTTACGCTCATTTTTATTTATTTTTTAGGCTTAAGCGATGCCAAAGTTGTTAATGACATTCCATAGTGACTATCTATCTAAAGGAAAAAGAAATTTCAGTATTCAGGGAGAGTAAACTGACAAGAAGCCAAATGGATTTAACCGTGCAATTCTGAAGGAGGGAGAAACAGAACCGCTTAAAAGAGCTATTATGTTCTTAAGTGAAGACGTGGTGATGCAGTGTTTAACGAGGGAAGAGTGGAGGCTGAGCTGATATGAAAAGGGGGAGGTAACGTGATGCCCCAGAAAGCCTTGTGAGAGTTACGCAGAATAAGAAGAAGCCTGTTCCCACTTTCCCGAGCAGTGTGATGGTCACGTACTCAATTCAAGGTCTCTACTAAGGGGACGGTGCCACAGAGCAAACGCGATGAAGCGCTTTTGACACGTCCTCGGGAAGAGGGCAAAGGGGGAGAGCCCCTCTGAGAAGTGGGCAGTGGCGGTGCTTTTCAACAGCTGTAGCACTTACGAGGATAGGAGTAGCGCAAACGCTTCTGACGCTGCAAAAATCTAACTTCGAGAGCATTCAAAACGCCCCGAGGATTTCAGTGATTGAAATTTTCTTATGCATACTAAAAATATTCATCTGGGGATGCTCGAGGGTGGATGGATGTGTTGTGCAAAGAACTGGAGAAACAAGAAAAATACCCCCGAGTGTCCCGAGCATCAGCCTGATTAAGGAGGAAACAGCTCAGAGGTAGATAATGCTGACCTGGTGTGAACCGTTACGTACTGCTCCAGGACTGGTAAAAGCTGTGCGCTAAACACACACTGGAAACAGGCGCCTTTTGCCTCACATCGCACGAGCCTCATGTTCAACTCCAGATCCACATGGGAAACCACTTCTAGCCAATTTTATCAAGGAAACCTCACAGGAAGGGCAGGAACTGTACAAATCTTCGAGGATCTTGCAAAAGATCCTCATTTAGCTGCTCGATTAATCAGGCACTGATCCTGATTGCAAGGGAAGCGCAGGAGGACTTGGGCGATCTACAACTCCTAGCTAAGGAAATATTGACAAGAATATTGGCTTTTTTCTTTAAAGGCAAGCATCTACTTAATGCAAGGCTACCGTTACCCTGAAATTTAAGCATTTGCTTAAGTGCTTTGCCGGACAGAAATGTCATTATCCTCAGGCTTAAAGCTGAGCATACGCTGAAGTGCTTTTGCTGAACAGAAGCAGGGCTTACAGAAAACTTAAACCGTAGCAAGCATCCAGGCTACTTATACAAGAGCCACAACATATCGGCCCAGGTGTTTCCTTAAGCTAAAACTGTCAGTCATAAGAGCTCTATATAAATTGCTAGATTTTAGAAAAGGATGATTATGCAGGAGCACTCACTGCAGACTGGGTCCCTGTAACCTGCGAGCAAATCCATTGCTGCTATAAGTTTCCACAGGCCAAGGTGGCCAGCGGTCCTGTGACAACGTGTAGCAGATGAAGATCTATTTCCTAGACATTCATTTAGGATGCTCACCATCCTGTTGTGTTTTTGCTGGCTGTTGCAAATACAGATATTTGCTAATTTGACAGCTAACGCCATTCACCTGGCCACAGTCAGTGGATTGCGCCTTCCCTGGTAACAATCACAGGAGAATCAGAAGCACAGTGAAAAGAAAAGGAAGTTAAAAAAACCCACTTTTTGAAGACATGCCACTGTACTGTCTTGCCCAAAAGATGAGTTTGTCCCTAATTAGGCCAAGGGAAAGAAAAGGCTTCTACAGCATATTAGCATGCTTTTATCACTGTGCTCAGAGTAACAAATAATTAACAAAGCAAATCTCATGGAAGCCTGGCTGGTCCTCTGAAACATCCCTTGTTAGTTGTCTCCAACAACTGCCACGAGGGCCTGTCAAATTTTTGCTAATGTGCGTATTAATGGATTTTTAGTAGCACCATTTGCTACTTCAAAGCTCATGTATGTTGTCCATTTAACCTTGAAAAGCCCACTGGCTAAAAGTATTTAGGAATATGAGGTGCTTTTCTGCCTAATTTGTTCTGTAAGTATCAAATGGAAGATGCGTCATTTGGAAATGCAATTTAGCACGACAGCTAGTGTGACGGTCCAGCACAGGACTTTTCTAACAATTGTTTACTTGTCAGCCGTCATATTTATTGACCATCCAATCCAGAAATTAAAGAGAAAGTAAATGCCATTCTTCATTTTGAAATATTTTAAGGTTTTCTATTACTGCAATAACTTTTGAAACTCCAAGTTTAAAAGCTAAGTGAATGCACAAGCTCGTTTAGCAGCTCAATAAATTTTACACCAACATTGTTTGAAAAAAAAAAAAAAGAAATCTTTAGTCATGGAAGCCAAATCAAAATATAAAGTGAGGCTTTTATTTGCACTATTTACACTTTAATGTACATCACTTATTAAATTATTAATCAACTAGTGTTTGTTAAGCTCTTTGAAGATTAAAACCACTCAGAGTGTTAAATACTATTCTTCTCACCATCGTGTATTCTAATTTTCAGTGTTTTAGCACACAAAATGTGTTTCGTTCAGATCTAGAGGATGCTTAAAATTAGCTTGTTTATACATTTTGAGGATGCAGTTAATTTACGTAGGTTAATGATTCCTGTGGCATATTGAGGATGCTACTCGGCGAATAAATAAGTTTGCAAGCTGACTCACATCAAGTAAATTGAGACTTCAGGATTCTGTCAATTCTCAGTGACAGTAAAAATCTCAGATGAAATCCTGCTCCTGGGGAGAAAATACAGCAAACATCCCTTGGTTGCACGAGCACCAGAATTCCAGCCCTTTTCAGGTTGGACATATGTGCGTTTCTCAGCGGAACCAGCATTGCCAAAGTGGTAAAAAGATACTTATAAGGACAACTAATTGCTTCAATTCCCTTTGATGGAGAAGAATCAATGCTTAAGTAGGTTTACTGGGATCAACACAGACATTTCCATTTGCTCACGCACAAAGGTGAAATAACACGCTCAAATTTAGAACATGTAAATAAACATCCTTAAATTAGAGTTCGGTAAAAATGTGACCTTTCTGGGTCAGGAAGGACAAGCAGGCACTCAGCTGCTGAAAGCAGGGTAGCAGCTGCCCTTTGCCCAGGGTAGGTCGTAGCCTGCTGCACTGGGAGCTTTCTTTGGAGATGCGGATTGGAACTTCTCCAAGGCTGAGGAAGACACAAAAGTGGGTTTTTCCTTTCCTTCCTAGTACTCGGATATTTAGATTACTACTAGCTGGGGTAAATCCATTACATTGGTTGCATTTGTAAGTTTGTAAATTTGCAACTACGCTTATACTAAATAAATAATACATTTTCTGCATCAAGAAAGCTTTGGTTTTACTACAGCAGCCCCTCTCTCCCCAGTTCAGATGCCAATGGATATTAGCGTGAGGAGAGGTTGGTGAGGAGAACTCTCTTTAATTAGACCATTATTTTGATAACTCAGATTTGCCGCAGAGTGCTTGATCTTTCATATATACCATGTTTCTCCTCGAGAACATCCCAGATAAATTACTGTCTTTTCTGGCCCTACATTTCCGTACTTCCATAATATTTCCTTAAGCTTCAGCCATGCATAACATGCTGACAAACTTAATTAAAAGCACAATTCATTTCCACTATGCACTCTATGCAGCTTAAAATTAAATTTCATTTCTCCTTCACTTTTTTTGTAGCAACTGAAAACTCTGATTTTCTCACTTTTTTTTTTCCTCTACCTTGGCTAACTCAAAGATAAACTTTTGTTAACATAAGTGCATGTGCATCTGTGTTTCCATATCTTTAAATGGCATGTTCCTGGCAGCAGGGAAAACATTACCAGGTTGTACGAAGGATGTATATAGCGTTTAGAAAAGTTTTAACCAGTTTAAACAACAAAAAAAAAAAAGAATGGAGAAATAATCCTTTTAAAGCCAGTTTGGAAAAGACTGTGAATACAATTAACCTCTGAAATTCTATGCTTGTTGGCTTGCCTAGTTCAGCACTTCCCAGGGACCATTTATCTCAACAGGAGAGCATAAATACTGTGTAGCACTGACTTTATCAGGGTAACTTTAACTGAACAGTGTCCCTAGAGTCACTTAAGGGTTAATCCTTTGCATCTCACGAAAGGTAATGGATTTTGATTAAAGAGAGTACATTGGCGGCTTGCAAGCCTACAGCAGACGCATACATCCCGGCTCTATATTTAATTTAAAACCAGCACCCTCAAAGAGGAACATAAGCCATTTATACCACCAGCAACTAATCCTAAAAATGTAACGCAACTGACCTCAGTGAAATGGAAATCACGCCCATGGCTTAGCTGTAATAATTATTTGCATGAGGTTTTAGTGGCAAGTACATTTAGAGAATAGTGCATGGATTCTTAATGAAAACGAGCCCAACTTTTGGGAGAAGAACACAGTGCGCTTTTTCCAGGTGTGTTTTGAGATAACCGCCCCTCCCCACCAGCCAGAAGTTTGCCTGGATGCCTGGCCCAAGCAGGCAGGCAGCCAACCCAGCGTTCCATGGGCAAAGCACGTAGTGGAGCTACAACCATTTTGCTATCAACTTTGTCTACCGCCTTGCCCTGGCCTCAGATCTAAGTCCAGTTCAAACTGTAACTAAATTAGTCTTTACTCACTTGCTGGTTGGTGGGAATGGGATTCTTCAGCTCCTCTGCCCAGTGACTGTTTACAGCACAGGAAAGAAATTCAGGTTATTCCCATGCGATACCCAGCTCCCAGCACAACACGCAGAGACCTCCTGCACAACTGGTGGTCACTCATAGCTACAGGAGATCAACCAAAGAAGGACGAGATAAATGTGTCAGGACAACCTTGCTGGAACATGCCTGGTTTTAGCAAGTTCGCACAGCGTTCCACACCAGGGTACTCCTGGGGGAATTCCTGCATATAAAAAGCTCAATTACGCGTGATATCAACTTGTATTGCACTGGCCTGAAAAACAAGAGTGGATTGTCCCCGTGTAGACAGAGAGGATTTTCATCCACAGCTCATCTAGCCCTTTCTCCGAGCTTCCAAAGTTCAAACAAGTTATTGAAGGTTGTCCATTGATAATGGCTTGAGGAGGGGAAAAAAAAAAAAACCCAAAAACCAGACTCAACCCCAGACTCCATCCAGAGCAAACGCCAACCACAAAAGAAGAAAATACAGCAGATGTGAAATATGTGGTCGGCAAGCAAAAGGCCACCCTTGTTTTAGATTTTTAATTATGAAAATTTTTCTCTTCTGACAAGTGAAATGAATTTAGTCACTCATGCATAGTGTGAAAGTTGAATTGTCTGAAAATTAAATCAAAATAAAAAATGAAAGCTACAAACGGGGCTTTCACTGCTACCAACAAGGGAGCCATCCTTTAGAGGTGACATTTCACAGCAGTCCCTGAGAAATGCGATTGTTCATAGCATTAAGTAAATTATGGTCCCTGAACAGTGTGGAAATAATTGAAAATGTTTGCTGTTTTTAAGTAAATGCTATAAATCCCTGAAGGCTGAGTCTTGAAGTAGAAGAGAATAAAATGTTTCAAGCAGAAAAGCATATGGGTAAAACGCCTGATGGTTTGGCTGACAATCGTAAAACTTCACCCTAAATATCAGCTGGTAGCAGTTCTCCCTTTTCTGCTAACAGGCTCACTTTTAGAAAGTTTGCCTTTTCTCCCTCCTCTCCAGCCAACACTCGCGCGTGTAATAGCAATACCTAATAGACGTGCCTTTCGCCAAAACAAAAATGTCAGTGCATAAGCCCAAATGTAACGCAAATAAAGGCCACGCACCGTGTAATGCCACTTGTGTCAAAGAGGCAGAAAATACGATCCCCCGATTGCTGCCCGGTGGCCTCCAGTGCTTCTCCCCGTCACTCCAGGAGCGAGGGCCGCGTTAGGCTTCCTGATGCTTTGTTTGTAAAGAGCTTACACCTTTGGCAACGGGATTCTGCTGCAATTCTGAGGCAGCTTTTTCTGTTTGTACACAACCTGCCACATTTCATTGCTAATCAGTATCTCTGATGTTCCTCTTGAAATGCTTTTTCACCCTCATTATACTATATCTGCCATTTCTTCTTCTAACTCCCTGATTATTGTGAATAAAAAAAAAAGCTTTTATATTTTTGTTGAAAATATGCAAGATTGTTGCTTAGAGTACACTTGTCATTTTGTCTTATCACAACAGTGTAAGACTCCAGCCCCAACACAGATATATTTAATACATCCAGACTGCAACACATTCTTTCAGTAAGAAGTCTCTAACACATCCACCCAGCACTTCTCCTGACACAGCCCTGCGTTAGCCAAGCTGGCTAGTACACATCTACCACGCTCCGCAAGCGCGTCTTTAATGAACCATTCTTAGAAACCCCGGCTACTATTCCCTGGTGCCAAACGCAGGTGTGCTCCAGCAAACATACTTCTTCCCCTCTGTACGTGCAACGCACTTTTGGACTTTTTCCAAGCAGCAGCAACAGAAGAAGGAGAATTGGCTCACTTGGCTCAACACCAGCCATGACCCCACCTGCACGGAGCAGCTGCAAGACACGGCATTAGCTCCTGACAAGTGGATTACTCACAGCAAGAAGACAATTCTATTACTCAGAGGAAGGAACAAAATATGTCACCAAAAGGTTTAGGGACCACGCAGCAAATGTATACACATTGTTTAGGCACCTATTTATGCATATACGAGCCCAGTGGGATTCACAGAAGCACCTGCAAAAGTTACTCACCTAATTTGTACCAGTCATAAAAGTATTCAGAGCCTAATTGCTTAAGTGTTTTTGAAACTCCCGGTAGACATCAGAAGACCTTTGTAAATCTGCTCCCCTGTGCAACCAGATTTTTATGGACACAGCCTATAAACACCAAAGTACAAATGCCTATTGACGCAGCCACACAATTTTGATGAGTTTTTTAAGGACTGTTTGCATTGTTAGATGCTTACGTGACCCTTGCCACATGTGGGTTCAAACGAGTGCAGTCACAAATTTATTACTAATCTGTATGTAAAACTTGGCTGTGTGTTGTACCACTGCGTGCACAGTTACGGTTTAAGCAGAACTTTGCCAGAATCCAACTATCACTCCATCTTTCAACTACAAACACAGAGACTTTCACTAAGACAGTGTGGCTGCTCCCAGCATACTTATATTAGAGTTTTGATTTAAAAAGCAGTCTTTCCTCTTCACTGGTTACAGCTTTTTATCCCTTACGTGAACTAAATTCCTTTACAAACAACATACATCTTGTACGCAACTCACGGAAAAAAAAAAAGATTCTCTCCTATTTCATTGCAAAGATTTGTGTGGATAGCCTGACTCCATTAATTTCAACTGGATTGACTCTGCACCATCTGTTTTCTGTGCAGCTGCTTTATTGTGAGGAGAGAGGAAGACAAAAAAGCACCCTTCTAAGCTCTACCGATGACATCCAGAAATAAGACTATAATTGGTGGAAAACCTTCTGAAGTCTGCTGTAATCATAACAGTCAAAGGGATTAGAGTGGGATCTAAAAGAAGAGATGCAGATTAGGTTTTTTTCAAAAGGGTTTGAAACCTGCCTACCAGACCCTTTCCAGACCCTCATCCCTTCGAAATAAAATAAAATAAGCCCACCAGCGTGAGAAGCAATTAAACTCATATTTGTACAGACTTGTGTTTCTGACTCTTTCGCAGCATACAGTAGGCAGGTAATAGTCCATCAGACAGCGATTACAGTGCACATAACAGGGAGGCGATATACTAACATCTGCCCACTGCATACAGTCATTAGAAGGGCAGTACATTAATTTTAGAAGAACACAATCCTGGTTTTGAGTAATCTTAATCTCTGCTCTTATACCAATGATCTTAATGATATGCCTGCACAGAAGCAAACCAGACTTAGTTCAGCGCAACCGTCTCCAGAAGCGAACACAAACTCCCAGTTTCAAGAGGGTGAATCATTTCCAAACAGAAACCGGGAAAACAATCCCCCAAAGCAGGCAAGCAGTTGCACAACTGCAGCGCAAAAGATGTGTTCAACTCATTACATGTAATGCATCACTACCCAGCAACATACGCTTCGTTGCGTTACGTTGCATACGCCATTGCGTTAAATCCGTTCCACACTACTTCTGTTAAGCATACTGAGCGCTAATAATAATGGTGCCTATTTCAGGACTATCCTCAGCATCGCTCATCTCGTGATCTAAACCTCGCTTCATCTTAATACTGCCAGTAGCTTCAGTCACATTTGTAAATATGTTCTTGGTCCCAGAAACAATTTATTTGTGCTTGAACTTTTTGTGATAAGAGCACTGCCTTTGCAGGATTAACCGACGTTACCCACATATTTATGACTTGGGTAACTTGTTTTTCCCAGCTTTAATAAATAATGAAGCCCGGATGGTTTTGCAATTGGGTTCTCGCCCTCCCAGAGCCGCGACGTGAGCCGGAACAGAGCACCGATGCCAGTCGGAGGCAGAAGCTCATTCCTCTGCCAAAGTAATTCTCAGCAGAATGCAACAACCACATAATACAGACGGCTGCTATAAATACAGCAGCAGCCTGGTAAGGAGCGCTATGGGAAATGCGGGCTGCGGTTCAGCATCTCCCACCCTACTGAGTGCCTCTTTGGAGGCTGCCGTTGAGCACCCTCTGTTCCTGCCTACGTCAAACTCTGCCTAAAAGGCAAGCTGGGGCCCTTAAGTGAAACGAAGCTTGATGTAGAGACAACACCTTAATAATCCAGAGAGCAACAATTAACTAAGGATGCACCCCTCCCATACAGGACTTTCAGATGTGCTGCATGTGGTGAAGTTGAGGATGGATTTTGCTGTTGTTAAGGAGTGATGATTACAATCTTTATCAAATACACGTTCTCAGGGAAGCAATCCTTTTCTTCTGAGCAGGACGGTCATTGTGACTTACATCAACAGATCAATAGAGAGGTGGGAAACATCCTCCAAGAACCATCGCGTTCACAAAGATGCTTTCCAAAGGTTTTTCAGTTTCACGCTTACATTTTCTGTGCTTATTGTCTACACAACTTTGTGGTCAATAAGCTTACACTGGTGATGGTCTAACAACCACCCTGCTCCCCCAAGACGGCCATCTGTATGGCACTGTTGGAGCTCTTTAAACAATCTTGTTTGAATTTCAGCTGCAGAGACTGTTGACAAAAAACTGAAACTCTTTTCTGAAACTTTGTCCCTGTGGCATACGAAGTCCTGTGTGACCCTGTCACACTCATTCAGCATAAAGCCTCCCTCCTCTCTGCAGACTTCAGCAGCAAACGATTAGCACAACAGAATACACCTCTGCTGACACAGCCCTGCTACCTCCTCTTTCAGACTTCCACAGTTTTCAGTGCATTTATCTCAACTTTCATGAGGAACGGTGAAGGAATGGTGAAGTCCTTCCGGCTGAACGGAGGCACGCAGAGAATTAAAGCAGATTGTAGCAGAGCAAAGAATTCAATCTGAGTCTCCTGAGCCTCTTCCCTCACACCGTACCCAGCAAATACCCACCCCAGCTAAGCAGCACAGCACCCGGACACAGCCCACCTGGGCATTAATGCAATCTGGACAGACTTAAGCTGATGCCTTGGGAGAAGGGAATTTTTACTTCCCCATGTTCATTTACACAGCCATTCTATTTTTAAGCCTAATCTACCTTTGTTGAAAGCAGCACGTGTTTGGGGGAATGGGACTTCAGCTCCGATTACTTAAAAATGATTATGCCATAGATATTTACATGTTGCACATGGCAGAGTAATACTGTATTTACCTCAAACATTAAAAACCCAAAGTGTTTCAGATACTTAAATATGTGCCTTAAAGCAAACACTGTAAACACCTTGTAAAAGCAAAATTCCCAGGCATTGGCAAATAAACAAGCTGCAGGGAGAAAACAAAGAAAACACAAAAAAGAATCATCGCAAGATAACAGCAAATGAATAAAACACAGCTGAAATTGCACAGTAGAAATTCTGGGGCCTCTTTTCATGGGTCATGTCTTCCTAGTCTGCTTACCACAGCGGACCATGTACCTGTTCTTAATTACACCACTGTAAATACAGAGAAACTCTATCCAAAGCCCGAGCTCACAAAACCACATCTGAGAGCCGGCATAACTGCTCTTCCCCTCTATCTCCTCCTTTTTCTAGTCACATATAGCATGGATATTGAGAGTTCAGGTTCAAGCTGTCAAAACCTTTGGGACTGCATTACTCCAGAGGAATATAAAATTAAAGCATCAGCAAGAGGAATACAAGAGCTATGTGTGTTTATTACAGAAAATGGACCAAAGCATAGTCACCACCATCAAGAAAGGAGAAAAGCCAGACCCTTGTGCCACTCCCCATCCCAGCACCCCTACGTAGCTATCATTACCTGAGACAGGGAACTGCAAGTCTTGCTCCGACGTGAAGATGTGACTATTTGGAGAGCTGAAGGGTGCATATCCTGCCTCGGGCAGAGTAAAGAAAACTATTTCCTACTGAGAGCAGCAATATGTGCTGGGGCGGGGGAAGCTGCAGGTGTGGGAGGTGGGAGGTGGGAGGTGGGAGGTGGGAGGTGGGAGGTGGGAGGTGGGAGGTGGTCAGAGCAAACGAGGAGCTGAGGCGCAGCTGGGGACACCACTGAGAGCAGCCACACAGGCTGCAGCAATCACACACCTGCAGAGCCTTTTCCTAAGTGTAAGGTCTGATCCAGCCCCAATGGCACCAAGATTGGCCGCAGTGAGAGTAACCCGGAGGAGAGGTCCCACTTTTGGAGGATGCAGTGGGCAGAGAGGAGATGGGTTTACAAACCTCTCTCGTTTCCTTGATGGATCCTTCTGAATTTTTTTCTCCAACGGTTGAGGATCTTTTGGTGCCTGCGGCACCTCATGAGCAGGCAGATCCCCTCGACCTTGTGATCAGCTTAGGGAGCCTCTCACAGCTTATAAATGTGAAGTTTTGGTATTGAATACTAACAGAAATATGGGTATGTGTGTATATATATGTATTTCTATATTTAAACATATACATACATGCATCATATGACTATGTAGGCTAATAATTTCTTATATTTGCCCTAAAGCCTCGATCCACCAGAGAGACAAGCAGAGGGAAAAAATCATGGAGCCCTGTGCTGTGTGTATAGGCAGCCTGACAGTTTGCAAGCCACCATTTTAAGTTAGAGAAAAATACTTGTTGCAACGTGGGTAGAAATGACACCACAGAAGAGGTGTCCCAGGGTTAAAAGGCTCCTCTGTGTTACACAATATGGCAGCTTTTAAGTCTAATTTCCTAACTCCTGGAGCTCCTGCAGGAGAGACGTTTCCATTTGGAATTGTCAGCATTTGTTTTACACCAAACTGACTTGATCCAAAACGTTTGCTAAATACGTACAGCTTTGGAGGTCCTACTGTGTATATAAAAACGCTAGCTTTATTACTACAGGGGCAATAAAAGCAATGAAGAGACTTTACAAGCAAGAAGGAATACATAAAGACTGGGTGCATCTGGACATTGAATAATGTATGAAATCCAAATTTTAAGGCTGGCTTGTAAGATAAATGCAGTCCCCAAAAGCAACTGGAATTGTCTGATCACTCTGGCTCATTGATCTTCAAGGGTTTTAATGCAAATACTCTGGTCTAAGATACTGCCTTTCTCCATCAAACCTCCTCTGAAAGAGTCAATATTTAGATGAATTTCAAGCTACAGCAAGAATACCACAGGCTGCTCAGGCAGCTCTCAATCCTTCTACACAGCTTTCAGGGAGTGAAACAAGAAAAAGTGAGAAGCAACTTTTTGGTTATGCAGCTAAGGACCAAACCCATGATTCTCTCCCCCTCCTCCAGGCTGCCAGACTCCGGTTCCTGCCTCCGAGGTAGCTCCTTATTTCAGCTGATTTCACTTGAAATGTAGAAATATTCTCAGACTGGGACATCTCACCCTCTTATCCACCTTGAATCCAGAATGCCGGTGGGGGAGGAAGAAGGATCCCTGGTTTCCAGCAGGGTGCTTCAGCTCAAGGCTATTGCACAGAAAGGGGCAATGCTGCCTTTCACCCCCTGGTTACTTTTCTGGGGGCAGCAGGAGTCCCTTTCTGGGCAGACCATTTGGCTGTGGGGAGCTCTGGCAATCCTGGAGCAGACCAAGGCAGAGCTGCAGCTCGGAGTCAGGGCTCCAGAAATAACTGTAGCTTTCCCTTCCTTACCAGCTACGCTGTTGTCACCACTACATTGGGGTTCAAAACCAAATCCTCTCACACAGTTGATAAATGGATGCACCTCTACATCAGTGGTGAAAGGCTAGAAGAAAATGTGGGTACAGAGGCAAAGAGCTAAAATTCAGTGCTTGGGGTCTTCCCTGCAGCTGCCCTTACACCTTACACGAAGGGTACGGTCTGTGCTGTGAGCTTACCCTTTCCACAGGGCATTGGCAAACCTTTCGAATCCTGAGCCTTTCCGTACTGCTGAAGCCTGTGTCAGCTTTTTGGATCTGTGACTCTACAATTTGCTCACCACCATGCCTGGAAGGTACAGCAGCAGCATTTTTCTGGCACAGGTACTAAGAGGCTGCCTAACTTGCATTTGCTGATACAACTCCTATGCTGCGAATTGCATGTTTACTAGGATTAGTCATCCATTCATATTCATTCCTTGGGCTTTCATAAGCGATATTCTAAATGTTTAGATCCACATCTAAAAATGAAAAATAGTAATTAATGGAAAAAATCTGTAGAACTCTTATTTGTGGTGGCAAAAGAATGAAGATTATAAATTTACTTTAGAATCAAGTATTTATCGTGGAGAAACTTCACAACCGGTAAATGCCAAAAGCAATCTCTTCATCCTCTAACCTGTGCTGCTCACTGAATACAAATAACTAAGTGATTGCCTCAGTAATGGACAGTCCAGCCATGGTCAGGCACTAAAAACAAAACAGCAATGGACTTTAAACAGTTGGTCATAAATATAAAAATCAGAGCCCCATGGATCACTGGGGATGTAAATGGAGTTGATGTACTGGGGGGGTTTAACTTCTAGAAGTTTTGGCTTCTAATAAGAGAGTAAAGGGAGCGTAGTAAAGCAGGGCGCGTGATGGACAATACTGCTTCCGTCACTTTTTCCAGATCACCGGGATGAAAACAGTCATCAGTTATCTTGCCCTCCCTGTTACCAGCCTGTTACCAGCTGGAAGTTGCATATCTCAGGTAGCACCTGATGCCTTTCTGGCAGATACACGGGTTAATCTGGGTGCTCCATGGACCTGATATCAAGCTTCTCCCAGACATCAGGAGAAGCGTCTGTGAAAAGGTTTGTTTGTCATTCTAGCTCCCAAGCAAAGGGCTGTCATCGTGCTCCAGCTGGTGATGGGAGATGACTGTTGACAGACAAAGGGTAGTGGGAGGGCAGCCCATGGTCAGCACGGTGCTATAGGGCTGGTGGGGTAAAGAAAGGAGAGACATTAGTAGGGTCTGCAGAGAATCCACTCAGCGGGGTGCCTTCTGAGGGCTTCCTGGATGCTCTATGTGCTTACGTGATACCCTCACAGTATTTCTAAGCATCCACATGGTGCTCCGAGTGGGCATGGGACAGCCTGAGAGGCACTGGGGACTACACCAAGGTGCTGCTCACTGTGATGCCAACATCTGGGCTCTTGGGAAGAAAGGGGCAGAGAGGTACAAAAGTGGTGAGATTGCTTTATAAATTATTGCCTGTGTTGAGCTGACACATTTCAAGCTTCGAAAGAGGCATAAACACTACTCATGGGTTTAAACTGTAAATCCTTAAAAAAAAAATCCTTGAAAAACAAAGACAGAAAACGCCAAAACCAAAACTCCCCTCAATTCATTCATATATATTTTACAATAGTTCAGCTTGTCAGTAGGATGTAATTTGTGATCCCTGCTCAGAAGATGCTCAGAACTGCCACAAAACTGCCAAAAGACACCAACTTTTGTTTTATTTTGTCCTTGCTGCTCTATACCTTTAGAATGGGCCAACAATAAACTATATTTAATGTAAAGTATTAAAAGCAAAGTTCTCCCCAGGCTGAAACCCACTGCATGGACTTTCAGGTCTCCATGATCATGTTATAAATCAACTGTGAATTAAAACTCTGTCAAAACATAGTATAAAATGGCTCTTCTGGTTGCTGCTATTGTTATAGATCGCCTAATATAGCGTGACTGGTTTCAGAATTGAATTTCCTGCATTGCTAACAAGTGTGTTTCCCATTTGAGAATGATGCCCATTAACAGAGATACTTTTATATAACAGCTCACGCAAACAGCTGCCCAGTGCTGAGTTTTCTATTGTTCACAGTTTAATAGATTTACAGATTTTAGGTTCATTAGATCATCGTAGCTGATTTCCTCTGTACCACACATCTTAGAGTCACTTTAGAGAATCGTGTCTTTGCAGTTGTGCAGTTGTGAATGCTCTCAAAATTTAATGTCTATTACATTTATCCAAAAAAAAAAGAAAAGAAGGAGAAAATATAATTGGCTAGAATTCAAAAGAAAGTATCAGGGGAACATCACAGTTTATCTGTTGCCAAGTATTAAAACCCCAAGACTGTGGGAACACTAGATGGGTGATAAGTTGCTATGTGTCTGCACATACGCATTTCAGAGATGTGTTTCCTTCTAGCCACTGGTTGCTTATCCTTTTGCCGAAAATAGCTGGGGCAAATTTTTCATTAAAAATTTTCAAAAATCGGAGAGAAAACTTTGAGGAAAACTGCATTTTGATATGGAAATAATGATTATTTTAATAACTATTGCTATCTCCTCTATACATCAAAGGTTACATTTTGCAAGATGGATGTTCAACTTCTACCTGAAAAATATGCATATGCAGATAAGTACAAATAGATTTAATTACCCAGCTGCAAATATTCTCTATTCACAAGCCAAAATGCTGAGCAAAATGCAGGTGGCCAGATTTGGCTCAGGAACCGCATACGAAACAGCAGTCCGGCGTATCGCTGTCTACCTGTGTTCTGTACTTCTCCCTTTGCTGATTCTCGACATACTGTGATGTGCTTCAGAAGGCAGGACATCCAGGACATCAAAATTAAACCCTAGAGAAGGAAAAAGAGCTTTGTGGTATATTTGCTGGCAACGGGGCTGAGCGCACAACCTCAACTCACATTGGTGAGTACTCAGCCAGTGAGTGCTTCCACCGATATCAATAGAGAAACCATCAAAGCTGCCCGTAGCATGGACATGACAAACTGAATTACAGTTGTAATCTGTTAGTGTTTTGGAGAATTTTACTCAAATATCTTGCATGTGAATAGTTACTACTTGCATATGGATATCAAAGACCATGCACAGGCATTTGTTTATGCAGATGGAGAGGCAAATTAAGCTCCCATCTCTGACAACTGCCCCTTTAGTATAATAAAATTCTTCCAGATCACAGGTGCACGCAGGTTACTAAAGTTAAGTAGAGAGGACTGAGATTTCTGAGTCCTGGGTTTGCAATAAACTAATTCTCTACTACTGGGTGGTTTGAGCTCAAAAATTCATGAAATTAAGCCCATTATCTTTTGGTTTGAGCTCAAAAATTCATTAAATTAAGCCCATTATCTTTTCATGGCATAAGAAAGCGCAGTTCAATAATCGTCATGGTCTGCAGACAGTGAGGAGCAGCATCCCGTATCACCGCCCCCTTTCTCACATTCCTCATTTCTGCTGCACCAGTCAGAAGAAAATATAATAGGACAAGATTTTGATTGGAAATTAATCAGAACTTCCCCCACTTCCCCCCGCCCCCCATCAGAAAACATCCATTTGCCAAAATAAATTAGGTTTCATATAAATGCATGGGGGTTCGGTTCCTTTCTGCCTGACTTTGGCTGAGTGCTGAGGTGCCAAAGGGCTGGGTCTGGCAACATGAGAGCAGCTCCCCGCCCGCAAAAAGTCCTGTGCAGGCATCCCAGCTCACCTGGGCAGCCTGGAGGTCTTGTTTCCAGAAGGAGCCGAACACAGGTCCTGCAGGAGCCTGAATCTTCGAGCCTCCAAATCCTGGGTGCCTTGACTCAGACCGGCGTTGTCAGACTTCGGGGTCCGACCCTCCCCTGCCGGCCCAGGTTGCTTCCTACAGCCGGGCAGCTGACTGCTCCCTGTTGCACTGCATCATCAAGCTAATATAGTTTGATTTATCCAGGATTTTCTAGGAATTCTCATATGCTCATTGGTTTTATTCTGATTTCGAACAGAACTTTTTTGAACTACCAGAATTGCTGGAGGAATGGCCTTTCCAAGCTTACACCGTCTCTGCCTTTGGTTTTTAAAAGAACTTGTTCATGTCTCTTCACATTTAGCCTGGTTAGTCTTTTGTTGTATTTTCATTGTCTGCTTTTCCCCATTGCACCCTGCTTCCAATTATCATTTAAATTAAGCTCAAAACTCTATCCTAAACACAAAGACTTTTCTTGCCCTCTACACTTCTCTCATTTCCCTCCAGCCCCTTTCCTTCCCTCCAGCCCCAGCTTTTCTTTTGTTTCTTTAGCTGAAAAATAGCCTCAGCAATCAGTCTGCTCCTGAAATTCAGTTCTTTTGGATGTGTCTCGTCTTCTGATCCGGGGACTCTTGGATCCCCTACTTCCCTCTTGCTCCTAGTGTCAAATCTCCAAACTTTCTCGTAAGCATTTATTTCTTACGGTGGGAAAGAAAAGAAAGTGGAGCAAAGGAACATGTTCTCGAATAGGTCATTCTGTTAGCAGAAACTGATGGCAAGAATAAAAATAAATCACATAGCTCTGACACTTACTCATTTTAAAAGGACTGGTGGGAGACAAGCATAAAAAACAAAAGCCCAAAAGCAGATTTGGACAAGAGGGCGAGCAGCATAGATCTAAAAACTTAATAAAGCCCTCAGCCAAAACAATTTTAGAGAGGAGAGAGTTCCAGCAGAAGGGAGCATATGCTTGACTCAGCCTGATTAGAAGAAATAAATAGAGGCACAGCCATACTCTGAAAGGAAAACTTCCTGAGTCAGCGTACGCAGGCCAACCCAGGGGCAAGACTGTGAAAAAGAAGTACAAGACTCTCAGTAACCTTGTATATGCCGCGTGCTTAATTTGGCCATTCTTGTTTCAAAAAAAGAAACTGCAAAAACAGGCAGAAACCAGGGAAGTGACAAAAAAAGGAAGATGATGAAAATAGGTGGAGCTTCAGTAAAAGGAGGCATCGAAGATTAATATATTTTTATAACAGGAAAAGAAAAACAAGAGGAGGTTATCTTAGAGAATAAGAGATGCTACAGTGTAGGACAGTCAGATGATCCTATTCAGCATTTCCCATAAGAAGATGATACTGAAAACAACGAAAAATAACAGGATCCTTTGTATAATGTGTAATTAATCTATGTAACATATTCTAACTGGATTTAAGGGTAAATGCGCATTGGTATGAACCAGCACCACTACCAGCAGTTACATGCACACATTGATTTCAGTCTTACAAAATGAACATTCTTGTATGTTTTCAGGCTCTTTTTCTTTCTTGCTTGCAAACAAGACCTGGATGACCCTTAAGATGTTAATGAATTGCAAAGTAAAACAATGAATTAGTCCAGAGGGCAGGTTACTAATATACAACCCCTTCCAGTGCATGCCCGATACACTAGCAAAACCCGAGTTTCAAAAAGGCACATCTCCAAGAACTGAAATGGCATTCATTGAGGCTGGAAGAAAGATTTCCATTGTCTTAATGGATATTGGATCAGGCCTTCAGGAGGAAACATAATGATCCCATTTAATGCCAGGCACCAACCATCAAGCAAGCCCCACGTGCGGGAGAGCCCCCACTCAGGTAAACCTGCCAAGTTCAGGGAGTCTCCCGCTTCCCTGGGATCCCCCAGTGTTACCAGTGCTGTACTGCTGCACTGCATTTAAGTCCATCAGAAGCCGTCGAGCCCTAGGACAAGCTGATATTATTTCACTGTAAAAAGAAATAAAAGATGAATGAGTGGTTTTGCAGGGGGCTTTTTTTGTGCACTTGAACAATGGCTTCAGGACATCCAGTAACAGCTCTATAAACTCTATGCCTTTCCAAAATACTTTTTTGCCTCTGTGAATATTTTGGGCTTCCCATCTGTATACTCAGAGGAACCCTAATTTCTGTTTTAAATCCATGCAAAACAGAATTGATCAATGTGAGCATCAATTTACACTGGTGTAAAATTGATATAAGCAGAAGGGCAGATTATTCCTAACAAATCGGATGGGAGCAGGAGAGAATGATGAGTTCAACACCAGTTCTGTCTCACGTCTTATAGAGTTGACCTGCACAGTTTAGATGCGTCTCCAGGTAGACAAACAATTATAAATCATACAAATCTCTCTGTCTTTCTAGAGTATCGTGTTGGGATTTTTTTCTCAATTTTTGCTGTGGTTTAGTTAAAAATCAATTTTAGGTAGCATATAGCTTTTTACATGTATGTGTATGTATATGTATATGTATACATGATATTTAAACAAAGAAAGAAAAGTCATTCAGAATAAAAATAATCCAAAAAGAAATCTCTAAAGAGCATATCGCAGGTATACAATTGGATAAACAAGGTAACTAAAACCTGTAGGAGACTCAGCTGCAGCTAAAGCACCACCTAAAGATGTAATTCTCTATTCTTTTTAAAGTCAGCTTCAGCTAGCCCTTAAAGTTTCTATAAAGCACAATTCACAGCCCAGGGTTTTGCTGAGATGTTAAATTATACTTTCAAAATATTTAAGATTCATTTCCTACTAAGTGCCAAACTACATTTCAGGAAAAAAGATGTAAATTCATAGTGAGAATTTAAGTAATGTATTCTGTGAGAGAACAGCAGAGTGCCACATTTCTTTTATAGTGACACATTAACCTCCTCATATCAGTATGTTGAAAGGAAAAAAATCCTTTCACTCAAGAAGACCAAAAGGCTTTATTTTTACCCATTACTGTTTGTTTGCATTTTTAAGATTCCTTTAAAGAAAAAAGCTTAACGCATCCACGGGAGGGGGACTAGAAAATTTCCATCGCAGACTTCTGAGGGAAATGACAAAACAAACTGCAGGTCCGGCAATAAACTGCTCAAACCGATACGAGACCCGTGTGACCAGAGAATAGCAAATAAAATATCACGGAGGCAACATTTGGCATTTTTATTTAACCCAG
Organism: Rissa tridactyla; assembly: GCF_028500815.1. NCBI lineage: Eukaryota > Metazoa > Chordata > Aves > Charadriiformes > Laridae > Rissa > Rissa tridactyla. Next base: position 89,702,846 of record NC_071469.1, read on the forward strand.
GGTGGCAAGCCATTGGTCGTTCAGTCAAGTTTGGCATGTGGAGTGATTTGGGATGCCACCAGGGAGAAAGCATTACTATGCTTAAAAAAATATATGTATTTGTCACAGCAGACCAAAAAGGTTCCCTGTTACTGGTACAGCCACCGCATGAGCTTCAGAGCTAATCATGGTGGAAAAAACCATTTTGGTGAGTAGAAAACAGAAAATGCAACTAAGATTTACTAAAAATAGCTCATGCCAAACTAGCCTGATGTGTTTTTTTTTAAACAAAGCCCCAAAAGCAATAGTTTAAGGAAGGAGAGGAAACGCAGATGATCTTTTTTATCTCAGTGTCTTTAAAGCAGCAGGTATAAGGTGTTCTGGATGCTGGAGAAAGAGGAGAGCTTTGAAGTGGCACTGATTTGCCTGACTAAAGGCAATCATGAGAGGAGGTGGGAGACTAAAAATCATGGGTCCTGCTGAATTTTCCCATTAATGATACAGACACAAGGAGAAGTATGTGGGTTATATTCCCTAAAGACACATGTTGGGAAGCGCTGCCGGCACAGAATATAGGGAGAGGGCTGGAGGACACTGGGGCTGAAGGAGACAGATAGAAAGAAATTCAACCTTCTGCAAGGGCACATACATGGAAATTAATAAAACCTTCAGCTAATAGCTAGAGGCTGCTGTTTTAAGTGTTTCATCCAAAGGCTTTCCTAGTGCAAGATGAGAGCTGGGTAACGAGAGCACATTCATGGTGCCTGCAGCTGCCCTGTCTGGCTCCTCTCCATCACCTTCTCCCTCTCGCCCCATAGCTTCTCTCATGTAGCCTGAAATAAATTTTCTTCATGATCAAAGCACAGTTTCCTCTTACCTTTAGACCTGCTGTATCCCTCCTTACATGACAGAGGTAAGTGAAGCATATAGCTAAGTGTCCTTACAAGCAGCTGAGGCTCCTCATTTTGCAGGTCACTAAAGAAGGGATCGTGATGTTCATATCTATTTGCCACCCCTTGCCTTGTTTCCCTTCTCCATCTCTGGCCCCACGAATCTCTGCTGCACTGTTACTCCAAAAGGAGGAAGGGAAAGTGGCTCCTGAGGTTAACGTGTACCCTCCTGGAAACGGAAAGACGTGGTTTTGCATCCTCAAACCCGAGGAGGAACTCAGACACAGGTTTCCAGCTCCCCAGGCATGTGTTTTAGCTACTAAGCTTCTATAAAATGTGGCTGCAGTTACTGCCTCTACTTCCCACTCCATCTGGCTTCTGACTCTGGCACCAACAGCAAGCAGAAGTCTTTTACACAAAGTGACAAATTAATTCTGGAAAGGGGTTATGGGCTCTGAATCCCATTTTCACAGCACCTCCTATCTCATGGATGTGGGTCAATGCTAAACCCAGGATATATGGAGGATTTCAAATACACCCCTCTCTTTAGTATTTCCTAAGGCAGGCTTAAGTGTTCCCTGCTTTACTCGCTGCCTGCTTTGAATCTCATTCTGAGGCACTTAATCCTCTCCATTCACCCCAGAGGGAATGGAGTCAGCTCAGAGGGAATCACTCATCTCTGCGAACTCTGCTCCTGGAACAAGGCCTGCCACCACCAGGCATCGCTCCACTCGGAAATGCTGGTTTCTATTTATGAGGCCGAGTTTCAGGTTCTAACAGCAGTAATCATCCGAGGGGGCATGTACCAACCACTTGCATGACAGAGCTCAACCGTTGCCTCAGAACCTCATATTCAGATCTTGATGCAAAACTGTGGGATAAGTACTTTTTTCTTTGTCAGAAGCTGCCCATGAAACCATTTAATCCAAGAGAAGTTCCTAAAAAGAGCAACATCCTTAGAGGCAGAAGAGGAACAGGAGAGTTTATCTGTGCTAGAAACAAGTCTGGGAGCCCTGAAATGATGTGCTTTTTTTTTTTCCCTTAGGAGAATTTCAAGTCTAAATACTGTATAAACATGGGATCACTTGTAAATAAAGTTAAGGAGTGGGTAGTGATTCTGCAGATGTCTGAGAGAGAATTGTCCCTAAACGGGAAAAGGAGGTTATTCCCCTTCAGATCATTTAGATCCTGGCGTGCTTTCTGAATTCAGGCAGTCAAACCACAGCGACATGAAATGCAGTCGGACAAGACAGCAGTCTTAGCAATACTTCAGCCAGTTCCTTCCCTACAGGAAGGCAAGCATGTACTTTTCAAAGAGTATAAAATTTCAAGTGGAGTCCCATCATCAGCCTTGGAGAGGAGTCTCAGACAAGCCCACGGCATCACTCTATTCAGTTGAAATGCTGTTTAACATAAATGGGACACTGAAGTCCATGTTTTCCATGTCTGAGACCTAGCAGAAAGGCTACCAAGTGCTCTTGCCTGCTCCCCCATCTTCCCCAAAATAGGTCTCAGGACAAAGCAGGGAACTCTGAATGGCTGTCAAGTTCAAACAGATATTGCAAAAATATAAATAGTCATATAATATAAATAATTATCAATAACACTACTGTTCTTTTAAAGTCTGCATAAAGTGCTCAGCCGCATTAAATAGCTATTGCCTTTGCCCTTGGTCTGCCTCAGTTATTCCCACACTTTCACTTGTTGCGTCTCACGGGCGTCTGCCATCCTCCCCTACCCAGGGAACGATGCCTAAACTGAGCAGCTTCAGACTCAGAAGTGTTTCACACTTTCAGGAGAAAGACAAATACTCATAAAGCTCTGAAATGTTTTAGCTGTTCATCATAACAAACACTACAAACAGACTAAATTAGACCTGCTTAGCATCATGGATGAAGCTGCCTTCTTCTTCACATCCATTTTACTGGGATTTTTCAAAGACTTTTTTTTTTCTATTTTATTACTATTTTCTCTGCTGGTATCTTCCACCTGTCATGAAGGTTTAACTGCTTAAACATTTCCAGAGCTGCTACTTAACAAACACCTGGATTCACATGTCACCGGTGCTCTGCCAAGCGAGAAGTGGGAGTATCACCCTTCCCTGGTGCTCCCTTACCATTGCACTGGCTTTGGGTCACAGCTGCACACCAGTGGTTTCCTGGCAGTGCACTTCATTGCATCTGTCATCTCATAAGCCCTAAGAATCATCCCATTTTCATGGCTTCTGAATGTTTTATAATTAGTTCTCCACCTTCCATAACGTCTCCTTGTCCCTCAGCTAAATGGGCTACGTGCAAGTGCCAAGAACCCAGCTGGGTGAATAGAGCAGGACCGAGAATGAATGGAGAAAATGCTGGGAGTTATCGATCCAGTTGATTTCCAAACATATTTCACCATGCAGCCCAGCCTTTTAACACCACCCAGAAACATGAGGCCTGGCTCTGATGGCCACTGAAATTCAGCGCAGAAGTTTTGAAAGGGTTTACTTAAATGAATTTTCCTCAGCATTTTCCTTACAAGTTATAAAAAGCCTCTTGCTTCAGTAGTTATAATGCATATATTCTTTTGGACTTACAAACTCATTCTGTCTTGTTTGGATGCCAAACAAATTTATCTCCAGCTTTCATCTACTTCAAAAAGATTTTTTTGTTTGCTACTGTTATGTCTGCCATACATACCAACACTGTAAAGGCTTATCAAGTGTTAACAGTGTTTATCTCTAAATTTTGCAATTGTTTTCAGATATATTGTAATGTGTTTTTCTCATGTTCAGCTATATTTCATTAAGAGAATGTTATGGCTTTTATAATCTTTGAGTGCTAGTTTTAAGATAGATGTATGCGAATATCTGTCACATTTAATTATCTCCTCCATCAAATTCAGTAAGTGGCCTATTAAGAGCGAAATGACTGGTTCATATACTCATTAGAAGAGGGAGATTTCATGGTACAACAAAGAGGAAACTAATTTTTTATTTCTGATTCTACAAGAAAGAAAGAAGAAATCACAATGCTTAAAGAGGAATATTTAATCTCTTGTATGAGATAAACCAATCCAGAATATTTGCTTTATGCTATTGGCATGAGTTATAGATCCTTTGATCACTGGTTCAAATCCAGATCTGTACATGGAGAGTGAAAACTATTGTAATTAAATAGCTAATTGGTGGCCTATATAAATCAGTTGTTTTCAGGTTAGTTTTCAATGGATAGGACCCAAAAATCCACTTGGGCTCACACTCCTCACTACCAAGCCAGGCGTGATTTTACACTACGATTACTTATTGGAAATGGCTGAACTCTGTGACAAGGCACCAAAGTAATTTTTCCTTTGCAGTATAGTCAAGGACGGCATTATAATCCTTTTCTGGATTTGACCTTGAGCAGCTGAGAAAGCTAGCTGGCTTTCTCTCCCCTAAGAGGTTATTCTACGGTGGATATCTTTGCATCAGAAACATAGCTCACTCTTGCCACAGAGGCCCAGCGTCACTGGCCATGTTGCCGTTGATCCTGACATGTCTTCAGTTCACAGATGCTGAACTTTCCCGGCTGTGCTGTCTCTCCCTGGAGCCCAGGTCAGCGGTTTCGTGGCCCCGCCACCTCCTCCCCTCCGCCTCTCCTTGCAGTGCCATTCCTCTGGTTGATGCATTACCTGCTTCGTCTGTAATTTAAGGTCTGTACCATATTACAGCTCAGTGGCTGGGCCTTTTTTCCTTCTTGCATTTGCTCTGCCTCACCTCAGAATCTGTCCATGCAATATGAAAAGAGAGGAGATAATGTGCTGGTTCATTTTATAGAAGCCATCCCTGAAGTCACTCGTATTTGTCACTCCAGGTAATCTTGTCTTCAGCACACAGCTTCTCATGACTGACCCCAAAGAAGAACAGTTGTTTTATCACTTCATTATTTTTATAATCTGACATTTTTCCAGGATGCTAAATTGTTCTATTGTTTCCTTAAACTACACTTCCTCTTCTGCTTTCCTTCCCTCTGGAATACTTCTGGGAATTCCCTGGGTTCCTCCAAACTCTTCTTTTGCCTCTGCTGAACAGGATTCAGTTGAAAGAAAGAGGAGGGACAAGTGGGACATAGAGATGATTTGAGAAGAGAGGCATGGTGAGATACGCAGTTCTGAGGTTTGTGGGGGGAGTTAGCCATCTTTAGCTGTATTTATTGCAATGGTGATCCTCACTTCTACCCTTTTCTTTACTTTTAAGGCCTCTCGAAATTTAGATGTAAAACTTGCATATGTACTGTCTGTCACCCAAGCCCCCCAAATATTCTTTTCTTGTTAGAAATGGTATTGTACACTACATGGTGATACCTTTCCATCTCATCCCCTTGCCATAAGCCATCACAAAAACACAGCTAAAGACGGCCATTTGCACCCATATCCTGCTTTTATACTCCAGTTTTCTTCTCTTCCTCCTGATCTCCATGGCCCAGTAATCCCCATCTGTCCTTCTGTTTAGTCCCTTGGCATCATGCTGCAGCTATTTCTGCAGGCAAATAAACTCACTTTACAATTTAGGCAAGTAGGTAAAGTGGATCAAGCAGCAGCTCTGCTGCTGAAACCAGTGAATACTATTTTTCATCATCATCAACAGTAAAGCGTATTTTCAAGTACTAGATTTGCTGCTGTGCTTCAGAGTATTGGATTTATAACCTTAGAAAATCAGGATCTGAGGATGTACATATATTATCTACAAAGAGCATAGCTATCTGTAGTAATAGGGAGATTTTTCTACAGATAGCTCGTAGTGTGAGACTAATAAAGGTTTCATATAACAAAGCTATGCAAGGCTTTAGAGCCAGATTTCAATACAAGTCCTAATTTATACTTCACATTTAAATAAATGGCCAGATTTTCAGAAGCGTTAGCGAAAAAGTTTGCCTCTTTTGGACTCACGAGCCAGGTTTGGAAGTAAGAATACGAAAGAGATGCACGTTGCCCAGGATGGAGAGCTTGCTAGTGGAAGCAGCCCCACAGGGGCTGCGGCAGGCAAGAGCACCCCAGCAACTTCCCATTTCCCTTTGCTGCTCCTGCGTATACAAAATTCCCAGTGCTTGGTTGGTGCACAGAAGAAAGTAGGTGGAAAGCTTTCAAGATATCTGTTCCATTGTCTACCCTACCATTTTTATGAAAAAAAAAAAAAAAAAAAAAAAAAAATTGCAAGCTGCCTGACGTCTTTATGTTTTTTCTAAATAAAATTCTAACTGTTTAAAAGAAATTAGATGTAATGTTTTACATAGAAAAATCTACCTGCTTCTTACCCTGAGACAACAATACCTACGTGCTTGCAGGTGTTCCACAATCTGCTTGGAAAATCTGTAAAACAAGGATCACGTGCTATATTTAGCTAATAAGAGAGGGAGAAACTGCTACATTCTTTCATTTCTTTATTGTTTGATCATTTGATTGTTTTGCAAGCCTTACACCATATGTTGCTAATTGACATACAAAGGATGTGTGCTCTGTTGTCCTCATTAATTTGTAGAAACTAAATATTTTGTCTTCCACTTAAACTCGCTAAGATCCAGTCTGAAAAAATCTATAATTAGGCTCATACTGTTTGTGAAGTGCGGCGAGGGTGTCCTGGCACTGTCAGCTGGGGAGGAGGAGGAGAAGGAAGAGAAAAATGAAACTGTGCGAATGAAATCTGCAGGCAAAAGAGATATTGGCATGAGCAATTACATTTTGCAGTGTCCCTCAGCTAACAGTGTGTGTTGGAAAAGGGAAAATCAAATAAACTGTTTACAAACTTCCTGTAATGGAGATGTTGCTGAAAACCAATCATCTCAGCTCACAGGACTGCAAAGGAGCTCTCAGGAGCGCTGGGACCTGCTGCCTATGACGACTCCTTGCTTTTGTACTAGAAGGACCTCACACAGCTTCACCCCAACCCACCCACCATTTGTTCCTTGTATGCGTTAATAATTTTCCCCCTGTACTCAGCACTAGTGAGGCCCCACTGTGTTCAGTTTTGGGCCTCTCACTACGAAAAAGGCATTTTGGCACTGGAGCGCATCCAGAGAAGGGCAACAAAGCTGGTGAGGGGTCTGGAGCACAAGTCTTGTGAGGAGCGGCTGAGGGAGCTGGGGGTGTTCAGCCTGGAGAAGAGGAGGCTGAGGGGAGACCTTATCGCTCTCCTCAGCTACCTGAAAGGAGGGTGTAGAGAGGTGGGGGTCACTCTCTTCTCCCAAGTAACAGGCGACAGGACAAGACTAAATGGCCTCAAGTTGCGCCAGGGGAGGTTTAGATTGGATATTAGGAAAAAATTTTACACTGAAAGGGTTATTAAGCATTGGAACAGGCTGCCCAGGGCAGTGGTTGAGGCACCATCCCTGGAGGTGTTTAAAAGACGGGTAGACATAGTGCTGAGAGATATGGTTTAGTGATGGTTTTTGTCAGTGTTATGTTAATGGTTGGACTAGATGATCTGAAAGGTCCCTTCCAACCTAGGCAATTTGACGATTCTATGATTCTATAATTCTGGTAACTGTCACGGATGGTGCTGACCACTCCTGATGTATCGCGGAGCGCAGACCATAAAAGAGGTACAGACCCAGCTTCTGAGCCCATTCAGAAGATTAATTAGAGTGAGGTTAAACAGATGTGGTCCCTTCCTCACTTTAGCTAATTTTGCATAATCCTCCCTGCAGAGGGGAGGCTGGCGTGCCCAGCAATGAGATAGAGCCTCAGGAAGCTGCTCTTTTTCTTCCTTTAAATCAAGATGATTTAATGGCTAGTTTAAAAGACCACAACTCTGGACTGCCAAACTGTTACCCAAGCTCCACTTTTGCCCTCAGCACTATGATTTTATGCCACACATCTCTGGAAAGCCTGAATTCATCCTCCATAAGAAATTCAATATCACTATTATGTTACAAGGCCTCATTAACATGAGTAAAATCCTATCGTGAAAGGCACCATAGAGCGACAGAATTTTATCTTTTCCCTTTCTTGCAGTGATTACTTTTCCATTCCTGTCATTCAGTGGAATGAACTTCATATTTATTTAGAACCTGAAAATTCAGATTTACTATGCAGAAACTCTGCAGAGTTGGCAGCCTGCTTTTCTTCTAGGTGAGCTCAAATGGATACATGGAGGCACTCCACCATCTTCTCCAGTACAAATTCTGGACAGTGTCCAATGTCCTTATACATTATCATCATCTTTTTATGCCTTAAGAGCAGGAAGTAATCAGTGGTCAAAAAAAAATAAAGGGAAAAATTGACTGCCTATTTCACTGACTATATATATCCAGAAAAAGAACTGAACGCAGCAAAGCAATAGCTGAAGTTGATCAATCTTATACGCTGTGGCACTCACAGATGTATCCTCCCAAAGACAAATTTTCTGTCACAAGTCCAAACCACTAAAGCATAAGGAATAGCAGTAGCAGATACCACTGATTACAAGAAGCAGAAGTCTCTGATTCTTGTAATCCCCTCAAAAAATACTATTTTTTGTTTCTAGGCTTGCATTCCAGGTAGAAATGGAATATTGCCTCTAAACTTTATTAAGGAACAGATGGGTCTCTACTCCAGATCAGCTTTCCTTCCAATAGCGGCAATGCTCTTCATCAGTGAAACACTGAACATTTGCCTGAAACTCCTGAATTACTAACCAGTGCTCTGCTCAGGAAAGGGCTTTGTCAGTACATCTCCAGGAAATAAACCAAAAACCCCTAAATAATGGCCCTGAAAAGCCACCCAGCCAAATTTTTTGATAGTAGCATGAAAATACAGTTTAGAGAGCTTATTTATGTCTCTAAAGGAGAGACAAAGCAGCACAAGTTTGTGACAGCTAAAGGACACTGACTTAGCAGCAATAACATACAAACAAGAGTAACAACTGTTGTATTTGGCACTTCTGCAGAAGTTTCAGCTGTGTCTCCGCAGCACGACTGGCACATCTCTCAGATGTGCTCGCCCTGGCGGAGAAGGCAAAGGCTGGTTTTGCTTTGCATTGCCCACAGCTTGTTACATGTGGCACACTGGAGGAGGAAAGCATGTAGCCAGGTATCCCAGACCACGGTTGTTGTGCTGATGCAGCATAACTTCAAGCAGTGCTGAGGCTACCATGAGCTATGTTGCACCATTGTTAACCAATACTAACATCAGAGAAAAGGTGCAGGTTCTCCAAGTTCTCCTAGATGTTGGCTATTCAAAAAAAAAAAAATCTTTTAGCTTAAAAAATGACTAAAGTCTTTGCAACGAAATGTGGCAAATTATATCCTTTGAGACAGATGGCTTTATACCTGCTTCAGAGAGGACTATGCAGAAGCACGCTTAGCTCCTGACCCGAAGCTTGTGGAGATTAATGGAGAAACTCCAAACTGGAATAAGTAGGTGTCACTTAACAAGGAACACCTTTTTCTCATTTTATGATCTTTCCATTAGCCCATTCTAAATTTGTAAATTGCTGAATCAGGTTTTTATGAATTCACGTAATGACTGTAGCTCCTCCGTCATCGGACATATCAGGTCAGTTCTCAAACACTTCTCTCAGATGATGAAAAAAACGATTTGGTCTCTTGCAACAGTGTGCTGCATCTTTGGATGTCATCCCCACCTGTATTTTAGCATTGGTGTTTTGTTTAATGACAGCTTCTCTGAGTTTCTTCCCCATTATCTGTATAAGCTCCAGCTTACTTTCTTTGGAGTAGTGTGTAGGAGAACATATAAAACTTACTGGTTTCTGTACAGGAAAGAAACTTGTTTGTCAGCACTAGGAGTGCACCCTAATTTTGTTCAGAAGGAAACCCTACTAGATGTGTCATTGGGTGGGTAGTTTTTGGTGTCTCAAGATGTCTATTAATTTAAAAGTTGTGCGTTTAAAAAAATTATTAATAGAATTTCCTTCCCCCCCTTTACAAATATCCCTGAAGTCAAAAGGTTACATTATCCCCCATGTTTTGAAACTTGATTTTGAAATGAATGGGACAATTGATTTAAAGTTCAAATTGAAAGCAAAGTCTTGAAACTACTCAAAAGCCTGGCAGTATTTCAGCCTGAGCCATGATGTTTTAAGGGCCTCATTCATCCCATGGACATTTTGTGCTGGATAATCCATTAAGATTTTTGCTGTTCTGTTCTTCTCATAAAAACATCAGGGCTCCCTCCTTCTGTCTAACTTAAAAAAAAAAAAATTAAAAAATCCAATTCCTCCAGTTAAGTCATTCTTTGGCACTGGGAACACAGGAAGTAATTTCTCACTGCCAGCTGGGAAACCATAAAGTTTGAGTAGGTCAAGCCCTTAATCCCTCTTCAGCATCGCTGATCACATTACCACCATTATAGCAGTACTATATATAGGAAGAGGACAGGAAAGATGGTGCTAACATAGTCTTTCTCTCCTGACAAGTGGCCTTAGACAACTTTGCCTTTAGGTCTTAGAGCTGAAGGCAAGAATACACCTTTTTGTCCCTTCACGGTTAAGAAATAACTGGTAAGAAGAGCTTGGGAGAAAAAATAGAATTTTGAAGTCCTAAGACAAAATGTTATTCACTGAAGTACAGTGTCCGGTAAATAAATGAGCTGTACAGTCTGCAGCATAGACAAATAATGGTGAAAAGTTGCAAAAAATAAGCAGTTTGACTTGTAGGGTCCATTGCAGATCCAGTAATTTCTGTAGTTCCTTCTCCAGTAACTCAGATACCACCAGCTGAGACTGACAGTCAGTGTTTTACACACCACAGATTTCAAATATCAAAATGACAGTTTCTCACATGTTGTTGTCCATCAGTAGGAGCCATGATTGCTGTTTGGAGAAGATGTGATTGCCAACCTGTGGCTGGCGTGATTGCTCTTTGCAATCTGCTGTTCCTGAATGCTTTTTTTGGGGAGTGTGGGGGAGGTAAGTGGCTGAGCTGGAGTGCACTTCCCATATTAATGTTTCTATCCTGGTTTCTCACTGTAATGCTTATACAATTGCATTTTGTGTAACTGTATAAGCATTGTGTGCATTTCGATCTATTGATCTCTTTTAAATATTTTTATATCCATTTTACACCCATTGGCTAATCCAATTGGTGTTAAGGTCCTGTAAGTTTTCTATGGGTAAAGAGGGAGACTAGAGAGACTCTATTAACATTCTCATTGAGATAAGTGTTACCCTGTGTGACCACTGCCCAAGAATATTTTTCCTGGGATGTTTAGCTTTTTGGAGAAACAGAAGGAAAAAAATCCTTTTGTACTTGATGAGAAAAGTGGTATTAGAAGAGAATTCACACAGCAGCTCTGATTTAAGACAGTTGCACGAAGCTTCATTGGTTCCACTGTGCCCAGAGCTATTTGTTTCCAGACATTGTCTTGTATATTGAGTATATATGCAAACCTTGTTCCACCCTCCAACATAACTATATATCTACAGTGAAAAGCATGGCTGTAATTGTTGGAAGAACACAGGAGTTATTGGCTCTTTAGTCTGCCTAGTCCAGAGGAAAATGATCCTAGGGAAAATACTTCTAAACCTTATTAGTAGCAGTTGACTTATGACCTATATCACAGTAATTTTTACTCGATATGAATAAAATCAATTGTTCCTCTGTAGTGTAACTATCCACTCACATTATTTGCATATCTAATCTGGTTTTGGATTAAATTTAGTTTTTGTCCTCAACGCTATTTCATTTTGGTTAGTGCCGCTATGGATCATGCTGTGCTTTCTTTTATTTTTTATCAGCCTTTAATTTGTTGCCTTTCAGATCAATTGATTGTGACTTCATTAAGTGAAAGGGTAAATATTAGTAACAGATGCATTTTTTCCTATCCCACTGAATTTACTTGTCTCCCTTCCGTGGAGTTTCTCTTGCCTCCAGATTAAACGGTCTATTCTTTTTCTGACTCCCTCTAAATGGAAGCCTCTCCAGACTGCTAATCACTTTTATTGCCTATATCTGCACATTGTGCCTTTGTTGAGATAGGGTGGTTGAGTTCATAAAATTTTGCAGAGGAGAGCAGGAAAGGATGCTGTCGAACTGACGTTAATGAAGAATCTCATAGGCCAGTGGTTCCAGTTCAAGCTACAATGTTTCGGCTGAAACAATGTCAGGACCCATTTCACAACCTATTACAAAAGAAAAACCACGCAACAACAGAAGCTCATAACCCTTTGGATGTTGCCCTGAGACCCATTCACACAGACAGGTTCTGCAGGATATTGGATGTTCTCATCTCACTGAACAGAAATCATTTGGTGTTTTGCAGGGAGGCTGGGCTTGTCGGAGGTTTGAGCCCCGTTCTGCTGCTGTAAAAACAATTTGAAGAGAAGGTCCAGAGTCTCGGGTAGATGCCAGGTAAATAGAACGGAAAAAGCAGAAGGAAATATAAAACTTCCGGAAGAAGTGGATTCGAACCCATGCCAAGAAAAGAATGTCATTACACATGTATGGAAAGGAATGATTCTATGTTTTATAGCAATTTAGAGTAATCATTTATCAGATGTTTTCTTTTACCACTGAAGAATAATAGATATGCGAATAGCAAAGACCTTCCTCTTTCAAGAGAGTAAAAAAGATTCTTAATTGTATTGAACTGCCACATTTGGTGGCAGGTCACTTGTCCAAGAAGCTAACAGGCAGGGCTGTAATGCCACCAGTTGCTTTTCTGTGCACATTCACATATTGATTAATGTCCATCTTGATTTATTTTCAGAAAGCATAAGCAATGTCCTGTAACACACACTTGCACTAAGTAACTGTTGATTCATTTTGGACATATGATCAAAACTGTTCAGAAGCTTCAAAGCACTTTCTCTTACATTTATATGCTTTTTTTTCCCCTCATTTCATCCTTGGGGAAAAAAAAAAGGCAGCAAAGGCATGCAAATGCAATCACGCTAGCCTCAGATGATGAATATTAAAACTTTGATAGGTTGCAGCTTTTTTCTGCTTTATGTTGATGTATGTTTGTTGCCATGGGTATATGTGGGCAATGTGTAGGTGGCTTTATTAATGCTTTGCAGCTCATCAAAAAGTTTATCTGTTTGAAGCCAACAATGATTATTGTGCTCGTCCATGTGATATTTACTCTTATGTCTTATGTGGTACACTAATTAAACTGATGTAAGAGTGAATAGGTCGACACTGTAAAAGTTAATGGCCCACTACTTCAGAACTCCAGACATTTTTAGGGTCATATTTATAGTATTAATTTTGAATGTCAGGCTGTTTGAACTCTGCTGAGTGCACTATTCAGGGATATGTCAAAGCAAAGTCTTAACTGTGAATTTAGTACTAGAATACTTCACCTCTTGTCTACAGGGAAAATCCAGCACATAAAGCAGGGTAAGTTAGGACAGAGTTAATTCTTGAGATGCTCCCTGTGACTCTGGCATTCTGAATTGAAATCAGTATCTGTACAATGTTAATGTTGTAATTAAATTTCATTAGATTTAAAGCTCAACCTTTTCACGGCAAGTTAAAGAACACTCCTATATTGTTTTACTGATCATCGCAGTAAATTGCTTGAGAAACTAAGGCTTGAAGGCCAAGAACCTCAAAAGGATATTGAGACCTAAAAGGGGGTCTGGTGGAATTAAGGTGTTAGGGTTGAAGACTGCAGGTGCCCATCCTCCTACCTCTCTCCTTGGGTGCACTAGTATAGATGCATAGGAGAAGGGGGTGAAGAGGGCTATATCTCCCCCTCAGCATTACCCCATGAGTGTGACCTGGAGTCACTCGGATGCTGCAATCCCCCTCCTCAAAAAGACTCTTGTGTGGTTGGGCTTATGGCATGGTCTCTCAAGGGCTTGGAGTGCAGTTCAGGAGCCTCCCACCAAATCTAGGATGATAGAAAATATTGCTGCATTAGTACAGAGCTGCACACAGGCTAACCTGCTCTTAGTACTGGCAGCGTCTGACCTAACACAAGGCTGTGTGGATTCCTGAGGGTCCCCAAAAGCCACGTATTGTGTTAGCGTTACAATGTCTATATCCTTTTGTCTCTCTTGTGCTTAGTTAACTGCTATTTAGACCCTTACTGAAGAAGCTTTCTGTTGACACTGATTGTCTCACCGGCTATTAGCCTGGCTCTAACCTTTGTGTTTATTGGAAAAATTATTGAGACAAAGGTAGCAAGGCAATTTGGGCATCATCTGACAGGTCCTGACTTCCATCAGCTCTTCCGGGCAGAGCCAGCGTAACCCAAGTGGCGAGCAGAGGTGAAGAGTCCATGCTCATTCAATTATTATGAACTGTACTGCTCTCAAAGGGTCGAGGTAACTTGCAGATCAGAAAGCAAGATGTGCTCGTAACCAGCCCAGTCCAAAGGCTTCTGAAGTCAAGAGAAATCTTTTCATGGAATTCAGTGGGTTGTGGATCAGGGCCATTAAGAGAGCTTTGACAAGTGGGCATGCAGAGACAGTAGAGATTTTTTTTTTCTCCCCATGTATTAAATTGAGATGGAAACGGGGAACTAAACACAGAATCATCTCACCAGCAGAGCACGTGCTGTATGGCTACCTAAAGAAAATTGGTATATATTCTGTATATATTCTGTTGGCCTCACAAACTAAATCCTGCAGCTTTCCCTTGTGCTGTCTAATGCCCTCCTGTAGTTTGTAGGTGAATTGTCAAAAAGAAAATATTGTAATTGCAATTAATCAATTGCGCTGTGTTGTAATTAAATGACTATATCAAAGAGGAAGAAATTAAAACTGGATCCCTTAAAACAACTATTCAGTGATATAATTACAGTATACCCTATGAGCAAATTAGCTTCTGCCTATGTGAGATCTGACAAACTAATAAACACCTTGCTGTGTAAATTGAGACCAGGTATATTTTCAGACACTTAATCACTGAAGCTTACAAAAGAGTGAAATGGCAAATCGTTATTTTTTTTCTCCTTTGTGAGTGAAACCCTCATTCAGTGTTAGTCTTACTTCATGTATCTTTGGCTAGCTTTTTCTATGTGTCTTCCTAATATTATCCATTTTTTCTTTTTGTCATCATGATATTTGCACCCAGAAGGAAATGTCTAGTTCACTTATTCACTGCTTCTTGGTGAGCAGAATTCATCAATTCATCAAAAAATAGCATTTGGCAATGGGAAGGGTTATGAACCTCTTGGCCTGTTTGATCCCCTTATCAGTGCTGTTTAGAAAAGAAACACATTCGACTTTCTGTGAATGCATCAGAAATCTTGTTAATGATTAACAATATGCACAAAGCAAAGAATGTTCAACAGCTAACCTTACATTTTTTTCTTAATATAATTTCCAAGATCTTAATATATGTGAATCATTCTACTACAGAAAAAAAAAGTCAATAAAATGTTGGAAAGTAATTATGTTAGGAAGTGAATGCAAAAAGAGAAAATCAGAGTTCAACGGATCATTTTAATTTACTGTCACAAAAGACATAAAGCTAACAAATGAGAAGATACCACATTCGTGTTGGAATGTGCAATAAATATGACAGTGCATCGTAAGAAATGTTCTGATATAATTCACTTAAAGCTTGTTCAAATTAATATACTACTTGTTGAAAATGTGTAGGAGCTGTTAAGTTTATTTTAAGGAAATATATTGGCTTTAAGGAAGGAACAGTCACTATGACAGACATTAAAACACTTGAGTGAATTAAGGAACATTATACTGAATGTATAGCAAATGAAGGCATGATATCTCTGGAAGGGTTTTGCACTTTGAGAAATCTTTAATGAGGCATTTGAACTGCATGGGAGAACAGCTCTCATAGCCTTTGGAACATGACTACAAAGAAGATATTGATCTGTAGGTGTTATCCGATCGTATTCCAGATTAAAAGATGACAAAATCTTCAGGAGGTAACTGAGAAGATTAACCTGTCAAGGAGATACACCATAATGAGATTATCCCAAAGTGGGACTTTTCACAAAGGGGAGGGATTATTAAGAGGGAGAACCAGTGTTTAAAGGGATTTTTGGTGTGAGCTGGTTTTTGTGTATATGTGTGAGCACATCAGTGCATGTGTACGTGCTTCAGTTTGACAGCTAGGCTTGAAATGCGTAGAGGGAAAACACTGATCTGTGTGTCAGGATGTACAAAGATGAAGCTCTGAGAACACTTCTCTTTTTAGGTTCATTACAAAGCCCACTATTCACTCTCGCCATGACCCCAAGCTCCACCATCGCTGTATTAAGCAAAACGTATTTTACAACCCCAGAGAGCATTTCTGAGAAATAATCAGCTCTGTGCTTTTGTGACTAGCTGCAGGGGCTATAGGTCAGTAGACTACAATTACCCCTCATACTTGACTACTCTTCTAGATTTATAGAAACTAAATGTACATTTAATGCATTCTTTATATATATCTATATAGCAATATAGCTACCTAGCTATATTTATACACAAATCAGTTTTATAGGGGTGATCAGTGAGCCTGTTCACTTGTCTACTAATCTATCAGAATATTTATGTCATTTGTAATTTGTGTTTTCTGCACATGCAGATTTTGCTCTGATCTTGCAAACTTCGGTGCAGGCGTTTACCTTGTGTTAGGTTTTAGAGATTTCCACACTGCTGTCAGATACAACAGAATAGCTCCTATCCTGCCTCCCCTGTTGTTCCAGGCAGGAACAACTACACCTAGCTAGTTGCATTTAAATGGTTTCCATTAAAAAGTTATCAATCACTAAATTCAGCCCAAATGTTGCCTACTGTGTTACGGTCTAGCACCATATCAGTTTATTAATAAAGGGCGATGAACTGATTAGGTAAGTGCGTTTTCCTAGTGTGTCAGGACATTTTGTTATCTTGACTCATCGCTTTCTAAGGATGAGCTTATAATATAGATCGCTCGGCTTTCCTGATGTCTGTGTGCTGCCGTAGCTGTTCAAGTGTTTATTGTTGAAACAGCTTGAAGGTGCTAGAGAAAGACAGTATGTTTTAACAACCAGGGCATGTCAAGGAAGTTACATCAAGGATTAATCACATCGCTTTGCTGATTTGCTGCACTGTAATGAAGCAATATAGTACTGAGTTAACTTTGAAGTTGGAATGATTACCCCTCTGTATCTGCCCTCTTGTTCCTGACCATCATTTATACTCTCAAGGCTGAAGTCTATAATTCACACACTGAACGATCTGGTGCTGTCTGGGGACTCCTGACTGCTCGTAGATGGCAGTGCTTCCAAAGACACTGCTACAAAGCTAGACTTGGAGCAAGTCCAGGAGAGTTTATTAATTGATTCTCTCTTCTCAAAAGATTACCACCTATCTTTGTTTCAGTTTCCCCCTGTGAAAACTCTGTATTTCTGCTGGAAGAAGCTCAGAAGGCCAGACCTGATAGCACCAAAGAATAAAGATGCACCAGCTTAATTATATGGATGCAAAAAAGGCCTGTCAATCTCAAGAGCTACCTGAGATATCTGATGAGCTCATGAGATATCAAGCCCTTCTGGTTCAGATCTCTTAGCAGCATGAGAAGGTCAACCTGCTGTGGCATCTTGACAAATGTGCAGCTAGTGTAACGATGAAATTCCTCTCAAAATATCTTTAAGATACTCCATTTGAAAGTCTGCTTAGCTTTGGAGTATGGTTTGTGCCATGTCTTGTTTTCTTTCATTTAATCCATCACAGCACCGTTAATTCTCCCTTTTCCCTTCCCTCTGAAAAAACCCTTCCCTAAATATTTAGTATCCCTATTCTGCATTTTTTTTGCTT
Source organism: Rissa tridactyla (assembly GCF_028500815.1). Classification (NCBI taxonomy): domain Eukaryota; kingdom Metazoa; phylum Chordata; class Aves; order Charadriiformes; family Laridae; genus Rissa; species Rissa tridactyla. Next base: position 89,720,369 of record NC_071469.1, read on the forward strand.
TCTCTAGTAATGAGGTGCAGTGATGATATTCTTACCATTTGCTATTTCCAGGTAGAATTAAGGGCTGCCCCACAGGACAATCATGGGGACGTGCAGCTGAACTCAGTGTGCACGGCAATTCTCCCCACGCGCTCCCGTGAGGGATGTGTCTGACATTGCTGAGTATGTTAGCGAATTAGCAGACAAAGGTGAAGTAGATGATATAAATTATGCAAATTTAAAAGCCATACCACACAAAAGGTTAATCTACAAAGTCAGCGTACCTGGTAAGTGGGGAAAACTCTATTCATTTGGCTCCAAAAAAGGCCGCTGAGTGACAAGAAATAAGTCATAGGCAATGTTTCAAAAGGGTAAGTGAGGCAATAGGATTGGTCCCATCAAGAATGATTTAGGGACTACTTTTTATATTACATATGTAAACTTGGCAGCAGGCGTATTTTGAAAAGAGAATACATTTATTGGTATCGGGGAAGAAGGGCAACAAATGTGATGGAACAAAGCCAACAATTTAAAAATAATTTGATGAAATTAATTAGGCTTATGTGCAAGCAAATGTGTGATAGTTTCCAGTAGGGAATTAGAAGGTAATGCAGCAGGGGACAGAAAATAATTATAAGGCTATACTGTTAGGAGACACTGATCATGGTGGGGGCTTAATGATGATTGTAGATAATATAGTAAAATACTGTGTTATTTATAAGAGTAGGGAAAGTCCAGCAATAATTTCAAGAGCATATTGACTGAAACGTGTGAAATGTAAAAGGTGAAGAGGGAAGTAGGTTGATGCTCATTTATTAATATTGATTTGCATTATAGTAGCAACTTTATATACCAGCCAAGTTCAAGATCCCATTCTGCTAGGCACTGTATCAACACACAGTAAGAGGCATTTTGTAATCCAAAAAGACAGGAGAAACAAAAAGATAGAAAAGAATTATAATCCCAAATGACAGACAGAGAACTGAGGCAGAGATATGCTAAAGCTTGAGCTGTTTGGAAAATGTGACCTTTTAATTAAAAAGACATCTGAAAATGAAAAATATTTTAATTTTGTCACAATTCTCACGGGAAATTTTGAGTAGCAGCTAAAAACCTCAGTGTTTTGGGTAACAACAAAAAAACAATGAAAATATTCCTGCATGTCCTTTCCTTTACCGCCCTCCCAAGAAAAGCCTTTTCAAAGGAAGCAGAAGCATGAATTCATTAATATGCACATTAGTTCACTGCAAGCCAAGCTTCCAAAGATGCACTGATTTGAAAGAAAACTTTCAACCATCTTAAGTTATTTGGTGTCTGTCCAACAGGAGGTGCATGGAGTACTTGGACACAACTTTCTTCCACACTACTATAACCACAAGAAAATCCTTCTTAGAGACAGGGAAGAAGCTGCTTAAGAATACAGGACTTCTCTACTACAGGAGGTAGAGAGCTGTTATGGATTTTCTCTGCCCTAGTTACTACTTTCTAAAGCCTCATGCACATTTAAGTTCACGGTGGCTTACACCACATTTAATAGTGGAAGAAGTCATCTGCTACTCAGTTGCCCTTAAAATGTCTATGTGAGAAGTGAGGAGCTATAAATTCAAACCTTGCTTTACTGTGCACTAGTGTCTTGGGGTAGACAAGCCCACAGAACATTACAGTTATTTTAGCATTATGAGGAAATAAGATAGACGCCATTAACATTTTATGAGCAATTTTGGTTCTTGAAATATAAGAAACTCAGCAGAGATTGCATTGGTAAAGTTGTATCAACAACAAAAAAATAAGGGTTCAAAGGTTCGTGGAACACGAGTCAAAAGGAAAGATTAGCTAGTCATGGGGGATTATCGTGGAAAAGAGTTAGGTAAACTCTTGACAAAAGTGACAGCTTCTTGCCAATAAATTATCTGCACTACTAAATAACTCAAGAGAAAGAGGACAAGGACTGAAGGTAGGGGACATGCTCATGCAAAAGTAGTTTTAGAACAATCTCATACAAAACTTTAGCTGTCCCAAGCCATCGGTGGAACTGAGAGTTAGAAAATTATGCTAAACAAAGGAAAAAGAGCAAATTTTTTACTTAATAGCTTTTAATGACTAAGAAATAATTTAAAAATAGCTATGGATTTCCTCAAGAATTAACTCACAAATTTTCCTGTTTATATGAGGAAAGTAACCCATGTCACAGCACTGGGTATTTCAGGCAGAGCCCATCCATTATTTCTGCCCTATTGTGTCTTCGCTATTAATTATTTCATTGCATCCCAGTGCTGTGACTTTTTCCTTCTTGCAAGCTCTTCATCAATGAGAAAATACTGCAGGAAATATTTTGCTTCTCCTTTTCAGATACAGCACTCTATTCTGGAAAAAGTCCATCAAAGGGATATTATTTTTATGAGGGGATATATCAGAAAGCAAAATCAGTGGAACTGTTGGCTGAATTATTCCTTTGCCTTTCAAAGATGCTTTAGTAACATCTATCAGTGTCCGTCAAATGCTAATAATACTTTAGAGAAACAACTTTAAATTGCAGCTACCCTTCAATAAACTTTTGACTTTCAGTGAACGGCTTATAAGCCTGAGAAACTCAGTACGTGATATGTTTCTATCTCTGGCCACACTGAAACCCTCATTTTTAAGGGTTTAGGACATGACAAGAAAACTATAGCACGGATAAATTGATCTCTGCTCCTTCACATTTTTCCCCAACATTTAAAATTCTGTTCTTTAGAAAACACCTAGCAAAAATGATTTACAATTTGAAGATGGCAGAACTAAAATGAGCTGGGACGTATATTAATTGAGGACGCTATTTTTAACTGTAATAGGCTGAATTCCTAAACAGTCCTCTCCCCAGGCAAACGGCAATTTCCTTAACTCCCAACCAAGTCACTAGGTGCAGGAAGTGGAATATAAAGAAAGAACATCTGAAAAGCAGGTCTGAATTGATGAGAAGAATTATACTGAAACATTAAGAACTGTTCTGGAGTTAAGTGATTATAGAAATATAAGGGGTTACATTAGCACTCACTGCAAGGTGCAGTAGATGTTAACACCCTCCATGAATCATTTGAAGAAGGCATTGACATGCCCGTGCACATTCGAGGGCACTGCGCAGCCCATGCAGCAGAACAGATACATGTTGGTGCAGGAGCTTATTAGAGTTCTCCAAATGACCGTCTTGCCAGGCACAGCTTTTTGCCCTGATGTTCAAAGCAGTGGTACCTCTGGGGTTGCTTCTCCTTCCAATCATAAGCATGGTTAGGACTTCTAAGGACATCAATATGTTACTTAAAAATGACAGAAAATACAATGAAGTTCACAAGCGGAAGGAACTAAACTTTCTTGGGAACTGTATCCTATGTCTGTTTAAATATTTAAGTATCTAAAGATGCAAGCTGATTCAGGAAGGATTTTCAAAAGAGTTCTAACAAAAAAAAGATAAAAATGGCAGCAAAAAAAACCTACTGTAGCACTGCCAGGCCCATCTTGTACTCTGTATATGAGAAGCAGTAATTTGCTGGTTGTGCATCTCTTCCAACATCTGAATGCTCTGAGTGCTAACATGACACTGTGAGTGTTTCTTGGGGGAGGTAGGCAATATGAGGGGCTGGTATTTTGTATTCAAAAGTACTTGCTGTACTCTCTTAAAATCTTACCATTTATTAAAGAGAACTAAATAATGCTTATTCTCCCATTGCAGGCATTCCCTATAGTAAGATGTGGGAAATACTGCAAATCATCTATGTGTCAGACCTCACTCTCAGCTTAACAAATAAATAATACATATTTACACCTACATACTTATTCCGCTGTGTATTCAGCAAAGGAACATGAGGGATAGCAGCACACATGGGACGAGAAAAAAGAAGTAACCAGAATATATTCCTCTGCTTTTGCTGATTGTTTTGATGCAATAAATCATCCTGAAATGGCTCTCTGTATTCAAAATGATGTTTCATGGATCCCAGACAAGAAGTCAAGAGCTCACCAGAGGATGACATTACAGAACAAAAACAAAGTTCTGTCTCCTTGAAGAAATCTTCTCCATCTGCACAAGCATTTTCTGTCTGTCTTTCTCTGCAAAAGAGGGAACTTGCACAGCCCAGAAGATTTGGATGGCTCAAACCCTCAGAGGATGTAATGATGTGCAAAGCTTCTTTCACACATACACACACATACATCAGTTGTATAGAGCACTCTAAGCCACAGTCAGTCTCTGGAATTCATATTTCAGACCGCAAGCAACATGGAAGAAGCTCTGTTGCCCAAGGAATGGAAAAATCAGCAGGAGAGACCAATCACAAGTACAGCACTATAAGTTCCATGGTGAGCTACAGCCAATTTGTGAAACAGCTTGTTTATTTTCATCATCATATCATTAACTTGGCTACAGCTGACAAGCACAACAAGGATTATTAGTTCTTATTTATTTTGATTTGGAAAGGTGTTTGGCATTCAGTCAATAGTTTCCTATCCCATGCTCTGGACATTTCCAATTTTTATCCTCATTAAAAAAATATACATATACATATAGTAGGAGAATGGATTGTTCACTCATCATAAATAAATAAGTGGTGCATGTTATTTTGTAGAAAAATTCTCAGCTCTTGCAGGCTGCAGGTCATTGCAATACTAGGTACATATATAATAAATCAAAAGGACAATAATTTATTCTTAAGCACAGAAGACAGCTCAAAATGGTTTCTTTACAGTTTTGAGACATACCTAAATGGAAAATCTTCTGCAGCAAGATTGTCCCTTCATATGTATCCTTCAGCAAGACTGAATACAGAAAAGAGCACCTGAAGAGACCGTTTCTAGCCAAGGTAAAATCACTGCTGTCAGTGAAGAATTCAAGGCACAGCACCAGACTCACATCCAAGTTGACCTGAATGGAGAAATGGAAAACTTTTGGGATCCATGTGCAGCAGAAAAATGCATTAAAGGTATCATTTGGACCCATGAGACATACAATGACCCTGTAATTACTGGCTTCACTCTCCAGTGACTTCTCATCAGCTCCAGGACTGCTACTTAAATTCCCAAGCCTTCTCCTTTGGCTTTAGCTCTGCAGAAATTTTTATTGTGCTCAACTATTCCAGATTTTTGTTAGAAAAAGATAAACACAGCTGCAGTCACAGCAAGTTGAACCTTTTTCTTCAATATTTCTCTTGCATCTCTTTTTAAAATGATAACCAACCACATAACTATGCAAAGAACCTCCTTGACTTTTTCATGCTTCTCCTGTTCTCTACAGAAAACCTTTCACCCTTTCCTGTTTCAGAAGACAGACTGTTACTCAAGTATCAACTTATTGCCTAGATGTTGTCTCTAATCACATGCAGCCTCCATTCACAGCAGAAAACTGGAATTTGGGTGCAGTGTTTACAAAATTAAGTTCATAGATTGGGTTAGGCCAGCAAGGAAATAAATGAAACTAAAGAATTTGGAAGATCTACTAAACCCTTTAAGGATATCTTTCCTGGTGATGCTCAGAATGAAATAGTTGTGTAATTATTTCACCAGTATTTATGATTGCGTCATTGTCTCCCAGTGACCCCATGAAACGGTATTCCCAGATCTGCCCCTTCCACCCAGAGGCTGCAGATTCATCTACAGGAAACAATCTTCAGCCCGAATAAGTTACAGTGAAGGCACAAACATGATCCAATTAATTTGTATTGCATAGGTTATGCATAACCTATCTATACACATTGCATAGGTTATATATAACCAAGCATAGAATGCTTGGTTATTAAATCCTAACCAAGTATGTTTTTCTTGGGGCTTGGGTCAATTTTCGAATATTTTGTTAAATGTTGGAATCTGTGGAATACTGTCACACAGTATTTAACTAAAAAATAGACTCCCCAAATCCTTTACGAGCCATCTCCCTTGCTGACGCTACTTCATGCAATATGAAAATTGTACACATATGGAGATGGCTGTCTCTTTAACTTAAAATAATTTCTTACCAGATCCTGCTCATTTTTACAAATATGTATGTTCTTATTTTTCTTTCTTTTTGTAATGGATCCTGTCTTTGGGAATTGGGGCAACACTAAGATTATTGGGAGTCACCAGATGGTGCTATTGTACGTTGTCTGTCTGGTTCTGTTCATCTGGACACCAAGAGAATCTCCTCTCATGAAGTGCAAAGCATCAGCTGTGGTGCAGTTCCTACCAAAATCACTAGCAAAGCTTGTCTGTTGCCTGAACTTCCCTGATGAAGAATTATGTTCATAGATATGAAATCCATGAGCCCTTTTAGTTCCTGCGTAAAAGGAAACGAAATATCCTGTGAAACCAGGTCATCTCCATTACTCACACGAGTAACGGTCAATGCTATGAATTGACCATTTTATGCTGGTTATGAATTGCCTAAAGCAAATTCAGAAAGAAAGAATGTCTGTAGAGCACGTAACTGTAGACAAATAGCACCTGCTCAAGTTCTCTGGTGGAGAATAAAAATATTTTGCCTGCTAGTCCAGGATGGAGATAAAGATGCAATGTTTAGATGCTTTATAATACTTGGATAGTTCTGTCAACTGAAGCAGCTGTGTACATATTGTAAAAGGCCTGAAAAATGTATCAGCCTCAATGTGTTTTCATGCTGCTTGTTTTGTAGCAAAGAGTAAGGAACGAGGCAACCTGTCGTCTCTGACAGCATCTTACTTGTTGACTAAGGTTAATGTATTTCTTGGCGTGGAAAAAATGTTTTGGGATAAATTCCCTACAAAGTGGAAGAGCAAGGAGCTAAGCTTGACTGAACTCACTGCTGCTAAAACCCATGAAACCACACGAACTCAGGCAAAATCCATGTTCAGCAGTGGGTGTTTGAAGCAGCAATGTCTCACCAGGCTGTTGTGTAACCACAGAACCGTAAAATAAGAGGTATGCCAAGAAACAAAATCTGGCATAAATATGTGACAGCATTGATTTCTTTAATCAATGCCCTCAGGATGTATTAGCGCTCTGCCTCCTTACTCCTCTGTGGTTAATCAATAGGAACACAGTTTCCAGTTAGGGCAAGTGTCACCAGCAGGCACAGTTAGACCTCCAGGGCTTTCTCCTCAGTGTACAAGTCAGGTTTTCTATTCTTGCTATGAGGTTTACGGTCTGCAAGTGTTTTGCATAAAAGCAGCAGGCAGTCCGAAGCCAAGTTTGCTTTCTGCTGCATGTTTGGATTATGCTGGGGAGGGATGGTTGAAGGAGGCAGTGGTTCTGGACGCCGTCACATCAGCTCACACAGAGTTGGCAGTTTACTCCAATACTCCATTGGAAAATCGACTCCCCAAACCACAGTATTTTAAATTGGTCCAATACGCCAGCGATACTAGGTCAGAACTGAAGGCTTTGGTTGAAAGAGAGTAATGCTACACATTTTCCTGTTCCTGTTCTTGCATCATCGTGCAAGTAATGACACTGTGCAAAGAGCTCACAGGGAGACAGGGTTTGTAGGGAGAAATTATACTTTTTTTTTTTTTTTTTTAAGCAGTTAGTAAAACAGGCTCTAAGGAGCCTGGGTTCAGTTCTATTTTCACTACAGCCTTGATCTGTGCATAGCTTTTCTCTTCCACTTCATCTCAAAGCTACAGAAACACTGGATTAACTCCCATGTTAGCTGGCTGCAGACCTGCACAAAGACAACACCTATCTAAAGTTGCTTGAAAATTACTGATCAACAAATGCCCCTCTATTCACTCCTGTTTATTAAGCAGAAGATATTGCTAGTATTTTCTTTTTCTGTATTAGCGATCCAATATTCTGTCATGGTAGAATAGGGCTCCTAATCTATGTGCTGACAACTTTTGCATAAAGTATAAAGCTGAAACGTTGTCTGCTGCTATTCTTTGCAATGTTTTTTAAATGTTGAAACAGCATTCTGTCTACATTGGAATTCTGTTTCGTTATTTTCTCCCTTCTTAACTTGATCTGTGATTAAACCTATCTCTCCTCAGCTTTCCAGGCTTAAAAACTGTTTTTCAGGAAGATCAACAACAACTATTGTTTTCTACTTTATGGCTGATGGCATCCTGGCAACATTATAACTGTGTGCTTTGAAATGGTGTTATATAGATATATAATGACATTTCCCGAAGAGCACACGATCTGATTGCTTACTTCAGAGACCAGCTTTTATCACTTTTTAGTCAACTTACTTACTTAGTAAACTCCATTAGGTCTTGATATAAGTAGATATCCTGAAGCTTTTTTCTGCTGGGTTTACAAGCTCCTTTTGCATCTGTTTTGACTTGGATCTAATCACAAGTAAATTTTATTTCTTATTATTGGAGCTTGATTGTGTATGATTATCTGTTAAGACACTTGGCATGTTTAATAACATTTGATTGCTATTACTTTATATCTCTGGCTTTCAGGGTTCAATAGACCGAAAGAGTTAATTATCTTAATTGCTTCCATTCAACTGCCTTTCTTATCCCAGATGCACCTCCTACCCACTGGCTAGCAAACTCATCTGTGCCCCTTCATTTCAGTGTATCTCACTTAACTACTTAAATTCTGGTCTCAAAGCGAGGGAAATCAGGGAAGCGCTAATTCTACTAGCTGAGTCAGCATTCCCACAATCTCTCTTCCAAAAATAAAGCAGTATTTTAGTTTGTACATTCTGGTCTGGAGTTTTATTTTAATCCCTCTTTACTTAAAGGGAAGAAATACAAATAAGATATAAAAAGATGCAAAAAGCTTTAAAAAGCAATTTCTCCTTTGCCATGGCACAAAATCTTAGCATCTCTCTTGAGTAGGCTGGGTCTCAGGCATGGAGCCAATACTTTAAGTTGTATGTTTTATTATGGAATGTCCTTCTTGCAGCACCCTGCATGTGCTAGGCTCCCAGGAAGGGTGGGATAGACTTGACAGACGTCTCACTCCCTTTGCTCCCAGAGCAATTTAGACCTCAGGAAGAGACCGAGGGACTGTCACCGTGCTGTGCCACCCACCCCAGCCATTCCAGGGCATGTACTTGAGACGCTTTCACCTGAGCTTTCTAATACAAGCTCTTGTTGTCTTGATGCTATTGAATCTTTTTGAGACCTGCTGAAAAGTGGAAAACTGGCACCTCTCAGCATCTTAATACCTTTGCTGCATCCCCAAACTGTGACGCACAGAAGCTGCCTTCCCTAGGGCTGAAGCTGGAAAGGCTTGCTACACAGGATGTGGTACGTGATTTTTAGGAGCTCACGTTGGCCATTTTTTTTGGAACCAGACATTGATCACTGTGACAAATCTCTCAAAAAATGGTTTTGCTTTCACCAGATTTAATCTGCTGTCAGAAAAAATGTTTCTTTTATTCTCTAAATGAGGAAAAAAATCGCTTCTTAGAAAATACCTCTATTTTCATAGAATACTTCTAGCACTGCAGAATAATTTTTATTTCTTGATGGGTTTTTTTTCCCTACTAAGATCTGTTCAGCACTTAACACAAGAACAGCTGTACTGGCTCCATCCATCTCACCTGCATTACTTGGGCTAACAGCATCCTGACAGGAACATGGCTTTTCTTTGGCAAGGCACAGTCCCTGCCCTGCAGCTGCGCACAACCTTTCATTTCCACCCTGTGCAGCAAGCTGCCCGTGTTAACTGCACTGAGGGAGGGGATAAAAGGACCCTTTCCCCTGATTAAAAAAAAAAAAAAAGAAAAAGAGCAAATTGATGACCACCAGCCGAGTCAGAAGGGTCAGCCTACCCACCTCCTGCTCTTCCATGTGGAGGGACTGCTATTGGCAAGAGCTGATCCTGCCTTATCAGAAACAACGTCTGCCACCATCATCACTGCGATCCAGATACCACTACACAAATATCTCCACCACCTTACTTCCTTTTGCTCTGCCCCCTCACCTTCTTAGGCATTCTTTGAAAGTCTTTTAGGAATGCATTTAAGCTTATGTCTCAGGGGATACCAACAGCAACAGTGGCCATAAACAGATGCCTAAGCAAGAGCAGGAACAAGCCACTCTCATATGATCTTTCCCATGAGTGCTTTTCCAGCTTCCAACTATTCCCAGCTCAGGGGATTTCCTGATCTGATGTTGTTAACCGCAGTGTAAGGAAAAAAAGGTATTGTGGAGCTGACTGTAGCTTCTTTGATCTACTGGCTTGTCTGTGCTGGGTTCAGCTTAAAGTAGAACATGCCCAAAGCTGCTCTAATATAAGCCAGTTGATTGCAGCTCCCAGGAGACCGACAACCTGCTGATACTGGCTGTATAGCATGCACAAGAATATGCAGCACCAGTTTTTATCAAGCATGGCCAGTAGGATTTCTGAGATTTACTGAAGTCCTATTTTGATTTAAAACACAGGAAAAATAGGGAATTAAATACCCGGATGTGGGTCACTCTTGCAACATTCCATTCCTCCAAGTTAAGTGTTTTCTTCCTGCATCAATTAAAGCAAATTTCCAACCCACGTTCTGTCACACGAGCAGCTGACAAGGGACCTCAGTACAAGAGCTATGTGAGCCCCAGAATGACCCACTGCAATCTGTTTTTACCTCCTCTGGGAGGCCCGCTCAGCAAAAAGCAGGTAATTTTATGGTCACAACCTGACCAAGGCAAGATAAGATGTGAATATTTTGTTCTAGAGCTAGAGGATCCGATTCCATCAATTCAAAAGAAATGATTTGTTTCACTTTGAGGCCGAGCCTAGTAAAACACCCTAGACTGCATCTTTCTTGGAGTACTGCATGCATTAAAAACTAAGCCCAAGAGAACTATTACGACTGAGCATGAGGCAAGGTAACCTTCTAGAATCCCAAGGGAGAAAGCAAAAGGAACAGGTTTTTTCCTCATATTTACAAAGGCTTAATGAATTTTACATAAGAAAGATACAAAATTGAAGACAAACAACGAAATACAAAGAGATCTCAAGATACATGATGAACCAAGAATTCATGCATAATATACAATATTTCAAAGGCATGTAAAGAAGTGGTGTAAGAATCAGATGTTTTTGGTGTATACAGAGTAGCTTGTTTGAGAGGTATTCCTCCTTAAGGATCCAAAATTTGAAGATGCATCAGGCACAATGCTCCTTCTGGATGCCGGAGGGCAGAAAGCGTCTTGTGGTTTAGATGGAGTTCTATATGGATGTAGATTTTTGAGGATCATTTCAATAAGTTCACTAGTAATTGTCTCTAGAAATACTTGCATACATTGTTACAATGGAATACTCAGCTAATTTAAAGGTAATTAACGACCTATTAAAGCTGAACCTAGCTGGTTTTAGCTGCTCTTTGAAATGCACTAGCTTAGGTCTAAAGTAATTGCATAGTAGTATAGTGCTACTTTTTATCCAACCTGATCATCAGGCCTATTTAGGTTGATTAAAGTACCAGGTTATTTTCAGACTTTAAAAAAACAAACAAAACAGCTTTCTGGTTATTTAAAGAACATTCAATTTTCAAACATTATTTTTTTTTCCCCTGCATTACAAGGAGTTGTTTTCTTAAGTTACGTCTAGATCCGCAGAGACAAATTTCCTCTAAGGCTACAGAATACCAGACAGCTTTGTCACAAACGGTTTGATAGGTATAGAAAATTCCATGACAGAGGGAAATCCAGAAAATTTCCCAATGTAGTTCCTACTTTTCAAGACTGAGAAAACTTATCATTGAAGAGGATATCATTATTTTGAGTTGGCAAATCTGCCAATGATAAGGGGATGTATCCTAAAATCAATTTTTGAAGCCAAACATGTAAGACTAATCACTTTATTTCCATGCTTAACAGGTGCTGATACCAGAGGGAAAATACTAAATAGCGTATGACACCCTTGAGAAGCATGTAAGATATTTATCTGCCTAAAAGCCATGACAGTTGCATAGAGAAAAGGTTGTGAATATAAATGGGGAAGAAAGAGTTTGAGGATGGGGGGTGAAATATTGATGCAGCCGAAACCTATGACATTTTGAGTTCAGCAGGACAAGGATATCCCTTAGCTCACCCTAAGCTTGCCCCATTACAGAGCTCAGGCTGCCCAACCTGTTCTTCCAGGTCAGGTCATAAATGTGCCTTTTCATTTTGTAACGGAGGTTTTGCTCAGGTCTCTTTTCCTACAACCTCGTCTTCCTGCTGGAGCTGGTGTTAGGACGCAACCCCCTAGTATCTGACCCCATTTTTAACCCAAGACAGTTTGGTTGCTGCAGATACAATTGTGGTTCTGATAGAGGGGCTTTGCAACCATGTCTTTATGGTAATGATATGTGAAATACAGAGCTGCACTGGCCAGTGCAAACCCAGGAGCTGAAAACAACACGAAACAAAGCAGTGCACCACGCTCTTAACACGTAGAGCACAAGCAGCTATGCCCAAAGTCAGGAGGTTTAATAGCTCTGGGCCGATGTGTCAGCTGAAGTCCTGTGTGCTGAGATATTCAAAGACTGACACATTCTCCTTCTCTTTCTCTCAACCATTTTATTCCCCCTAAAATATACTTATGCATCTGCTGTTCCTCTGTGAAAAGATGAAAGATTAAACTGGCTTCTGGCTGGATAAGAATGGTGAAATGTGCTACCCATAAGTAAGCTGTATATTCATGGTAGAATATTTTAAATGACCCTTATATCATAAGAAGAGATTTTAAAAAAAAAATCTATAACTGTGGGAATTAAGAGCATATCTCTCACATTTGAATTTCCTAGCTGATATTTGGTTGGGCTTTAGAAACTGTCACACAATAAAGCCATTAAAATTCTGTGGTTAATTTATTCCTGCAGTATTAACTTTCCCATAACTCATGATGAATATCTTGAGTTTGGATACGTCTTAGAAGAACCTCTGACAGTGATAACTTGCTTTTTCTCCCATTTCCTGTGGAAATGTTATTTTTTTAATGTATAAAAGAGTAACTTTTCTAATAAACTGCTACAGTGAATTTTTAAATAATGACTGAATTTGTATAGTTGCTACCAAAATAGGGAATGATAAGTTCTTTTGTGCATTTATTTGATTAATTATTCTGATTTGTATTTCTGGGCAGAATTCAGTATAACAGAGCTTTGGAAAACACAGATCCCATTGCCAAAACAAATTTTCTCACTCATAGATCCATTCATTTCCTAGACAATAGGTGAGGTCAGAAGGGAAACAAGGAGTCATTCCCTTAATACGGGCAGACCACTAATGAGCTACCATGCGTCATATGCTCCTTCAACGGAGCTGTAATTGCTTCCAGAACACCTGTATTTAGGCCAGACACAATCATACATATGGGGGGAGGCCAAAGGACTAGTGGAATTAAAATGAGGCCGGAGAGGCACATGTGGGGAACGGAAACAGGTAGCCCAGCCAATGAAGACTTATTAAATTAAACTGCATTTCAGCTTTGGTTTTGCACAAAAACAGAGGAAGCTCCCAGGTCCCCCCGGAAGGCTGATGGGTTCTTTCAATAGACGGAAGGGCCAGTGCCCAAGGCATTTAGCAAGCAGTCCAATATTTAGCTCTGTGTTTGACCACCTTTATGATCTTAATCAGGTCCCTTTGCATCCTGTGCCTCCGTTTTCCTTCTTTGGTAACATTGCAGGAATATTTTGTTATATCCTTATGCTTTGGGGAGGACAAATATGCTAATACATGTGAGGTAACTTTGTATTACTGAAAAGTGGGTAAATAGAGGACCAGAATTCAACTACCTGCCTATGGGTATGGGCATAGGATTGCAAGTGCTTGAATTACTGTGCACTACCACCAAAGCAAAGTGCTTGGGAGCTTTGCAGCTGGGGCAAGCTCACAGTGCAAGCTCAATTGCTATAATTTAGCTGAAAGGCAGAAGTCCATAACAGATACGGGAAAATACCTGCCACCACGCCAGAAAACAGAGTTAGATGCTGGAGGTCAGCTGAGGAGCAGGAGCTCCTTCCACATAGGGGCCCACTGGGAGAAGGGGATAAAAACAAACTCGTTTCCCTGAAGCAGGTGCTGTGGAGCACCCCACCCACCACATACCGAAGGCTCTTCTCACTCCTTCCTCAGTTTAGTTCAGATGAAGAGTGAACTAAGGAACAGCTTGCTTCTAGTTCAAGCGAGGATTAGAAGATTAGATGTACAGCATTGCAAATTATCACTCTAGAATGTTTTACAATAGCTCAATCTTAGAAGTTGAACATGCATTTTGCTTATGCTTAAAGGGCTCAGGGGTCCAAATGAAAAAGTAATAGGTTTTTTTTTTGCTTTAAGAATTGAAGAAATGGCTGCTGTGGTCATGATTAACAGTTATTATTATTATTTGGAGAGAAAAGGGTGTGATGGTCTCTTAAGGGTTTTTCTAAAATGTAGGAATCCTGTTTGACTCACAAACCGGTTTTTGTCCTCTTCTGACAATGAAACGCACCCTATTTCTTTTCACTGAAGTATCAGTTTGCTCTAGTTCCCTGTGACTTGCCTGTTAGCAAGTAAGAAAACAAAACCCATTTACTGTCGTAGAGCTTGGGCTGGGATGTAGGGAAACAGCAGACAAAGTATTCAGCAGTCCCACATGTTTTAGAGAAAACTACACTAATGCCAAACTTTCTGTTGCCAATAAGTCCCTAGTGTAAGAAATACTGGTAGGAATTTGAGGTATTATGGAGGTACCGGGTTGGGTACATAATGAAAAGCTGTGGGCTCACTTTCAAACTACAAAACTCTTCTTTTGGTGTTTTTGTGAATCTTCCTTAAAGAAAATTCAGCTGCACAAAGACTGAGAATCCCTACCCAAACCCATTTTGGCAGAACTGCCAAGCAGAAAGCCACAGTGCCTGGAAACACATTCCTTAACTCTTTACTAAATCAACTTTATTGCATTCTTCTGAATTTCCATTCTCCAGAATAGAACATTATTGCAGCCAGTTGCTTCATTTCTTCCTGCTGGAGAACCTCAAGCAGGAAGATGGGATTTCACTCCTGCTATGGATTCTAGCTCTAGCCAAGTATATTTACTACAACTTCTTATCCTAAAGAGGTGGCGGTGGCTCTGTAGGCATAGCAGGAGGGTGACGTGCCAAATCTGACGGACACAGCAGGTCAGGCTCGCTTTCTTTTGTTCTCTGGCCATTCTTGGAACAAACCCAGAAGGATTTCAGAAAGCCCTAACCAGCATGGGTTTTTTTTTGTAATAACAAGGGCAATGTCAAATATGCTGCAGCTAAATTTACTCTTTGAATTAGTTTGCTGACTGAATTTCTGTTCCACTATGTGCTTGGCCCATCTGCCCTAAAAGAAATTCAACTATACCTGTCCTTTAGGGGCAGATGCTGATTGAGTCGTCTGGGACTGTATTATGCTCCCATGTTGGAGATGTGTTCTTCTTGTTCCTTCTGTCCTAGAGACATGCCACTCAAGCTCACACCCCCCTGCTTCCCAGTGATAAAACCTTTTCCCAAGCTTGAAGGACTCAGAAACTGCAGTGTGGTGTAGCAGCCAGGACTATATACATTGCCAGTACTGTGGCAGGGGAAATTAGTCCCTCTCTCTTGCATCCAGGTTTCTTATGTGACTCACTTTAATGTGAAATTAAACTTCCCTTGGTCTGATAGATTCATAGCAGCTGATCCTCAGCTTTTACAAACTACTCAGGGCAAATCTTCCAAAGGTCAGAAGGCATTTCTGGCAGCATACAGTCACTCCCTCGTCTGCTAATGGGTCTATCTCTCACACCACCTTACGTGTTGCAGGCAATTAATACTGTTCATATTAGCCTCAGCTCAGTGTTGGCCTCTAACGCCAGAGTACGTCATGGAGAGAGAGTGAGCTGAGGTGCCAAGTTGCCCAAGATTTTATAAGTAAAAATGATGGCATCTTGCACGTAAAGACTGCAGAGCAGCTAACATAGGCTTGGATCTAGAAAAGGTGTGAGCAGGAGCTTTCTTTGCTCACAAACCAAAACCCCTCTCAGTCATTGCCTGAGCTTACTATGCATTTTACATCAGCAGGCAGCGGGTAAGAGAAGCACATCGTGCCCTAGAAGGAAAGGCCTGAACCCTGGAGCCTCCCCTCTGACTATGCCCTAAACCTGAGGCTCTTATTTCTGCTGCTGTCACTCCATTGCCCCACAACTTGCATGTTTCATTTGTGCAGCACAATTGCTTCAAGGGGAGGATTAGAGAGCAACCATCCTCCATCACCTGGAGCCTTGCCTCCTGGCCTGCTCCTCAGAAATGTTTTATAGAGTTTGAACCTCCTCCTGTCACCTAAGGCTGAGAAGGACTGAGGAACCAACTCTTAATTTCTAATTAATAACCTACTAGCTTTTCATTAATAACCTAATTAACGGAGAAGACTCTGCTCCTGACCCCAGAAGATACAGCTCCGCTGGGGCCCACCTGCAAGGAGCCAAATCCTCCTCCTGGGCCTCAGGGGCTGATGTCGAACAGCTGCCCACCTCCCGCTGCTGGAGGCCCCAGTTAAGCCCAGTTAACCCCCCCCCTCCAGCATCCAGGGCTGCTGTGTGCTAGATTTTACCTCAGATGAGCAGTGCCAAAAAGGACCATGTCCCAAAGGTGGCCAGGGCCCTGTGTGGGTTGTGCGCTGGGGATGGACATGGCTGTCTCACACCGGTGTTCCAGCCTGGGCTTGGCAGCAGTCTGTGAAGGGTTAACCCCTGGGAGCTGTTAATTACCCGTCCAGGAGTGGTTAATCACCCTTCCAGGGCACAAATAGGTGCAGCTGTGAGCAGGGGGACAAAGCAAGAGGGATGGTTGCAACAGGAGAAACAGGTTGTGTAGGACTGGAAGTAAAAGGTTAGTGAATTAGGGTGGGTTTTTTTAAATAATACTGTTTTTTATTGTTAGTAGAGGGTAGTTGCTGTCTCTGGAGGCAAAGGGCTGTGGTACGTGGCTCCCTTTGGCTGTGAAGGGCTGGAGGCCTGAGTGGGGCCTATCAGGGAGGGAGGGAGGCCCCTGCAGTGATGGCTGCCCCCCCTGTGGTGAGGGGGGAGGCCATGGCAGCAGGTCTAGCCCTGCTCTTTGTGGCTGTGGGAGTGTAGGGAAAGTCTTAAGCTCCTTGTTCCCTTCTCTACCCCCTTGGCTATGCTGTGTCTCGTACAGAAACTAACTGCTCGTATTGGCTCAAATATCACGTTACTGCAAGCATGATCTTGGAGTGAATCATCTACCTTGTGACTTGATGATTTTTTTTTTTTTTAAATTTAAATGAGTCCCTTTCCTGTGAAACAGGATGCAGATATGCCTTTGTTTCTCTCAGACACCACCTACTTCTGGTTGGTCTGGTAACTCGCTCAGCTCTTTGGCCCCTGTTTGTGGGGCTTACAAGAATGTCTAAAGCCTAGTGCTCCCATACAAAGGCTGTGTGTACTGTGGTACTACAGGTGCTGTCAATTACAGGTTATGCTCCATGAAAACCCCACAGCCTTGTTTATAAACCTCTGAGGTGCCTCTCTTGAGGCTGGGATTTAGATGTGGTGGAAACCTGGGACCCTGAAGGACCAATGGGAGATGGTCACTCACTTATTTTTAATCATAAAGAGCTCTAAGTTACCCTGCTTAGCTGGTTTCTTGCTTTAAAAAAAAATAAATAAAGCAACCTACCTTTTTTATGTATAAGTGGTGAACCTTATGCTGTTACACAAAGCATTGTAATTATTGCTACTGGTAGTTTCTGCTTTGAATTCTGGGGTTTGCTTTGAATTCTGATCCATCTGCAGTATTAATTTATACTTATGTGTGATTAAGGTTCTGGAGGAAAGTTGTTACCGCATGTGAGGCCTTAGACTTGAAGGACAGTGTTTTCCTTCAGTTTTGGTCTGGTCTGTGAGTGAAGGAAGATGCGAGCAGTAGACTAGGAGTGGTTGAGGAAGCTATCACCCAACATTATGCACAGCAGGAAGCTCCTGCAAATGCTGAAGAGCTCAAAGTGGTTGGCAGCTCCTTTGAATGTATATCTCTATCTGCCTACCTGCCTTCCCCTTCTCATGTCTCTGCTCCTTCCTACTGCTGCAGCAGCCACCTGTGGTGGGGCAGAGCAGAAAGTGGTGGCAGCTGGCTCTTCTGGATGAGCAAGCAAGGGAAAAGGATCAGTCATCAGAGCTGAGGAGACATTTTGACCCTACTGAAAATGGGGGAAGGGTACTGCTAAATAACCCTGGTGATTGCGAGAAGACAAGTCAAAAAAGGACTGGACCGTTGTGATAATGGGGAGTGGCAAGAGAGGTGGAGCTGGAAACGCACACAGAGGAATTCATTCGTAATCTTTGGTCCATCTGCCTGGTATTAGTTGCTGGGTTGCAACATAACCAATCCAGAGAAAGCAGATTCTTGAAACATCAGGGGTCCCCTCTTCCACACAGGAAAAGTTTTTGTAATTGAAGGGCATGCACCTTTGAAACTTTGTCCTAGATTCAAGTTCATTGAATCAAAAGCCAGTTCTGCCATTACCTGAGCAGTTAATAAAATCTATTGCCTTATGATGGATTTTTTCTGCAGGCTAGAATTGATCTGTCTTCATTGTGATTTGTGAGATTGAGGGGAAAACACAAAACATAATCTGTATTTCTGCTGTGCTGAAAAATTTCACTGTGTTCTTCTTCTAAGGTTTGGAAGTAACTAAAGCTGCAGTGGTAATTTTTTTGATTTATTGAAAATAAAGCATACCTTATTAACATTTTAATAAAGGGAATCTCTTTGCAGCAGTGCTCAGAGTTGCTCTTATTTCTCTCTGTGCAATTCCATTCTCTAAAAGGGAAAATACTATTGAGATCTGTAAAGCATGATTTGTTAGACTGAAACTAAACACACAAATAACCAAAGCAAAATGCTTTCTAAAGGTGCTATGTTTGTGAGAGGTGCTTGCCCAATATGTGTGATGCAAAATGGGGATGCTTTGTGAAGAAATCATCCTTGTAAAGCCATTGGTTCTGGTCATCAGACTCTATCCAATGCTTTAGTGATGATGCTGCTGATCTATTTGGGAAGTTGGCTGGCTCTCAAGGCAGAGTCTCTTCTCAAAGGCTGTTTCACAGTGAAAATATGCTCAGTGCAGCCGAGTGCATGAATGAAAAAGCCTCCGGTACCTTCTAGTCTGGCAAAATGCAGCACAAAACTCAACTTGCTCTGTCCTTTCTGCTGTCCCAGGTAAGAAATGTGTGTGTTTTCCTTGCTTTCTTTCATCTTCCTTCTCTTGTGCATTTGGATTTGAAAGTATTTGTAATTCAGGTCTGATTTCTGAGTAATTATACATTGATTGAATTACTGTTGAAAGATGCAAGATCTCTGCTATAAGCCAGTTGCTAGGAATGTAGAATCTCGTAGTTCCTTGATTTACAATTACAACAAATTTGCTGTGTGATATATAGCATTTTTTTGTTTCCCTTCAGGGAGGGTGGTGGGGAGAATCTTTCAAGTGTCTCGGTAGCAGCTGCAGCAGCAATATTTTCTGTCATATCAAATGCTGCAACTTTGATTTGCCTCTTTCCTCTGTGGCTTTTGCCGGGTAGTAAGGTTATAGGCTGTTATAGGCAGCTCACATTATTTATTGCCTTTTTTTAAAAAAAAAAAAAAGAGGAGGGGGAATATGGAGGAAAAATAAAATCAGACCTTGCAGAAGGTTCCCTTCCCCGTACGCTCTTGATAGATGTGTAATACTCTGTTAGTGACTTGCTTTGTAGCCTTTCTCTTATTAAACGTAATAGATCCCCCTCTGCCAGAAAGCAGAGGAAAAAACACCCAGCCTTAAAAACACGGAGCTGCTAAAGCGCTGCTGCTGCTGCTGTCTGTCAAAGCAAAGGGACTTGCTGGGCTTCGACTTCTCGGTACCTTCTGGTTGCTCTCTTTTCCTCTCGCTGCTGTTACAGGGCTCACTTTTTGGAAGCTCTGGGGATGTTTGAAAATCCTTTGTTGTTGTCCAGCTTAAATGCATCCTTCCTTCTTTTGTCTTTGGAGCTCTGTAAACTCTTGCATTTAGTGACAGTGGCATCCTGTGCGCTGAGTAGAGAGAAAAGTTAATTCCTTTTTGACTGGCGATCGAGTGGTTTTGTTAACCCTTAGGGGGGTGGTAGGTTTTGGAGCATCAAACTAGTGCTTGGGACACTGAGTCTGTGCACTTGTGTTTGTGTAACAGCAATCTCCAGCAGGCATTTAGTCTGATTTTTCCAAAATAGCATGATGATGAGAAAAATGGTGAGGGATCGCTGTAGGGAGAGCTTTATTGCTGAGAGGAGGTACATCAAGAGTGTGTAAGTAGGAAGCAGTAGGGTGAACTGAATGCATATATGCTGTGGATCAAGGCTAGGATATTTTGGTCCTGGCTTACCCTCATAAGGAGTAAAAGCATTAGTGTGGGTGGCTGAAGTTATTGGACAGTAGGAGACTTGGTGACTGGGGACTCATGTGAGCAAGCACATAGGCATTTGGGTGGGTTCAGGATAACAATTACACAGGGAGTGTAACAAATGAAAGCAGCTGCTTTGGGCCATAGGTACAGTCTCTGAATGCACTAGTGAAGAATGAGTTTGAGGGGCCAGAGCAGCATGTGCTGGGGATATACCCAGAGTTTCTTGCAGGACCTCCCTAACAGCTGGGGCTGAGGCTCTGTGGACTCTGTGGGAGGGTTGGCCAGTGGGCAGCTGCTCCCCAGCTCTGCTGAGACTGGCTGCAGCGAGTGGGCAAGCTGCTGCTCCTGGGAAGGGCTGAATGGCTCTCTGGTGGGCTGCAGATGCCCACAGGGCTCCTGGGGAGGAGAAGTTGTCAAAGTGGGCTGAGATGCAGCGGGGCTGGCAAAGCTGACAGTGGGAGACAATGCTCAAGGAGCAGAGGGGCTGGGGAGAAAGGGCACAGACAGTGTAAAGGTAGATATACTGAGCTGGTGGTCCTTCGCCTTGGGCTTGAGAATTGCCGTCTAGACTGCAGTTTGCTTGGCTTTCTCTGTGTTTTCAGTCCTTTTTTTTTGTCCATCTTCATTAGCAGACTAATGAATTAATCAGCTTGAGTTTGGATTTTCTTTAGTGGTCCCTTGTAGGAAAAGCAGTATGTATATGACAGAGGAGGACAGACTTCTAAGGCCTGTTAAATCACATAGCTAGCATTTTTTTGTAATGTTGGAAACTACTTAAAATCTGACAAGGTGCAAAACACCTGATTCTGAAAACAACTGTGTGCTTTACTGATAACTTTCAGAGATACTTCAGAGTTTCTTCTCTTTCTGGGCTGAGCTGCTTGTGCTTTAGCATTGCTTTGTATTTAAGTGCTTAAACTGCACCCCACCTTCTTTATTAGCGTATGTAGCTTTATCTGGCAATGTGATTTACCTGGTGTTTTAACACATCTCCAAGTTTACTTTATAGATCATGTCTAAGAGTTAATGAATTAGGGAATCAATTAGACTATAATAAGGAACTGTACGTAAATCTGCCTTCAGGTATGACGTTGTTGAGTATTGGCAGGTTAAAGTATGAACTGAAGGTGGTAGCATGCTAGGGAAGAAGGGAATTACTGAAATGCTGTTTGGCTTTTCTCTTTGACATGCCACATGCACAACTTTCATGTGAGAGGAAAAGTAAACAGAAGAATGTGAGAAACAACATATTAAACAAATGCGGCCATCTGGCTGTGTAGTGGTTGTAACACATTTGGGGATTTTTTTCTCATAAGTTTTCTCTCCATTAGCAGTAGCAATAATGCCTCAGATAATAATATACTGCTAGTGGAACCTGCGAAGCTCAATTTTGATAAAATGATTTCTAAGCAATAGCAATCTAGTAATACAATACTTTCTGTGGAAGTAGAAGATAGGAATAACTTAATTTCAAAGTAATGATAGCAAAGTTTGCAGTGTAGAAAAAAGTTTGAGGAAACTCTTATGTTCATAAGAACATGAACTGAAAAAGGGTTTATTTTAAATTATAGATCATTTCTAAAGCTAGTAACTTTGGTTTTGTGTTTTCTTGGTCTGCATCTAATTCAACTGCATTTGTTAAATATAAAAAAAATAATATTACCTTTTGAGTCATTTAAAGGATGATGATGATTGGGAATTGCTTTTTCAGCCCATCAAGTATGTTTGTAAAAGTTGCGGTAAACAGATGGATGATAAATGATTTTTTTCTTTTGCAAGGATTTAGTCTACCCTGCTACCAATTGTTTGTCCTGTTTTCACCAAGAAGAAAACTGAACATTAGCTGGAATTGCTGAGGAAGATATGTTTCAAGTAATTCTTTAATTCAGGATCACCTTTAAAACTGCAAAGTATATCTATACTAGACAGCCTTATTGAGCTGAAGCTGACAATAAAAAATAAGTGTACTCTGATAACTTGTGCAGTTAACTATAGAGTGTACAGTTAGCAGTAATTACAGATTTTTAAATGTATCAAATCAGAGTGGTTTTTAATTTTTTTCCAAAGGATATTTTCCAAGTTCTAAATAAAAAAATATTTGTTTTAAACTGAAAGTTGTTCACAGGCTTGCTTTTGTATGTTATGCATTTCATGTGAACAGATGAATCAACACAAAAATTAAATAAAGCTTACAAGATGAGGGGAAAAAAATATTTTGATAGCTTTAACAATAACTGTCATGTTCCACTGGCTTGCAACTAAGTCAAGTGGAAAAAAGTATAGATTTCATAAGCTTGTCATTACAGTGTATAGAGAAAATTAGTCCTAAAACTCTTTATCCACGTGTATAGCCCACATTACTGCATTCTTAAGCTTTTATTTTTTCAAATTTCTCCAGAAGAGGGCTCCATGCACAGCTTGAAAGTCAGCACCCATGTATTAAAAGAAAAAAAAAATCAGCTTCAGGAAAAAAGAAAAATCTTCTCACACAAAGTCTGTTGATCTAACACTAACGATTATGTTAAAATTCTGTTTCCCTGTTGTATCTTGCTGCTGTAGGTTTTATTTTGTTTAAGACTGCTTATTGTTTGAGAATTCTAGAGAAAAAGTCCTATATCTCTTATACTATATCCAAGTTGTAAAAATACTTTTAAAATGTTAGAGAAACTCAGTTGCCAATTATTACGTATAATTACTTGTTCTGATGAGCATTTTGTGAGCAGGCTGACACTTGCTCCTGACAGTTTCAGGCTATCATTTTTGGTTATGTTGTCAAAAAGATCTTCTACTCGCGTATCTCATTCAAAAGATGGTGTCTCCCAAAACACAGAGCCATTCCAACAGTCGTGCTGTGCTATTTGTCAAACGTTGCCTTGGAGGGAAGGTTGGCCCCTGGTGAATTAGTATGACATTAGGCAACAGCTCTAACCTTTTAAAGATATTCTTACACAGGACCTGACCGGACTCCTTACTACTGAGCAAGGGAGATTTGTTACAATAGATGAGTGGAAACTGGGCATGAAAACGCTGCTAGAGTTATGGCATTACAATTAAACCTACTTTGTTGTGTACTGCTTGAGGCTCAATCTCTCAATTTAAGATGTAGTTCAGGCAATATGTTGGGACCTGGTTTCTGTTTCTGATGATCAAAACTGAAAAAGGTTATTCTAGCACATGTAATGTCTTTGCCGTGACCCGTTGGGAGTTACTGACTTCATTTTTAGTGACTTGTCAGCTAGGAAACAAGTATTTCTAAAAGGTGTCTCAAGAGCCCAGTGCAACAGGAACTATTAGAACTATGTAGATGGCAACAGTGGTGCCTGTTCAAGAAGTGAAGTTCTGCGTTTTGTTTTCTTCCTGTTTTGTTAGATAAGTAGGCTCTTCCCATTCTATTAATATGTAAGGGCAGGCTAGATAACAGACCTGTTACTGCTATACTCCTCCTGCACCATTGCTGGAGTTAAATGTTATCTTCAGCTGGTGGGTTGTACCCATGTGCTATATGTCAGGCCTTTGGCCTCAGGTTTCAGAGTTCCTCTGCCACCATAAGCTTTTTGGGAGGAGGGGGGCTTCATTTGGGACTTGAAGCAGAAATGTGAGGTTAATGGATTTTTAATTGTTTGGTGGAAATAATTTCTTCATTCTGTCTTTGACAGATATAAGCACCAAGCTCACTTTTTTGTGTATCACTAGTATTCTAACCAGCAAAGCTTCATCTGTGCAGGCAAAAAGACAAATCTACCATGTCCACTGGGGAGGAGAGACAGAATGAGAGGGATTTATCATCCTTAGGAGAGTAAGTGGGCTATAGCTCTTCCCAGTTAACTCTGGATGATATTAGTGGGTTCTTGATCATGGCCATATGGTTGCACTGTGCCCTGCCCTAATCACCAGATGGATGGGACCGTCCCAGATGGGAGACTGTTTTTCTGTCACTTTGTGTGTCCTGCAGCTAGTACAATGTTAGTGTATACAAATCAGTAGGATACTAAATGCCAAGGAGGAGTGAAAAATAAGACTTGCTTTATTAACGACTGTTTCATTATTCAAAGATCTTGGAAATTTGCCCACTGCTTTTTTTTTTTAGTGTTGTGATACGGACTGTATTCTCTGTCAAATGGAAGAATCTGATTCTTTGAAAGCCTTACTGTTTTGTATGAAGGGAACTCATTCCGCTACTAACTTATCCAATATTCTACTGTTTTGGACCATTAATTTTCTTGGCTAAAGAAAAAAGGAGGAATTTAAGATTTGGTTTGATGGAACTGGTTAAAACAATTCTAAGAACAGACTCAAATAAATATGAGCTATTAAGAGAGGGGTGGATGAATCTTTTCAGCACACAGCAGTTTATCAGTATCTCTAACCACTTGGAAAAAGCTGATTAAGGTGTTTAAATAACTTCTGATATCTATGAATATCCATGTATGGATGTCTAATTTGGCATCTTTATGGACCTTGCTTTTAGGGAGCTGAACATCCACGTTCAAGCTCTTGAAGTGTCTCAAAATTGGGCACCCATATGCAGCACTCCAGGATGAATGTTTTTATTGCCTGAGGTTCCTCAGACTCCATTTGATAAAGGTTCTACTCCCATTTCAAAAAAACCCAAACGCCTAATAATAGCTATCTCTTTCACTCTAAACTCTTTTGTTCTCTTGCTGTGAATGACTAATGTTTAATTCCTTATTGGTAATGGCAATGTATATATTTCTAAAAGCTAATATTTAATTCCCAAGGACTCTGCAGTCTGGTATGTAATGAAGAACAAATAATTCTTCTGTATATGAAGGCTGTGTTAATAGGAGTGCAGACAGAAAGTGGGTTTCTAAAAGTTTGAAGAAGTTTTTGGCAAATGAGTAATTGTGGCAGATGGACCTTGTGGCACTTCTGCATAACAAGGACTCAAAATGCTGAAACCTGCGTGTTCTAAGCCATTAAGCTGTCACAGCACTGTTAATATGGCTGTATGCAAAGAAATATGTATACATACAACTTGAATTCAGGACATAAGAGATACTCCCTTGCAAATATCTATACCTGTAAGCTTTTCTTAGCTGTTATTACTTGTGTGCTGGAGACTACTGTTGAAGGTTACCCCCTTTTCCTCCCCTGAGCTATGTTAAGTGTAAGTGCTCCTTGTCTGCTGCAGGGCAAAGTTGGCAAGCTTGGCTGGAAACATAGCTGGAGGAGTACTGATTCTATA
The DNA here is from genome assembly GCF_028500815.1 of Rissa tridactyla. Classification (NCBI taxonomy): domain Eukaryota; kingdom Metazoa; phylum Chordata; class Aves; order Charadriiformes; family Laridae; genus Rissa; species Rissa tridactyla. Next base: position 89,745,839 of record NC_071469.1, read on the forward strand.
CATTAATGGCTGTCTGCCGCATGGACAGTAACACATCTGTGGCAGAGGTAGAAAGAGGATAAATAACTTCTCATATTGCTTCAAATCAATCCATAAAACTGTTAGCACATTGAGTTTTGTTTGAATTGCTATGGAGCAAAAAAGCATGTTACAACATACTTACCACGCTGATAATCGGCTCATCTACTTTATAGACACTTAATCTGTTTCTTTTCATTTTCTTGGCATAACTTGGAATTGCAAGAAGGGTTTCTGTGCAAACTGTCTTTAAAGAAGAGTCTCAGAGTCAAACATGGGGAATTTTGAACCCATAAGAGTAAAATAAAAGCTGGCAGCTGTCCATGGAGTCACTATAAAGGCAGAAATTCTAAGCTGCTGTAAATTCATCTGGATCCACTAGGGAGCTATCCCAGCATGTATCAATTAGGAGTATGATCCATAGCTTGTATAGACAGCGTACAAGGACCGGGTGTGTGCAGGGGGAATCATGTAAAGTTGCCCTTCCACAGCCTATTATAGTTTTCTTAATGTAAGATGGTCTGTGAAGTGTATCTGTTACGTTTTAACTTTGAGTCAACTGTTGGTAACTGCTTGGGAACAGAGAATACCCTGGGAACAGTGTTCCCAAGATCTTGTGTTTTCGCATAGACAAACTTACTGGCTTTGAGTTCCCATACTGCCAAATAAGGTGTATTTATACATTTCTCTAGAGACAACCCTTTGTTTTCCCTGAGGAACCACATTTTATCAGACAACAAACAGCTACATCAAAATGTGAGAGCTGAACACAGCATTGCTCTATAGTTGACAAAGCAGGAAATCCAGAGCATCTGGTACTTTGCTCCCTAAGTGAAAGGAGGTGGAATTAGCGGTTAGAATCGGATGGGCATTTCCCTCCCCACTAAACCCATTGTTTCAGAGGTCTGTCAGAGGAAGCTGAGCAACTCCAACTGTGCTACGAAGCAGGAATGGGTATCTCAGCTGCAGGTTTGAGCTGTTCGGTACAGTTAGATAACTGGCCAAATTAAAAGGTGTTCCGTTTGACCTTCTGCCAAGATAAGATAACTGGTCTTGCAACGGCCAGGAAGTCACGGATATTATCTAGCATTCTTATTCAGGTGAAACACAAAATGAAAAGCCTGTGGGTAAAGATAAATGAGAATTAAGTTAAAATAGAATGATACATAAAAATCAGTTTTGATTTCTGGGCATTTGTATTAGCTTGCTACCTGAAGGTTGTGTTGTGTGCCAGGTTAAGTGGTTTTATTCTCTTCCAAAATGTCTGTTGTCTTCATAATTCATTATCTGATTGAATTAACTGGACTCTGAACTCTATAAATATTGATTTATGAATATCAATAATCCTATCAAGTTACTGATATACAACTCTGACCTGAACACTAAAGTAGTTAGGGCCGTATTTGATTGCCTTGCCTTAATATGTGGCAATATCATTGCAGGAGACGTTATTCAGTGGGAGAAAGATGTAAGGATGGTCATTAAAGCCTAGCAGTAATGGAAGTACACCTTTTTGCACCCATTTATACTTCTGTTCAGAAGCAGATAAGGATCTGACATTTGCTTCTATTTTTTTTGAATCATTGTTTTCTTCTAATGCTTTTAATTAAAAGATCTCATTTAATAATGACAAAGAATAATACAATCTCTGGTTTTAAATGTCATCAATAGTTTTCCCTAATTGTTGGATCTAGTTTAGTTATCCAAGCAGAAGTGTGGCATTCTGTGCAGTGAGGATATTGATTATTGCAATCTGACAAAACATCAACTCTTTAAAAGATAATTTCAGATACAAAGTGTTACCAGGAAATAAGTTAAGGGTGCTGGGAATAAATTGTGAAACTTCTGTATCTTGTGGCAATGACTTCTGGTGTTTCACATCTCTCAACTTCAGTTTTTTTTGAGTTTGCAGTAGCAGAACACTGTTGATCACACTAATATGGGAGCAGGTCTCCAGTGGACATGGATTGATTGCATCGCCTCGCTTTGCGTTATCTAGGTGAAGGATGGTTAGTATCAATGCCATGTGCATTTCTACTGTGTACATATTGGGAGGCTTACATGTCTTCTATTACTACTATATCTGAGCACCCTGCAAATGGTAATGAATTTATCCTTGCTTCCCTAAAATAAACGCTGAGTTACGACAGGAACATTAGTCTGAAATGGGAGACAGCCTCCAACATCTGCCTGTTTCAATGACTTTAGTTCTATTATCTTAGTTGAGCAATGGTGTAGGCTGCTGTCACTCTTGCTGCTCGTGTTGATTCAGTAGTGACAGTTCATTGTACTATAGAAAGATTAATTCTGATTGGAGGGAGCCCAGAATAAATTCAGTCTTTAGACCAATCAGAAGCTGGTGTATGTAGTACTATTTTAATAATGCGGCTCAACTTTCAAGAATATAATTAGTTATGATATGCCAAAGAACTGCCTGTATCTATAGAGCTAGTGTTTTATGTGTAGAGGAAACTAAGAAGAGAAAATGTTTAGCTAATCATAACTGTGCAGAGTTCTTTTAGGCATAAGGAAAATGGAGTGTACTTGCTTATAACTGGCGTGTATGCGATGGCTGCTGCAAAATGATCAGTTGGAGCGGTGGAGGAGGATGGAGCTGGCGGTACTGTATATACGCACAGCACTTGAGACCAAAAGAGTTTGGGGTAGAAGACGGGCAGATAACAACCAACCAACTGTCCTTCCAGTGCTTGGGTAGGGGAGAGGTGCTGGATATTTCCACTGCAATGTGAGACATAGTCTCAATGGCAGAATATTTCCTCCACCATCTGTTCACTGATAAAGGTTCCCATCTTCCTTCTTTTCTTCAGATTGGAGGAGGCAGAGCTAACAAAAGCTTGGACTCCTCTGGTAGGAGTTTGACTGCCTGATCATGGCTGTTCCACTATGTCTAGCTTCTGGAAGTGTGATGATGATGTCCTAAAGTGTTGTTGTTAGTGAGACGCATGTAAATGTTTGAATTCCTGGGGGGATGATGACACAGGGATGGAACATTTGTTACAAGCCCCGAAATATGAGAATCTGTAGACTTGCATGGACTATTGAAAGCTAATCTCTGATTCTGTGGAACAGCTGCCTCTTCCTGTATGGCTATGTCCCTCTGAAATGAGGATTCAATCTTTTTGCACTTGCTTCCCAATTGAATACGATTTTCAAAGCTTTTGTTCCTTCATGAGTCAAAGGCACACAAACACAGGACCTGTTTATTGCTGTGCATGAGAACTAAACATTGATTATGGCTGGCTGAAGGAGTTTGACTAAAATAGAAACAGACTTGGTTGTTTGCCATAACTCATGTTGAACGTGAACAAAATCTTTTTTCCAACTTGTACTTGACTTCTGATTTCTGCATGCTCTGTGTTTGTGGGGTCTAGCTGGGACACGAAGGAGGAAAAAGCAATTGTGTACAGCACAAGTGATTCTCCCTTCCTTACCTCCAGGCTGACTGGAAGCATCAGCATTCCTGTAATTTCCTTGTTCAAATTACATTTTCTCTGTTCCACTTCATGTGCTCAAAAAAAATTCAAAGATTCTGAGTGCTTTTAGTTTTTCTACTGCAAACTTTCTTCCAGAACTTCCTAGATATAAGGAAGAAATCTTTTACAATGAGGTTGGTGAAACACTCGCACAGGTTGTCCAGGGAAGTGGGAGATGCCCCATGCCTGGAAACATTCAAGGTCAGGTTGGATGTGGCTCTGAGCAACCTGATCTACTTGAAGATGTCCCTGCTCATTGCAGGAGGGTGGACAAGATGGCCTTTAAAGGTCCTTTCTAACCCAAACTATTCTATGATTCTAAGTTCTAGTGTTGGGGGAAAGGGTGAATACGTTTTACTACTGTGTCTTGTCCTCTCTTAGAGGGGCTTCAGCAGGGTCTTTTGGAAAGTCCATCCCTGTTTTTGGTGCTTATAAATGTTTTTCCTTTGGTGATAGATGAGAAGATAGGGATTTTCCTGCAGCATGAGTAAAACCAAACACACCTAAGGAGTCACATTCCTTTAGCATTTGACATAGGTCCTGGTTGTTTTCACTGAGTAATCTGCGGATTGCCTAGTGTTAGTGCAATGTTAAGCTGTAACCTTTAGCTAATGTGGTAGGCAACTCAAGCTTTGTACTGTTAGTACTTGTGTATCCACCACAAATCTTGTGCATTTCTTGGTCTGTTCATATTACTCTACTCCTTTCTCCCTGAGTCCCATAAGGCAGTCTCGTTCTATCTGCACATGTGGAAAAGAGAATTTAATTTGGCTGCCCCATTAATGGTTTTAAGTTGTTGATGTCTCGGAGCCAGAAGTGCCAGTTATTTGGTAATAAACATGCTGACATAGCTGCTGAATTTCTTGTCCCTTTCCTTGGCTGACTGAGGAAGACAAGAAAGACAATCAAACATTAACAAACAAAAATGGAAGGGAAAACAAGACCAAGGGAAAAAGAAAAAAAAATAAAATATTCAACACCCTGTAAATTTCTGCAGCTTTTAGGATTTGGAAAGCTGCCTTTTACAGTTGTGATACAGTTAACAGGTGCATACAAGAATGGAGTGCATCATCTAGTCCGATTCTGTTTGATTTCTGCATATTCATTTGCATGCAACCTTACCTGAGAGTTTAGGCTGACGCCCATACCCAGAGCTCTTGCTCACATCTGGATCTGAAGTTGTTGGCATCAGGAAACAGCAGTATTTTACTCTGTTTTATGCACATTTGGGTGCGTATCAGTGTGCTGGTTTATGAGAGGCAGAAAACTCAATCCTTTGTAACACTCTTTATCTGTTTCCAGCATTCATTAGTTGCCCAGCCACAGAACTCTCCTCTCTTCTACACTTCATGTTCTGGTGGGACTTTTTTATTATCATTTGCTGTATATCTTAATGGATAATATTTATTTCTGTCTGCTGCTTTGACATTGTTGTGTTCATGGTCATTAAATCTGTTCTACTGATGCTTTGGGAAACTTGTTGCTGCACAGATGAAATAGAACTTAGGAGATACCTTCCCCTAATTGACTAGTTGGCCGGGGAGGCAATGGGAAAGGAGAGAACAGAGGACAAACTGGGCGTAAGGTGGGAGGCCAAATGAGCCTTCGCTGCAGGAGATCACACTGCAGTTTCTTTTGAAACTGTTTGTATGTCACTTCTTTAACTGTCTGAAATGATTTTGTGTATATTAGAAAGGCTGTTTCCTACACATCCTCTGTGTAACACCAGCATACTTTTTAACTGCATACTGGTGGAAGTGAGTATGTCCCAGAGAAAATGGAAAGGTAGGAAAGGGCCAGAGAACCTGGTAGGGGAGGGACAACTCTGTTGCGGCTTTCCAGCAATAAATATGAAGTAGGACAGATAGCAGGAAAAGCTAGGCAATGTCATGCTGAAATGAGTATTATGGGCCAGCTGTTAGAGAAAAATGCTCCAAAGCTTTGTCAGATATGTTATTTCCCTCCCCCTACCACTTTTGCTAATATATAATTTCAGATTTATTCCCTTTCTCTTATTTTCTGACATCTCTTAGAGGCCAGCTGAAAGAGCAAAGATTAAAGGGAAGAGAACCTGACTTCAGGCACACTTGCAAACTAGCTGTTGGTTTTCTGCAGGTTCTGCTGTGCTTAAAACAGAAACAACCCTCCCCTGACAACTGAGCGTACAATTCCTGTACAATGGATCTACTTCTGACCCTTATTTCTGGGGTGTTTGCACCACTCATGACTCATCTGGCAGTGCTTGCGTTTAAGCACTGATAAAGAGAACGCAGCAGAGTGCAAATATATTTGACCTTTCAAAACATTGGAAAGAAAACAAAAATAGAAAAACAGTTACTTTGTGGTTTTTCCTTGTACATGTGTAATGACTGCAAGCAAACTAGCCCTCTTATTTCTGCCTTGGGAGCCTGGGTAACACAGAGGCTTCTAGCCTGAGATCCACTGTTTTATACCTGCTGTTCCTGGGGCAGTGTGTGTGAGCTGGCCTGACACTGGAGTAGGGGTTGAAGTCAACTTTTGATTTCTCCAGTTCAGGGATTGGCCTGTAGTTCAGGTCTGCTGCATCCCAAAATCTTTACTGTTTGATAAGCTATGCTTGTATAATTGGCATGCTGGTCTTGGTTCACTTGCCTGATGGGCAGGAGTCTGTATTTCAAGTATAAAGTATCACTGCAACTGTCACTTTAAACACAGAAAAAAGGCTCGGGTTCCCATGGAAAGTTTCTGCTGACATCCTCAGCTAGTTACAGCCTTGGTTAGCTTGGATGCAGCCACCTCTTAATACTGAAGTGAGTGGCTTTTAAAAAGCGAGTAATTCCATGGGTGCTGTATGGTGTAAATCCCCCTGCTGAGTTAGCGCTGGCGTGAGCTCGCTGCAGGGCTCAGCCCTGCCCTGAGTGAACCTCTGCTAGAAGGGCTGGGGTTTTTAAATAGCAGCATGGCTGAGTCAGGGGCATGCCAGGCCTGTTACGCTGCCACTCCCCATGTCATGACTGCTCCTGGAGAATATGTGTAGTTCTGAATATGGTTCCAAATATGATGGGAACTGGAGATCCTCCCTCCATTTCCTTGTAAAACTGTTGTTGATTTGTGAGCACATTCCTTTGCTTTAAAAGCAGAGGAAGTACACGCAGTACATCTCCCCCAACCTGCAAGTTAGAGATGTACACGGTGTGCAGAATTTTGCGCCAAGTTCTGGGGGTAGGTTTTGAATTAAGTGATCAGGGTAAACTTTTTGCCTTAAGTCTCTCTGGTGAAGGGAGGGAAGGCTATCCAGCACCTAGGGTAGGGCTCTAATCTGGTATTGCTATAACTATTTTGGGTATCTTAAAAACTACCTTGCAGTTGGCATGCTGTAATTGGGATATTTTTTGGGTCTGAAGCTCCTAAACTAAACAATAGCCCCTCCTTGATTTATTTGTACTACCCTGCTGCCTGTCAAATGCTGGTCAAGTCCAGTGCATCAGGGAGAAACATTTTTCCTTTCTCATCCACTTTCTTATTTCCTGGTTCACTGTGTAGTCACCTTCTGTGGCGGTGGTGACATGAATTTCGTTAATAGCAAATCTTGAGCAATCCGCTTTAAATAATAATCAGCATGTCTTTTAATTTGCCCTTCTTCCAACCATTTGTTGTGAATCGGTGAACTGTCTGATCAGCTAGCTACTTTAGCACCTGTAAACAAATCTCTGTTTTTGTTTAGTGTTATTGGCAAGGCTTCTCACCAAAGCAGGCTGCTGGACTGGAAGGTGTGTAGTACTTGTGGAGACTAGAAAGCGTGACTGCAGTTTAATATTTAAAGACCATCCTTCAAGGAAGGGATTCCTTGCTATTCTGTCTCATTTAGTAAGTCTTTGCTGTAAAATATGTAATTAGTCCCTGGATAAGCAGTACCTAGTACATCAGACTTGCTGCGTTTCCTACAGAAGATTTTAACTGTTCCCTTCAAAGTTATGCTCCTTTTTGCTTAGTCTCCTTCTGGCCCAAGGCATCTTATTTGTATAACAGTCTAGCTTTGACTGGACAGAAGTAGGGCAGGGAGCTTTCTTAAGCAATAGCTGTGGCTTTGAGTGTCCTTAGGTTGACGAAGCTTTTGAGCTTTGGCCTTCACCTTGCCCAGCCAACTCTTTGTGGATTTTATTTTATTTTGTAGCGTTTCTCTTCAGACTGTGCTGATTCATTAAGAATCTGAACTGTAAAGTAGTGCCTCTTCTCACCAGCCACATACATAAGGCTGACCCTTGGCTTGAATACAAAGTTTGGTGTCAACCTTGTCCTATTAGCAAATATAGTGTAAATCTTACTGACAAGGTTTCCAGGCAGCTGTGGCTGGGAGGATATAGGCAGTGAACATGTCTGAATGCGAGAGAAGTAACTTCTGATCTCTGTACTTGGCACTGAAGCACATGCACCAACAGGCCCGGGAGAAGAGTGTTGTTTCTTCCTCTGTCCCTTGCCCGCTTTCCACGTGGACACCCTCCCTTGAGCTGTGGCTTGGCTGCCATGCCTGGGGGTCAGAGACCACGGCTGACACCAGGGAATGGCTACTGGCCCTGGTAAGGATAACTGCACTCACAGCACTTGGAGTTTTGCTTCTCTCTTAACAGCCTCATCCTTCTTGAGCATCTTGATTTCAAGTGTCTGTTGAAGCACTGTAAACAGATTTCCTTCGGTTCTGCGACACTACATGCTGTGTTGCAATACATTTTGTCTACTTTAAAGCTGTTAGTGATTCATTAGTTTACGGTTCCAAAAACCAATTCCAAAGGGATCACTCATCTCCCTAGAGCAGTGAAGATATTTTCAGGCTGGCTACACAGTGCTATATCAGTGTTTGAGACTTGCCTGGTTCAAATCGTGTGGCAGTGATACTGCCAAATTGCTGCCAATTCAATGGAGGATTGCACACAGATTCCATGGGTGGGAACTTGCAATATTATTAGACACAGCTAATAATAGTTCCTCTTGACTTCTGAAATGTCAGTATGGTCTTGTGAGTAACAGCACTTTGGAAAGTGTTAACTTTTTCTTTGCCACCAAGAGTAGTCCCTGAAACATTCAATGCTGCTTGTAATAAAATAAAGGAAGTATACTTGAAACCAGGAGTCTTAATATATATGTCTGTGAATTGACTAGTGTCAAGATCTCAGAGTTGCAGCATCAGTCTGGGGACCCGTGACTGTGTCTTGTGCATGTACAATGACTAGAAAGATGAACTTCTGCTATACAGAGATTCCTAAGAGCTAATGAGCATGCCTCTGCCTCATTTTCCACACCTGCAAAGGGCTTTGAAACCCTTTAGTGAGAAATCTCTAGTGTACTGTTTAAAAAAAAAAAAGTATGCTAACATGAAGAAGCAACAACTATTTTCTTTGAAAGGGGTCAGTTACTGTTTAACAGGCTGTCCCAGAGCCATGTCTCCAGGGTTTCAGGAGTTCTGTGAGTGTATCTCCCAGATCAATTGCTCTAGAGCTGGATCTCCTGGCAGGGAACAGTAACTCTCCTTTGCAGAGAACTTCAAAAGTTTTCTATTGCTTTATGAACCAAGTGAAACCAAAAGTAAAAAAAAAAAAAAAACCACCAAAACCAAAAAAACCCAACCCTCTAAATGCTCTGTGGAACTAAGTTAATACTCTTTCTTACAGTAGCTGTTTATTTCTTTTTGCTGCCTAGTGCAGCCAGCAAGGTACCAGCTGTATGTCTCCAGCTGCAGGATTTACCGAAAGATTTTTATGGACTGCTGGAGGCCAATCAGTAAGGGATTTTAATATGTTGGCTCCAGAGTGGCAGAAACTGATAAATGAAAATGCTACAAAAACAAGTTCTTACTCTTCTAAATGCTAGCATCTTTTGACTGAGAAATTAAGCCATGAGCTTTTGTGTCCTTTTGAGGATATAACTAAAAGCGTTGCTCCGAGGCAGATGAGCTGAGTTGCAAGAGATGCTGGACACTTGTCTCTTCTTGTAGTTTGACTAAAGTTGGGGCACTTGCCTCTTGCAAATACAGAGCTGCATGGAATTGCATGAAGCCAAGCCCTTAGTTGGAGAGCAATGCAAGTACAGGGGAAAGACAGAAGACCTGTATTCAGAGTACCTCTTCTCATTGCTTTTTACAGCTATTTATTATAGTTAAAAACACCTGGTGGATGTATCTTTCAAGGCAGAATTGCATCACTGGGGGCTACAAATAACCTCACATAACGAAGGGACCTCACTTTCTGTATGTGACTGTACCTCTAATTTTTATTTTCCTGACTTCTGTGAGAAGTTAGTTGATAATAAGAGCAGGGAAAACTAAAGTACAAGGCAAGAAAGTAGCTTGTGCAAAGTCTTAAAGGAAGTTTCTAACAAGTAGGATGCAGCCACAGTTTAGGAGCCCCAAATCACTCATCAGTACACATTGTCCCTGGTACTGAGAACCCTGAGCAACGTGCCTTTTTGGGGCGGAATCTTGGAAAGAGTCTTGCACTCCTTCTGTTTATTAGAACTAAAACCTTAATTACAGTGACTACTTTGTATCTTAATGAAAAATCCATCCCTCTATTTCTGCAGTGTATCTAACTGCCAGCATTTAATCCTTGTCTTAAAGATAAGTTACAGTCTTGTGACAATGAAGATGTATTTTTAGTGTGCTTGGGGAATTGTGGTTAAAAGAATGACTTCACCTGAAGGGAAAGCTTGACTGTTGTCATCTTCTTCTTGTTCAATAACCCTAAATACACTGTTGACATCAATGCTTTACTAAAAGTAAAATGAGATCAGGATCAATGGGTTTTTAAGAATATTTTCCTTTTCCCATCTGAGTTTTTTTGTTCTTCAGGAGTACTCTGTCATTTTCTTTGCTTGGCAATTTAAATTAAACTTTGCTTGTGAACATTTAAAGCAAGCTGTGTGCTTACAAATTTGAGAATAAAAGCAGAAAAGATTTCTCTTATAATAAGTTCTCTTATTCCTCCTATATTTACTATACCTCATCCCCTTTGCCCTCTAAATGATGGTAGTGAGACACAGAAAAACATATTTTATATGAAGATCCATGTGAATTCTGGCAGATGGAAAATGGAGTCCTCTCTCAGCTGCTCTTCACCATTACTGGATAAGCCCTGTCTTGCACAGACTTGCAGAAGTTGTCAGGCTGTCGTTCATTTCAAGTTCATCCTCCTTTGTCATCCTGAGAGGCTTTAATGTGCAAAGGCATTCGAGGAATTAAGAAATGAAATTGTAGGTATTCTTAAAGATGCAATGTCAAACAACTCAGTAGCACATGTGACACCTGCTGGATCCATGTTTCTGTCATGCCTTAAACTTGTTGAAAGAATTAGGCTTCTGCTCTCTCCGTGTGCTGTCTGCAGTTAGCTGTGATCAAAGAAAAGAGTGGAGGTGGTCTACTAGGAATGCTTCTCTCCTTCTGCATGAAAGAACAAATTACTACAGTTTTTTCCTTCATTGGAATAATGTGTTCATCTGCCTACTTCTGAGCTCAGTCAACAACTCTTCTTAGCGAAGTATTGGTGCAGACACTAAATTCTTCTCAGACAGCTCAAACTGCCGTGTAAGTCACTCTTTCCCATTGTTTGTAGTTACTCTGAGATGGTCTGAGGGATACAAAAGTGGGAAGTGTCATCTGCCCAAACTTTCCCACATGACTGAGTTTGTGGTCTCCTTTCTATGTCTAGTATTCTGTGCAGCCCAGAAATACCATGCAACTTCTTAACTTGTAGCTTACTACTGCAAATGGATTTTTTTTTTTTTGTTTATAGCAAGATTCAAACTAGAGGTTAAACGTAATAGCTAAGAATTAGTTATTTGAATAACATTTAATCAGACTTCTATATGTGAAATACTTGCTAAGAAACAAAGCAGTGTTGGCCAATGTAAGTGATACAATTTGAATATGAATTTGCATTTGTGGCAGCTATATGCATACATTAGTTCAACGCTAGCACTTTTTTCTTAGATGTTCTAGGTGGTATGCAGCATTTGACTTGCAAGACCTTGAAAATAAATGCTGGATTTTTTTAACTTTGTAATCATTTTAGCATTATACCTGAGAGCAATGATTGTGATGTTGTTTCTAAAAATACAAGATGTATATCTGTCAAGTATCAGTAACGGTTGGTATTAACTGAAGATAAAAACCAGATTTTCTTTCTCTGAGGAGTCCTTACAATTCAATTGACCTAGGATTTTGTAAACAAAACTGTGATTTGAAAAGAGGGTAAACCGTCCTGAGCTTTTAGGGAACATGCATATGTCTGAATGTCCTTGCTATTCTTATAACTCTAATCATTGTAAGCTGTAAACCCATTCAAAATATTATCTAAGCATTGAAATCATCCTCAGTGTTAGTATGATGCATTACAAAAAAAAAAAATCTTTTGTGCAATCTCTGCTCTCAAGAACAAACCAACTAAGTAGCTGACCTGCCTGAAACAGTGTTGTGTTTCTGTTTATTAAGGCCCAACAAATTGCAGAATTCAAACTTGGGTTTTGGAATCTGAAAGGTCTGGGAAGAGAAGCATTTCATGGTAGAGAGGGGAGATGAAATGTGAAGGCTTTAAGTACCCCAATCAAGAGGATGCAATGTGTATGCATATACGTGTGTGTGTATATATATATATGTGAAGGTATGTTTGTAGGATCATAGACACAACATAGGTCAGGCAAAAGCAAAGGTAAACGTTGCGGATTTTGTCATGCTACAAGGGCTTTTTGATTCACAAAGGTAATACTTGGTTTGTAGCTCATTATTCACTTAACTTACATTCACACCTTCAGATTGAAGCTTCTGAACTTAAAGAAAAAAAAAAGAAAAAGGGCTCAGTTGGGGCTTCACTTCAAGTTGCTCTAAATTGAGTCTGAGATATTAATATAAAATCCAGTCAGAACACAGTCATGACTTTTGCTCTTTATGTTTTGAACCTGTGTGTATTTTTGAGCACACTCAAACTCTTGTAACTGGTACAAAAGCAAGTGCTCAAATAGCTGTTTTGAAGAGCAAGGATTGAGTGTCTTTATATCTTCAAAGTAACCTTGTCCAGCTGCATACTAGACTTGTGGGTTTATGCTTGCTCAATTCTTACAATGAAAGCAGTGATAAAGAAACAGCAACTGTGAACCAGAAATGTGCATGGAGTAGCTTGAAGGACTGGCCTATTAGAAGTACAAATAAAGACTTGCCAGGTTTGATAGCCTTTAAAATGTTTGGTTGTTATCCTAAAGAGCATTGTTTGGGACCATGTGGATTCTTTCTTTCCGATAGAGTTTTAGCAGGCTGGATCTGATCATTTTTAACCACAAGCGCTCCCTGCCTAAACAAGCGGCCTCACTGAGGTGTTTGTTATTTGGGCAAGCATAACTCATGTGAATTATACCCAAAAGGATTTGGGCCTGTGTAAGCCATAGGAGTTGTCACTTCAAGATACTGGAAATGCTTGTTCCCAAGAGAATACTGATGTTTAAAAAAAGCACCTGAAAGCAAAGTGTTAAAATATGTGCAGACCTTAGAGATGCATCAAGTATAACTATATGCAGAGCAACTTGGAGCAGACTACAAAATGTTGTTTTTATTTTCCCCTGTGGTGTGATGTTATAGCAGAGAATTGTGTATAAAGGGGGAAATGGAATGTGTTTCCTTTTTTCGCCTTCTTTTAAATACAGTGACATGTCCTCATTTAGACCTAATTTTCATTCCTGTAACATTACTTGTAATAACGTCCTAAGTCCTCAGAATTAATTTGACTGGAAAAATTCCAGAAGGACTTTCAATTTTTCTCATTAAAAACATTATAGATGTCTTAATTAGGCACTGTTATTAATGGTAATATTACTCAATTTAGAACTACACACTTAAGATGTGGTTACCTCTAGCGTGATTAGTCAGAGAAGCTCTGCTACGCAAGGATGCACACTGGAATTTTGAACAGTTAAATATTTAGAGCCAGATGCTCAGCTGTGTAAATTGTGCGGCTACTGTGACCTCAGTGGAGCTAGACTAGTATACATTAACTGAGGGTTTGATATCTAAAGTTATAAATAATCTCTGAGGCTGGCTCCCTCACTACGTCTCCTTTTCCTTTCTGCTGTTTGCTCATTTTTCTCTTAATTATGTACTTACAGTAGAATAAGTTTATGAAATAATACATGTATATTCTTGTCTTCAGTATAAGCTGTTTAGCTACTGAAATTAAGCTGGAGCAACTCCATGCTTGTATTTCTCTTTCCTCGTGTTATCCCAGGGGAATTTCACTGACTTAAGTGAACTTGCTCCTGATTTAGAACACAGTTTGAGGACCTTTTCACAATTCCTTTGACTCTAATGGGCTCTGTCACAAGCTTCAAGTTGTGGTAACTTGCTTTACTTGATGAGGACCTGCTGCTGCTAGATGTGAGGGTGGAGAATTAGGTGGAGTTTTTTATTTGCTTGCCTAGACACAGATTTATACAAACTTTTAAAGTACCCTGTGGACCAGTTAATGTCTGTATTTTCCTGTTAGAAGATTGAAAGTAGCTATTTAGATTTACTATATTTGTGCTTGGCTTCATTAGCACATAAGCATCCATGACAGTTGTCAGTTCTATAATTACTGACTGTCATTCCTGTTTGATGTTACGTACGTTTATTGTGGTTGTGGATGGGAAAGGCTGTTAGCTACATCGGTTATTGTGTGCTGCTCTGTGACTTTAACTGGGGAGCTTGTACAAAATAAAGCCTGTACTTTGGTTATCATCAGGGTATAAGACTTCATTTAAAAAAATAAAAACGAGAAACCAAACACAGAACCCCTCCAAAAATACCACAACAAATATTCCAGCCTTTTAAATTATTTGGAAAGTGAGATGTCTAAATGACATTGAATGTAACATAGCAAACTTTTGTATGTTCTATTACTCGATAATCCCAGTGTTTAGATTCTAAGTGTCGGTGAAAACTCATTTGCGCGGTGGAAAAAGATGATCCTTATGTGAACTGTGTGAAACCCAGACTTCCGTCATCTTGCAGGTAGTTTAACCATGAAATGAACAGTCGTCACGCGTTCAGGTTGAGATGGACAGATGTGCATGAGGCTGTTAAAGCAAAAGGCATCTGGATACATAATTGGTATATGGGATAGTACTGAAATCTTAAAATGGTACAGACATTTGCATCTGTTCACTGATGTATATAATGACGAGTTATTTGGGGTAGTAGGGTGTGAAGCTTAAAAGGAACTTAATGGCTTTTCCTTTAATAAATCATTTGACTACGGCAGTGTCATCTTTTATTAGCTTGTAATTTTGTAAAAGTTAAAATTGAGCATAATGTTGCATATAATTCTAGAACATCTGGTAGCGATATCTAGAAGCAGCTGTTTAGTACCTGAAATATAAACAAAACATGATTTTATCCCTAGTTGTCACAGTTAATTTTCCTGGAAGTACTGGTTTTGGAGTAGGTGCACTAGGAAATAGGTCTAGTCAGAAGAAAGAACAGGTGGAAAACAAGATTTTCTTCAAAACTTGAGCAAAGAGAACAGAAGATTGCATAAAGTCTGGACTAGAAATTAGTGGTGTACTTACTTTTTTTTTTCCTGCTGAATTAAGAGATGACTCTAGAAGAAAACTTCAGAAGAAATCCTGAAATGAATTATAGTCCTCAAATTCACTGTGCTTTGGTACTAAAGTGCATCCTATTTAACACAATTTTAACAGATCACAAACTTTTCGTATCTCTTTCATTCCATAGTCCTATAGGGGAAATTATCCAGTGCTTTGGCTGTAATATATGTGTAACTGCATCACTGTCCTTTGAGTACTAGAAGGAAACACACACCCCCAGACAAAACTGAAAACAAAGTAAAAATGAGGTGACAACGGTGTCTTTCCCTTCTGCAGTTTACTTGCTGCTTTTACTGTCTTGTTCTAACTTGAGATTCAAAGGAAATGTGTAGGCTGCAATTGTCACGTGGACCGGAGAGCAGAGAGAGAAAACATGCCTTTGGGCTGCTGCAATTTGTATTGCGACCTGTAATACCACCCAGATGCCTGTTCTGAAGCTTCCTGTTTCAGGTTTCCCCTTTCTGTCCCAGGGCATCAGATATATTTGTTCATTGAGGGCGAGAAGATGATGTAGCATCGGTTGACCTGCTGAGGCTCCCCTTGGCATGGGGAATGTAACTTTTTTTTTACACTGGACAGGCAATAAACCTGTGGATTTCAGACACCCCTAGCAAGGCAGAGCCATTACCCAAATAATCTGATTTTAGTGTTGTAGCAGATTGTGGTCATTCTAGAGTCAGTAGTGGGATTTTTATAGGAGCAGACTAGGATCTCAAAGCATTGCAGAGCACAAAAAAAGTGCATATGATACTAGTATCTTTTCCTTATCTTTTGGTTCCCCTTTCCTGATTCCTTTGGAGTATGAATTCTGTTTAGGGCACCAATATTGTAGCAATCCATTTATCCAGTCATGTTTAAACTGCCTGTACAGAATAATATCACTTCAAGGGTAGAATAATGTTGATATCTGACATGTGAATAGATTTCCTTGCTCTGTATTTATGATAAGGATCCCTGATGAGGGCAAACGGTTAACTGTGATACTGGCTGTCTGTTTTTCCTTTTCGTTTCCTAGTAAGGACACAAGAGGACTCTTTAAGAACATGAACGCAATGAAGTTTATTCCTGTCTGGGGCATTGGTTTTCTTTTGATGTTTGTTTATTTCCAGCAGTGATTAAAAGTCACCCTTCCGGCATCTTGATCTGTGCCTACCATGAGTCTGAATTTATGCGTTGCAGAACAAGTAGATCTGTGACTGTGTAGGCACGATTTTTGATTCATTCTAGGCACATTTAACTAGAAAAAAATCCTTATTATTTTCTGCTACAGTGAAGTGACGCTTTTAATGGATGATTCGGATGCTTTGCCTAAAGTTGATTTTAAAAACATTATGCAGTATGGATATTCAAGTGCAAATAATTTATAATCATAGCCTCATGCTGGAAGATGCTAAATATCACTAATTTTGTATTATAATTCATTACGGATGACATTCTGGCTCCTGGTGGGCTGATTATAAAGCTCCCTTGGCCTTGGTAATGTCAGGATTTCATCATAAGTGTGTTACCTAAAAAATGATAATGACACTTTAATATTAATTAGATTAAGTAAGAATTGATCTAATTAATTGCATAATAATTTTATATGTCATCTTATTCTAAAGGCTTGGAAGTGTACCACAACCTGTGGCCAAAATCCTGCAGTTTTTACTCATCTGTGAAATATAAGTTCTTGTATGTGCATACATAGGGTACTCGTACCCATTTCTTAGTGCTTCCAGGATTTTGGCGTGATTGTGTGTACAGTGTATTCCCTTGCAACCAAACCTTAGCTGTTGCTGTCCAGAATATGATGCTCTTTCAAACAGCTAATGCAACAAATCATCACCAGGCTACAGCTACTGCAGCTTGAACAGCAGAGTTTCCCATCTATATTAACAAATTAGGTTCCTCTCCTGGGAAAGGGGAAAGCGTGGATTTGAGTCATGTTTGCATGGAGGATGAAACAGAGTGTGAGTGAATGCTGTTGGCATTAGATAAGAAAATAAAAAGGATACAAAACCATTACCTTGTCATCTTCCTCTGTCACTTGAAAAGGCTGATCCCATGAATGAGGAGGAGTAGTTTGCAATGAAAGGACAAAATCAAGTCTTCAGTATCTCAAATAGAAGGAGCTTCATCCTACAGCCCTTGAGGTGATGCTAGCTGTTCTCATACATTCTTAGGACTGATCTAGCACTAGCCAACTATCTTGTTGTCTGTGTCTATACTATTAAATTGTCTTCCTCTAACATGGAATGTCCATTAGAAATGGTGTCTGCCCTGTCTTAATTCCCAAATGTGCCAGGGTACTGCTAGTGGGAGCTTGCTGAGATAGCCCAAGGGCTTTTGCATAGCACCAGCTGCTTCTAAACATTTGCACGCTGTGCAGACTTTTCATTTCCCCTTCTTCGTGCTGAGGTCTTCTGGACTACAGTTGTGCTTGACCCTCCCCATGTAGGGAATGGAGACCATAGACATCTCTGAAGCTCCGGGGTTCTGGGGTTATGAATCTTAAAGTTAATGGGACTGTGACCTTTTCAGTTCCTTGTAGCCAATAAGCCCATAAAAGGCAACAGTTGCTTCACCTTAGGTTATTTAATCTCAAATCTGCAAGAGAAGCTGGTTAAGATGGCAAAGATTTATTTTGTGTAGCGCGTGCATGCCAAGTATCATCATGTCGAGAACTTCTTTGTGGCTGCTCTTCTAATCTCTTTTAGCCAAAGCAAGCAGAACTCTGCTTATAAGATTTTAATGCACTTCATTCTGGAGAGCTTTGGTGAAGGTATTACAGCACTTCTTTGTTAGAGAGAAAGAGGGAGATTTTTGGAGACTTCAAAACTCAACTGGAGGAGGCTCTGAGCAATGTGGCCTGACTTTGAAGCTTTGAGCAGGAGGTTGGTCTAGCTGACCTCCAGAGGTCTCTTCCAACTTCGAGTATTCTGTGACTCTGGTGATCCTTGTTATTTGTAATCTTTTTGCAAAACACTCTCCTTTTCCATATGGGCATATTTATTTTACAAACTGTAATTGTCTTGTGGTCTTATTGTACCTTTTAAAAATGGGAAGAATAAAACTTTATATATTGCAAGGGAAATGAATCCCTGGTACGACCACAAACTGAAAATAGGTTTTTGATATCTGATAAACAGGAGGGAAAAACTTCTAATACTGTCAGCATTTCTGCTTATGTCTGTCTTTCCCTATAATTCATTCTGGCTTTTTGATGACAAATTGTATCGACTGCATCTTCAACAATTTCCCAAGTGCTGTTGGTAGCTTGTGTCATGATGTCATAGCAACTTAGAGTTGATAGGCCTTGAATTCAACTCTCTGTTCCTAGCAAGCTAATGCAGGCTTTCTGGTTTGTTGCATCTGTGCTCCAGTGAGTGTGTTGGTATTGTGGAGGGTGTTCTGCTGTGCTGATACTTGTCATGATACTTATTTTCTGAAAGAAAAGAGTAAGTTCTTCCAGTGTTTAAGCGTAACAGGGAAGGGACCTGTTTGATCTCATAGTTTGTTTACTCTAGACTTCTGGAAACTGGCTGTAGCAAGTTAGTTGGGATTGGATTGTGCCTGTCTGTGCTCTAAAGAGGTTTAATGGCTTTGTTAAATAAAAGTTTAAATATCCCTAAGTCAAGTGTGGAGATATTTATAATTCCAGCATTTGGTTGTCTTTTTTCCTTACATTGCTGCAGAATCTAGAGATTCTGTATCAGAGACAAAGTATATTGCTTATCTTTTTAAAACAGTCCTTGTATTTCTCATTGAGAGAAAAAGGCAAGATATCAATGGGGAGAGCACAATGCAAGTACTGTTATGAGGGTGTCGCAGCCTTTTCAGCTTCTTGGCAGCTCTTGATAGTTGCCTGTTGCTGTAAGCATAAGTGAATTTTGAAGAGATTTTGACTGAATAACATAGCGACTTTGTACCCTTTTGTTTCAGACTATTTTTTTAGGAGGGGCAGCATTAATCCTCACTGAATATGGGCACTTCTGTGGCCCCTTACAATCTCTGCTCTAATTTATTAAAGGAAGGAGCTATCTGCAAACACTTGCAACACCACTTTATAGTCCTTATCAACTGTTCTTTAAAATTCTCCCCTGTTGTAATAAATCGGTAAGTGCTCTGTGGAGTCATTGGCAAGTAACACTTAATCGCTACTATCTTTTACTCCTCTCTGTATTATTTGTTGTACCCTAGGCTGGATGCCTGGGGCATGTGATTTCTTGCTTCTGAATTTGTGTGTGGACAGGTCCTGACCCAAGGAACCCTACAACTATATGCATAAATAACAAACAATAATGCAAATCCTAGAGAGCTTGTTGAGGCATTAGATCAATCTGAGCAAGCTTAGTATGAAACATTCATGATATTGACTCTGCACCTGAATCTCTTGAACATGCTCATGACGCTTCTTGTATTAATTCATAGGCAGATGTGCTAATGGCGTTTCCTGTTTTGCTTCCTTCTGGCACTTACCAATTAGTGAATAAAAGGCAGCTTTGAGAGCAAGATAGGGAAGGAGATGTATTCATACCATCCAGATCTAAGAGCCTAAGCTAGGTACCTAGGCTTTCTGATGGTGATTGAGCCTTTAGCAGGCAAATGAAAGCATCTAAATTAGGAACCTGCTTCTTTCTGCTGACAGTGTCATGAAACTGCCTAATTTTGACAAGTTCTGTAGTGTGACTTGTCTAAGCTACAGTTTCATTTATTTTTCAAGGCCCTATGAGCATGAAAAGAGGAGACTGACCTGTAGAAACAGACCTCTGAACTCCTTCACTGGAGGCTTTAGAGTGCCCCTGTCTGCATGCAAGCTGTGAAAGAGAAGGGATTGCTCTTTAGTGCAAGACCCAAGAGACTGGTTATGCTGGGTGAAAATGTTGCTAGAACTTCTCTACGCGCTCTGTTTCCCTTTTTGTGAGAAGGTGGCAAATATCTAAGTAGAACAATACAGTTAATGAATACAAAAGAAGTAAGAGTCTAGCTAATTGGTTTACAATGTTTTGTAGGCATTTGAGCTGTCTGATGAGAGGCCAAGAAAGTATAATTAAACTTTCTTTTCTTTGTTGTAATCATTACAAAAATATCCTATGCATTTTCATGATTTCACTACATATACTTTTCTAACATTCTCTTGTCGGACCTTGTGCCATCTCTGTGGCTCAGATAAGCAGGCTTTTGATATAACATTTTAAATCTGGTGTAAACATGTGGTGTGTGAGGGTTTTTTCCATTTGTGTGTTATACTGTGGCGTGTAAAGGCATGACCTTTTATTCTGTTGTATGACATGGAATGCATCTCTGTCCGATACACTTGAGGTCAGACTGCTTTAGTGCTGTCAGCCTCCATTAGCTTGTAACTTAAATGAATACAGGCCAAGTGGAGACATCATATAAATAACTCTGTCAAGTGGCAGAATGACATAGAATTCCACAGCTTGTCTGCTACAAGCTGCAGTTATTTATTAACAATTAGATCCAGATTTGTTATTCACAAGCAACAATATGCTTTGTGAACGAGGAAAGTGGAGACAACTGCTGTTTTATTCTTTGCTGGAGAGCTTTTATTACAAAACAAAAGTTTGTGCCTTTGTAAGGATAACTTCTATGGGAACTCCTATGAAACTTCAGAGTGTTCAGGTGGTTCTTGCTAGGAAAGAACTGCTGAAATAAGCAAATGAAACACAAGCTATGGGTGAGCTTGTAGAGGTCTGAAATTGTGGCAGAGCCTATTGCCATGTTTGGCTTGGGTCGTCATCTTACGGCTTTCTAACCAGCACCATGATTTGGCAGCTTCTGGTGCTTAGGTGAGTTGATATATTTATGCAGGGAGCTGTTAAGCAAAATGGGATCAGCACCATCCTTAGTGCAGTTATGCATCCAATATCCTTTCCTCAGTGAAAGAATGGAGCAACAATAGGTTTTAGAACCTAGTTTATGAAAGGGTCTTGTTTTCTCAAATAATCTTAATTTAGAATGACTAATTTTGATGTTCAAATTTCTGTTTCTCACCATACAAAGTGCAAGATTTTACTATTAGCCCAAAAACCCTGTTCCATCTTAAGTCTTTATTGGTCTGTTCCTCTAGTGAGATGTCTGTTATACCAGCAGGAAGAAAACTAATGCTAGCACCTGGAAAATAAGGGGCTGAGTCAAAGGCGCAGGACCCTTGGGATGGTGAGTGTTGGCAGATGCTGCAGGGAGCTTTGATACCAGATGTAAACCAGTATCAGAGGACGTGTGCAAAAGAAGGGAAAACAAAGCATTTAGGGAATAGTGTAGTGTATCATAATTCTCATTTGGATGTGACAGGTGCTGTATTGCTCTTGTGAGAGCGTTAAGAGGGTCCTAAGTTGATTCAATATACGTGAGTGAATGTGACCACTTAGCATGATTTGGCATGTGATCTACTCCTTGTTTTCCATCTGTTAACTGAGATTTTTTTCCAAAAGACAAAGGTTAACTAGAACTGCTTTGGTACAGTGTGAATGCAACAGCTTTTGCCTATTTAACACAGTAGTTGGGCAAGCATTGTAGGCTGCAATGCAGTTCGTTCTTATAGAGCATGATAACAGCAATGTATTCAGGCATGTCCACAATAATGGTGAGACATAGGCAGAAAGAGCATGTGTAGCTAAGCAAACACTAAAATTGCCAAATAAAAAGGTGGTTCCAGTCATCCCATATTTGTGAAAACAGCTAAATATGATGTGCATACATGATCTGCAGAAACAAATTGGACTGGACCTCAGACTTTAACAGTGGTGATGGTGGTGTCTCCTTTACTGTACAGCCAGATGCTAGATGGAAATAAAATCACTGATTATACAATCTGTAGACTGATTTATTTTATTGAGCCTTTAGAACATTCTGTAATGCTGGGAGACCTGTCTGTTGTGGCCCTGTTACCCATGGGCTTGAGCTCACCTGACTCTTCAAGTACTCCGGGTCTTGCATTCTTTGAACCATCTTCTCTTGATTACTTGGTTGGAAGAGGTTCTTGAGAAAAGGTGATTCTTAAAACTTCTCCCACTTATAAAGTGCATCCTCTTTCCCTTGCTATTCCTAGTGCCAAACTAGAGGTAAATTAGGATGAAAGTTGTCTGAATGCTCAGGAACTGATGTGAAAGAGATGAGAACATAGGAAAGAGGAGTAGGGAGAGGAGAGCATGTATGCAATGAAAAGCATTGATACTTGGTTTGCTAGCTGGCACACTGCAGATAAAGGAAAGAGCCCTCTCTGCTTTTGCATCACCCACTTACTCCAGCAGAAGTGGTGGCTGCTGTCCCCCAGGGACAAGCTTCTGGGCATCTGGGATGCAGGCAAATTCTTGTACTGAGTGCAGGGTGTCATCTTGTCACAGCGTAGCTGCAAGTGTGTGCCTTTGTGTGTGGTTTGCCTGGCTCTAGTGGTAACAGTATGGCATCTATTAACAAATGTTGACAAACCACATGCTTTGCAAATCCTTTTACAGGCTTGCTTCTGATGCTCACACTAGGAATACTCAGCTCTGCTGTGCTCTTACCAGCAAGAACTTTAATAGGTTTTTTCCCCTGTCTAACTGCTCATTTGACAATTTATCTCAATGGTTTCCTTGGCATCTTTGCTCAGTATTTGTTCATATGCCAAATCAACTAATACCTGCTCAAACTTGGCTTTTGACCTTGCTGCCACAAATTCAGCATCTATGAATGACTAATTGAATGCTGGGTACCAGGTGTGAATGTCAGTGTATGCTATAGTGAGTCTATGGCAGTCAAGCTGGTATAATTTTGCTTGTCATGGATGGAAAGTAAAGGGGGCATGGCAGCTAGGGAGGATAGGTTGCTATTTTCTGTTTTGCTTGCTTGGCTGAGATGGAGCAAGATGTTGCTGATATAAGCATCAGCTGGGTTAAAAACTGAAGTCTGAATCAACAAAAAAAAGAGGCAGTTTTCCCTGTTAGAGTTTTGAGATGTTTTCTTCAAAAGCTTTAAAAAGAAATAGCATTCTTGTACTTGCTTTTAATTAGTAGTTTCATTAACTTGCCTTTGGAAGTTGATATAACCTGGTATAGGGTTTGCCCTAGGAGTTAGGGGTGACTGCCTCTGGTGTTCACTTGCAAGCTCTGTTACCTCATATTCCACATCTCAAGATGTGGAAAATGATTCTGAGACCTCTTGTAAATCACTTTAAGCTCTAGCAATGTGCTATTGAAGCTCTATGTAAGAGCTAGCTATTACTGTTTTATAACCTTAACTGTAAAAACAAAACATCTGGGATGGTGCTGTTACTAGATTGGGTGACAGGGTAATAGTTGCTCTCAAATTAGTTAACTATTTACAGTGTCTTATAGTAAAAAGTTTTTACAAATGGAGCTACCTGGAAACATCCAGCTATGACAATTCTAAATAAGAAAACTACAAATCCATTAACTTCAGGGCTCGGATATGATAGAGAAGTGGAAATTATTCCAGCCTTCTACACGATTCCAAAATACTTCCAGTTTAGGCTGGGTACATCCACAGGAGATCTATTTCTGAAGGAATTTGAGTATCTGCTCGTTTTTCCTGGGTTTTACATGAGTGTTACACGTGAATGATTAATTTTGATATAGGTTCTCATAGATGTGATGAGCTGTAATCAACATTAGTGCAAGATTAGTCCTTACTTTTGTCATTTAATTTTGTAAAATCTGTCACTGTAACAAGTTTACTTTCTGTTTCTTCATTGTCTCTGTGCATGACACTGATCACTTGCTGCATGTTCTCTGCAGTTTTGCCCTCTGAAAAATGTTTCTTTATATCTAAGAATTCTTTTAATGAGAGAAATGGAGTCTGAAGGATAGAGGAAGAT
Organism: Rissa tridactyla; assembly: GCF_028500815.1. Classification (NCBI taxonomy): domain Eukaryota; kingdom Metazoa; phylum Chordata; class Aves; order Charadriiformes; family Laridae; genus Rissa; species Rissa tridactyla. The sequence goes on from NC_071469.1 coordinate 89,769,770, forward strand.
CAGTAGTCAGACTAACATGACTGCTGAAAGCGTTGACAGAAGCATTCTTTGATCTAGTTATCTGAGAAGTTTTCTCCTTCAGTGCTGAGCATGTTAGTCCGACTCGTCTGTTCCTGATTCAAGCGGTTTGTAGTCCATCCCATTATCTGGTAGTATTCTTTTAATAACTTCATACTTTATAGAAACCATAATTTGTTTCTTAAAACTTTATATACGAATTGCTAAACTTTTCTACAGCTTGGAAAGATGTCTGTCAGGTTTTGTTATCTTTTAGTCTTAAAGCTGTGCAATTCATTTGAAGACACTGATAGAGTTCTTCATGCTGTAATCATCTGTAGTTTTAAGTTGTGAACCTTTCTCCAGGAATCCATAAATACAAGTGTGCCATGTTAAATCTGGAAATGTAAAATTTGAAGCCTGTAGGGAGAAGGGAACAGAAAGAGATGTTGAGCTCTTCTACCTTCTACCTCTAGGAGCCAGCTTCTAGTAGTAACATAGGGAACAGGGCATGGAAGGACCTGAGACACTATCTTTTCATCTAGCTGCCTACTCTGGGAAGATCAGGACTTTCCTATTTGCTGACTTCCTGTATCCTCGTAACGAAATGCTGGGGAAATGGAGCCTTCCCTGTCATGGACATACTTGTGTTGGTAAGGGAAAGCTGGGAGTAAGAATGGCAGACTGTTGTCTTCCTTGCTGCCTGTAGTAGGTGTGATGCTAGTCCCGGTAGTTTATATAAACTGACCAGGAAAGCTTTGATTGTCAGTTTTCATAATATGGAGTCCAAATTTAGATGAGAAGATGAAGAAATTGATCTGGATCTGATGTTTCATGTAGGAAGTGTGCGTAAAGCCAGAGACTGAATGTACATGATTTTTCCCTAATCCTCTCACGTGGGCAGCTTCAGGTGATGATGTTCAAGAACCAGAGAAAACAGGGAAACACATAAGTGCAGTATCATTCCTCTGGTCTTCATGATGCTACAGCTACTGCTTAAAAAAACAAAAAACCACCAAAACACCCCAAACAACTGCAACAACAAAAAAACTGATGCAGAGTTATCCAGTAGGTGTTTGAAGTTTGCTTGCCTGACAGATGCCCTGCTTTAATCTTTCTTTTTTTTTTTTTTTGAAGCAGCTAGTAGGAAGCTCTCTGTGTATTCAGAAGAGGTTTATCCCAGAATCCAGTACGTGTTTCACAAATGTCTTACTAGCCGTAGGTTAATGTTTTGCCTGGCACATTGAAAGGAGGTGGTCAGAATGTGCTTGGATAAGCTAAGCTAGTAATGAAAATATATGGAACGTGCTAAGGGATCGTTTGACAAATAATTAAGAAACTAAATATGAAACAATAAAGAAACTCTCTAACAAAGAGAATTCCTTACCAAACAGTCCATAAGAGATCTTACAAACAGAAAAATCAAATTCCCTTGCTCTGTGCAAGCAGATGGCAGAGGCAGCTGGGGAGTTCTGAAATAGCAATTCAAGGAGAAGAATTCTAGGATTTTAGATCTGTCCTAATTAGATAAATGAAGTGTTTGGGGAATATTGGACCACGTTTTCTTTGCATAAGTCGCTATTTCCACTGATGCTGGTGGGACTTGCTGATTTTTAGGTGAGATGAGGTAAAATGGATAGTTTGTGGTATTTGGAAACCTTTTGATTAAGGCTGCCCAGTTTTAGCTGCTCTAAGAATTTCATAGGACTTGTGAAGAGTAAGCTCAAAGTGGTTGAGCCTGACCTTTTTTAAAAAAAAAGTGATGAAGAAATTGAGAAACTGATAATATGCTCTTGTTGAAAGACAAAAGTTGAAAGCTGTCTCTTTGCTTTCTCTTCTCTTTCTATTCTAATTGTCTGTTTTCAAAGAGGATAAGTCTGGTTTTGCCCCTTTTTCTTTCCTTGCTTGCTCTCTTGCCACCTTTATTTCCATCCTACTCTGCTATATGAAGGTCACCTGGTTGTATACTGAAAGAAGGCTTCCCTTCTTTGGCATGAAAATGAAATCTCAACTTCTGCTACTATAAAATGCGAGAATCATTCCTACATCTGAATTCAATACTGATGTAACAAGTGAAGAAGTGCTATTGGTATGAAACGATAGGAAGATCTTCAGTTGCAAATTACTCAGACTATTGAATGGAGTTAAAGTAATAGTTTCTTCCTTACTCCACAAAAGAAGTTTGTATTGGCTATGCAGTACTTCTGTATTTCTTATAGAATTGAGGCATGATGGAATAGTCATGTAGCAATTTAAAAATAAGATACGTTAACATCTTCAAAGAGTTCAGTGATGCTATGAAATGAAGTTTTTCAGAAGCAGCAGGGAAAGATTCCGCTTCTTCCACAGCAGGGACTGACAGACCATGTCAGACCTTGTTCTGTGACAGTTTCTGACTCGAAGCAATGGAGTCACTCGGGATACACACGGTGTGAGTCAATTTGGTATAGATCTTATAAAAAGACTAACTGAATCACTGATAGTCTTTCTGTTGTCTTCAGCGAGGTGTGCATAGTGGTTATATTTGTACTAGGTAGTTATGAAAGAGTTGAGGTTACACCAGACCAAACCAACTGTGACACTTTTATTTTAGCTGCAATCCCATAAATCATCAACCATGGTAAACTGACATCTATTTGTCGTTTAAGAAAAAAGTTTTGAACAGAAAACTTGTTGTATAACAACTTTGAAATAAGTGAAAGTACTAGAGATGATTTAGAAAAGCTTTTCTGTTCACTTAATTAAAGCCCACCTTCCTCATGGAAGAAGACTTTATTAAAGCAACCTTGACTTAGCCAAGTATAACTTCTGGGTAATACCACTTACAACTTTTAAAGTCGCGTGATTTGTATCTTTTAATAGGTTGGATAATACATTTGTATGTATATACACAAAAACTACCAGGATTAGTCTCTAATACTTGCTTACAACTGCAGTAGCTGACTGGTTCCTCGGCTGCTGTATCGAATGATTGCAACTGAAATGTTTTGTCTAACTGCTTGTAAAACGTGACAGATTTCACAACTCAAAGTCAAAAGCAGCAGTGTTTCAGCTATGGGTAAGTCTTGTGGATGCTATTCTGAAGCTCCAGGAAAATGAAACACAGTTGGAATAAATGAATGCTGAGCGGGCTACAAAATGAGTGAAAAGACAGGATTGTGGGGCACTAGAGTACAAATCATATAGCCATACGTCATGCTTTATTGAAGTCTATGCAAAGAAAAGTTTATTGAGAGATTTATTATGCAAATAAAATGTCATAAGTGTTGGCACTTCAAAGGCCTGTGCATGCATTTGCCATATAATTGCCTGAAGATATAGGCTGTTTTGGATGTTGAGCCTTTATTTGCATTTGGAGGATTAGCAGACTGTTTATTTTACTACCCTTAGCCTTTAAGTGCACTTAAGCTGTTTTTCCAACAGAGCTGAATTTATTCAGTGTTAACTTCTTGATTGACACAGCGAGAAGAGCATATCAACAAAATGTACAGGACCTTGCAGCAAACAGCCTGTTTCATTTGCGACCTTGTAATGTGTAATGGGAACCAGTGGATTTAAATTAAAAAAAAATAATGATAAAATTGTAACTAGCATTAGAGATTTCCCAAGGAAAAAATGTACATAGATGAGGATAAAGATTAGAGCTGACAGAATAACATTTTTTTCCCTGTTAATTTTATCATATCTTAAAAATACTCAGTTTGCACAATTTATTTTCATTTTCGTTATCCTTTCAACTAAGGCAGTAGGCCCAGCTTCCAGAGAAGTTGATGGAAATCTCTGCATTGACTTTAGAGGACTTTAGATCAGGCTCTAAATGGCAAAGAATGAGCCTCAAATATTTATGCATATTTATGAACGGAATGAAAATTTGTTAATGAAATGTTCATACACGATTCATTACAGGCTGGCTGTGCATTCATCTAAAAAAGCCCGTAAGTGCCTTTCTTCCAGTGTTCTGTTAAATGCTGACCGAAAAGTCAATGGGATTTTGCTGGAATGAGGCATTTGGGATTTGGTCATTATTCATGTACATTAATCTTTAATATTTATTGCTAAGGATTGATGCTTACATGGTGAACAGGCACTTTGTGTGGAAGAAAGATATTTAACTTACAGCTTGATGAAAGCAGTGCTTTGTTTCCAGTGTCATAAACCCTGAGCGGCTCTGACTTTGGCCCTTGACAGGAACTCAAGGATGTCCTTATTGCTTCCAACCTGCCGGTATTTCCTGTGAAACTTAAGTTAAAAGGAGGCACTTGACTCTGTCAGTTTAACAACAGATTGGCTTATTTACACCAATTTCAAGCTGGTAGGAATGCTAAATCCTTGACCTTTAGGAAACCAGATCTTCCAGGTGAGCTCCTGCTGTCAGGATGTATCAGTCATTGAGCCAAAATACCTTTACAGTGCCCTCTTGACTGGCTTTTTCAGAAGCAAAAATTGGATTAGATACAATAAATGGATCTTTTCTTTGGAAAGACTAGTGTGCTTTAGCCCATGCAAGTATAGTTTCTTTGTCTGTATAATACTTAGTCTGATGACAAGAGATTTTGGCTTTTTTTCCCCCTTTGTCTCATGTGGAAACAAATGAGCTCTTTCCCTTTCTTGTCCTTCCAGAGTTACTCACTGAACATTTAATTGAAGTATTTATATTTGCATCTTTCCACTTCTCTGATTTTGAGGCTCTCTTCTGAATTGTCCCTTGGCATGAGGACTTGATTGCACCCCCCCTCTGGTTTTACAGCAAACACTGCAAAAATGAATGTATCCTTATTTCAGCAGATGAGAAGGCATCTTCACACAATAGCTAATTGGGGTTGACTGGGATGGAGGAGGTCAGTTCTCAGCCTTGCTATTTCCTGAGGTAGATTATGTCCAAATTATCAATACCTAGCTGTGGTATTCACTATAGCATTAGCAAATTACTTTAAAAATAGAGATAAGCAATTGCTGTCAAACACCGTATCTTACTTCCCTCTGTGCACATATTTCATCATACCTGGACCACATACTGATGCTATGCTAATTTGGGCCCAGTTTAAAAGCCAGGAAACATGATCTGTGCAATTTTCCTGAGGAGAACACTGCTGTGGCAAGGTTAACAGTTAGAGCCATTTTGGCTTCATAGCAGGGTGCTCATCTGAGAGATGGTGACTATTAATTTTTCTACTTTCAGTATGAATTTTTATTGTATTAACTTAGTTAATTGGTTGTACATGATTCTTTATCCTAGAGACTTCTGTGTCACAATCTTCAATTTAATGCATTCTTGCTAAATTTATAATATTTCTTTCTATTGACCTGAGGGTAAAGCCCCTTGGATTCAGCCTGTGAGACAGAACAGTTCTGTTGGACTGCCATTACTGAAATATGGCCAAAATTGTTCCATTTATAACCTCTTCTGGTGTTTCTTGTGTGTGAACATTGGTGTACTATTAGCTTGTACTTGTAGTTTTGTGCTTTCAGCATAAGGATTGACAGTGCAGACGACTTCTCTGATAGCTATTGAACTAATTTAATGGGTTCCAGATAAATGAAGCAGCTGCTTGTTTATGCATCAAATCTGTATTTTTAACCAGTCATTAGGTGTGCAATTAAGAACATGCTTTTGGAAAGGCTGGTGATGTACAGTTGTTTGTGCTTTTAGTAGACCCTGAGCATCTTACGGCAGATGTCTATTGCCTAGCAGGAGTGGATGTTTTGTTTAAATATAAACTGAAGATCTTGCAAGTGAAACAGACTTGAGAAATGAAAAAAGTATCCCTAGCTCTCAAACAAGCCTTTTATTATCCTGTGGTCAAGGATGAAAGAGCTTGTGAGAAGGGTGACAGATTTTATAACCTGATATCTTCCCATGTGCTGTTGCACTGAGCAGATTCCCCCCCAAACAGAAAGCAAATTGTTTCTTCAGGTCTAGGCAGCTATGTGCCTGTAGGAATTGTGTTTTATGCATGCGGAATACTGGCCCTTTGCCTATTAGCAGGTACAGTCTTCTGAAAATCCCACTGAGATCATGCATAAAGATGTGGTGCAAAGCCAGAGGGAATATGCCAAAAGGGGTAAACCTAAAGCTATTTCTGTTATGGTTAGAGTATAACCAGTGCATATGAAGTTCCTCTTTCTAGTACTGGAAAATGAACCTTCAGTAGATTTCTCTTCAAAGCATGAGTATCACTTGAACTGAAATACCAGAGTCTAGTAGCAACTCCAACAGCCATATCGTCAAACTCTAAATGGGAATCACCTCTCTGGAATGTGATATAGAGCATTCTGATAGCCATTCTTGAGGGCTGAATGCAAAAATTACTTTCTTATTTTCAACAAGGTAGGAATTGCTTTTGATCTGGCCATTGTTACTATCTATGCTTTGCTTTGGGCACTTCATTAAAGTGTATATTCAGCAGTTATCATACCATGACCAACAGTATGTAGAGCGAAATGCTTGTCACTTTGACAATCTACCAAATCCCTTAGAGGCATAGTCATCCTCAGAAGGTTATCCCTACCACTACAACAGGTGAAGTGGGACGCTAGGGCATGTTCTGTGAAATGATTAATAGATATGTGAATAGCACCATATGATTTATTATGACATCTACGTTATCTTGCTTGAAATTCGTTTTTTGCTGATGTAGAAGGGCAATGTTTTCCCCATGTAGTTTATAGCTATTATAAACAACTTCTATTGCATCTTTGCTATCGTGTCCCATCTCTCACCTTCTCTTTGTCCCTGTTTGTAATAAGTAATGTGAAACTGTTTCTGCAAAGCTTCGGTATGGACTACCTTGCAAAATCCCAGGGCTCTGCTGTGAAAGCGTAGATCTTCTGCTGAGTCATCGGTAATGACAGATACTGAGGTTTTACAGACACTCAGAGTCACTTTTACTGACTTACTCTAATATGAATTTAGCTGAGTTTTATTTGTTCTAGTCACTGTTACTCAAGGTACTAATATTTCTTGGGTGCAAAGGGAAATAAGAGCAAGAGCAGCTCTCCAGGCTTGGCCTTATTAAAAATAACAAAGGTGAACTTCAGAGAGATGTGTAGCTTTGACTTGCCTATGCCTGTACGCAGTTTAAAGCAAGCAGGAATTTTACATGCTTATCACTGTGGTGCTTTTGCAAATCAAAACATATATCCACAGTCCTTTCTTTTTGGAGTATGAACAGATTGGAACCGTTTAGATGCCTCTCGAAAAAGATAACATAGTGATGTTTTTTGTCTTTAGCTACGCTTTCATTGATTCTCATGCTTGTAGTTACCCAGACTTTTTCCAAGCTTTTCAAACAGTTAAGTAGGAAAAAGTAGTTGAGATGTTACATGCTCACATGAAATTTGTTTGCACTGCCTTTTGTTCTCATTGTCTGCTTTTGTTCAGCAGATGCATTTGGAGTTGAGACAGGCTTTGAGTTTTCTCACTGTCATCTCTGCCTCAAGTTTTATTTCTGCTCTCCACTTCATAGGGTCTACTTGCCTGCCAGAGTCAGGGGATGACTTGTACTAATGCTAATGGGAGTTGGAATGTGTAAATTCAATTAGTGCTAATGGGAGTTAGTCCTATGAATTTTCTATGCATCAGTACGCTTCTTAGACCCCTATGCATTGTGGCTCCCCTTTAGCTAGATTGCCTAATTTCCCTTTTCATGGTGTGTTGCTAGCTTCTCTATTCTTTGTACTCCTTCAGCAGTTAAGCAAAAATCTCAAGTTTACTATGACTGGAAGAACACACTCTGAGAATGGAAGACTTGTTTTATTTAATTTGTTTGATCACTTGAAGCTAGCAATGTGTGCCTTGATCACACATGACCGATGATGTGGTATATGGCACAAAATGCCCTAAGCTTTTGGGCAAAGGATAGGAATGCAATAGATTAGTTTTATATTACAGTAAACTTACCTAGGATTGCAACTTACTAAAATCTATAACTACCTGAATGTGTTCTTTCCCTATAATTCTAGACTTCTTTTTAAGTTTCATTCTTTTCAGTCAGAAATGGTAAAACTGAATTTTATTTTAAAAGAATTTTTATGTAATAGTCTTTGTGTCATGTATTCTTAGCATAGATGCTGTTTTGGCAATGCTTTCTACAGTATGTCTGAATGCCAATTCAAGGCTTGTTAAATTTTGAGTTGCCTTTTACAATACAGGTAACCCTGTTCATTCTGAAGAGTGTTTTATACGCTATTGTACAAATCAATTTGTAGGGGACAGACAAATCTTGTTTTATAGAGCTGCAAAAATTGATGACCATTGCTGCTCTAAGTTAAAAGATGCATCACTGACTACAAAATAACTCTGAAGAGTGAGAAATATCCTTTAATGAAAAGGACGAACAAAGATATCTCTTCCAAACACTTTCTCTGGTTTGGATAGTTCCTTTGCAGTCCTTCCTCTACAAGGTGTGACACACGCACCCACACCCTTAGGATCAGAATTGGAGCTACCCTGAAAAATAAGTAGGCAATTACCTCTAATATTAGAGGACTGGTAGTGACAAAAAAGCTATGCAAAGGGATGACTCTTGATCTGCTCCTGCTTTGTCTGTGCTAGGGCAGATGAGAGAAGGGTTCCTGAGCTCTCTGAAGAGCCTGACTTGCTTTCTGCAGAGCTGCTGGTGGCTCTCACAGCTACTGCCCCTGAGGGGCAGGCAGGAACATGTGCAGTGCCACCTAACTTTGTAGGGACTGGTCTGTTCTTTCTCCTTATGCCTCTCTCTTCCCCTGCCTGGAGCAGAACTTGTAACTGCCACTCTACAGAGCTCTCCTCTAGGCTTTTTAGCCATGTAAGTTTTTACTCCATCTTTGGGATGCCAAGATTCAGATTAGCCTACACTGCTCAGAAGGTTTGAAGCAGCTCTGTGTGAAATAAAAGAAAAAATGAAGAACGCTTCATTTTATTCCAAATTTGCCCCTGGTCCTTTGGAAATAGTGTTTGCTTTGCTTTGCAGGCTAACTGAGTTGCCTTAGGTTTGGGTGGTGAGAATGGGAGGGCAAAAAAAGCTTGCTGAAATTGAGTGACTTGGACTCATGTTAAAAGCTGTCTGGTATTTTTAGTGATGAACAGTCAAAATGTAATTAAGTCTTTCTAGATAGGAAGCTGAGGCTTCCTTACTTCAATTTGAAGAATCTGAAATGCCCAGAAGGTATTGGAAATTTGGAGACTGTGGACAACAAACCTTTCTTTCTGTGAGAAGGCACAGTAGCACCATTGCATAAATGCATGGCATAGTCCTAACCTGGTATTCTACTGAGGTTTACACCACGTCTTTCTCCCTGGAAAATACTGTATCTTTGTAGAGTACTAAAATAAAAAGACAATGCAAACCACTCTCTCTCACCAAATGGAAGAGCAAAGGAGGCTTGCATCATTGAAGATGAACAAAGAACCATTAAACTTTTTTCCTGTTTCAGGTACTTACTGGGATAAGTAAATAAGCCTCTCTGACTCTTAACGGCAACGAAAACCAATCTAGCGACTTTCATTTTTCCTCTTAAAACTCTTCCATAACCTCCTGAATGCACATTCTTCTCTGCTCCAGTGTTATCTTCATCCATTTTTTTCCTGTTTTTCCAAAAGAGACTATGGATGTAAGACAACTGCAAAGTGACATTAAAGCTTGATGATAGTAGAACATAGGTGAATGACAACTCACTAGGGCATGTTTTCAACAGAAAATGTTCCTCAGATCATTCAGACTGGCCATCTGGCATTAAATGGTTCTCTTACAATATCTCTGCTGTAACAAAACAGAAGTAATAATTCTAATGGACAGTTAGGACAAAGCTTGTTCTTGACTGACCACCAGCATTTCAAACTAAGGGTTCCAGCTTTGGGAAGATAGTAGGTCCTTTAGTAACTGAAATATCTACGGGTTGGGGAATTGAGTCTTTCAAATATCATTCTGAATGCAACTTGACTTCTGTTGTATTGCCTAAATTTTTGTTTACCTTCTGTAGGTGTTCATCCTATAAATCTTAATTCATCGTCCATGCTTGATATAGCAATAAACAGAGCTGACAAGATATTTTGTAAAACCATAAATATTTTTATCTGCATGGGAATGGGAACATGGTTATAACTAAGACAGCAATGAATATTTTATCTACTAAACAGAAGTGATGGCAGGTTTAAATGGAGTCCTAATCTCCAATTTCTGTGTTCGTGATGCTTGTTTAACCTTAGGGGTTTAAATAAACCAAGCATATTTTAAGATCTTTTCATAGTGGCTAGCAGTGGGAAGTGTAACTTCTCACAAGATTCAGCAGAGAGCACTTGATCATAAATTGTAAAGCTCAGGTTCAAAATACTTTTAACATGGGTTTTCATGGGAAATAATTTTCTCATGAAAATGTTCAAGATTTTAATGGTTTTCCTTTGGCATACTGTTACAACCCCAAGTTCTTCTAAAGCTTTTTGGATTTGTTTCATAAACAATCAATATAGCCACTCTTTAATAGCCAGTAGGAAAAGAAAACTAAAGAGCTTTAACTGATTTGCTCTAACATTGATTTGTTGGCTGCCTGAGAGAGTGCCTATCTACTTGCCTAAGATGTACAGCCAAGGAATGTTTTTCTGACAAAACCTTCGTCAAATAAGCATATTCCCACAGAAAGGTTGAGTTTTAACAGCTGTAAATCATTCAAAAGGAAATGAAAACTTTCTAGCCATTCTAATTGCATGTTATGTGACAGACGTGAATGGTTACTCAGATGGGTATAACAGATGGAACATCCCCATGACCTTGCTTGTGGGTTCACTCAAAACGTATACTCCAAAACACTTCTTCCCTGAATTTAGATGCCATAGAAAAACACTAATATTGCTTGGTTCACTGAGGAATCAGAGCCAACTTAAGCCAAACTTAGTCCATCATTTTTCATGTGGTGAGCCAATCATTAAGCGTCAGTAGAAACACTAATGCACTTCTATTCCAGAAACCTAGCTAATTATCTCCCATAGAAAGATTTAAATGCAAGAAAGGGAAGTTTGATGTTGGCACCCCAGTTATGTATTTTAACCCTTAGACTGTCAGGTTCTCTATAGACTTCAGTGTGCTACTGTGTTATACTGAATGTGAATACATGCAAATGTTATGCCAGCAAATGACAGAAGGAAGCATTAAAATGTCTCATGGGAATGGATTAAAACCTAACATAAAATGTATTCCTATAATCAGCGTCCAGTTAATATCAGCATGATGACATTAGCACATAATATGTGCTATTAATTCAATTTCATCTTACTGCTCTTCCTTGAAAGAGGAATGTAGTGAATGCTTGTGTAGTAAAAAACCAAGTAGAGAATCTGTTTGAATAGTTCAACTTCTGTCTTTTGTTAACATCAGCTTCAAATGGAGACAGTAGCCCCAGGATTCACTTAACCATTACGAAATCTAGGTCCCCATTCAAAGGACATTAAAATTAGTATTATGTTAGAACTGGTTTTGCTGAAGCTTTCATGTTGGTCAATAGGAAACTGTTCAAGTGGAATTTGAGTCCAGGTGATGTATGACATCTCATTGTTGCAAAGCCTCAGGTCAAGGCTGAGACTGCATGACAGGAATTTTAAAATTTCTAGACAAGAACTACTTTTTTGTTCGTATGGCTGCTTAATCTGCTTCTCTGCTATGGTCATTGCGTGGGAGAAACTTGTGGCTCGTTCCCTTTTTCTCATGAAACCAGTTGCAGTAGAGTGTCCAGAAGAGCAAGGGGAAGTTAATTAAAATTTCAAGACTTTCTTTTCATGCATATTGTTTTGAAGATACAGGTTGTACTTTTGGCATAGATTGTATCTAACTTAAAGTAACATGAACAAAAATAAATAAATAATGTAGCGTCAGTGGTGAACAATCTTAAACAGGAAACTAAAGTATCTTTCTGTGTTTTCTGATTTATACTTTATAGAACTTTGATTAATATGTCTTTGTAACATCTAAGCAAATTCTCTGTATATTTACAGAAGGGCGAGAGTAGCTGTGGGAAGCGTAAGGCAATTGGTTTTCTTCTACAAGAGTTATTTTAGTTGCCCTTCAAACCTGGTACATCAAAAGGCCCAACATCCCTCATGAATCCTAGAAGAATCTCCTTCCTTTGCAGCGAGGAAATCCTGACAGTGAATTGTGTATGTGATTTGAATGAATTAGGATGATAGTGTCCTGTACATGTCTCATGAAAGAGTGACCTTCATCTGCTCCTTTCTATGGATCCATGGAGGGGATCATAATCTTAACGCTTCCTTTGATCTCCTAAATGTATGCTTGTGGGAATAGAACAGCTGATTGCTGCCCTGTGATATAATCTGTTCTATGTGCCAGCACTTTCAAAGGCTTTTTTGTCATATCTCTTGTAATAAAATGGTTATGAACGTTTCAGAACATGAGTGAGAGGTAGTAAAAGGGGAGAAAAAGGAATATTAGACTCTATACAACTTATAATTAAAATCCTAGAGAGCAGAGGCTGTGAAATGGGTAAAGAAACATACAATAAAAGCAAGCAAACAAAAAACCTCTACTTGATCCTAGAAAGCACAAAGGCAGGCTGCTTCATTTGCAAGGCTTTCTATTTCAAGTCACCTTATCATTGAGACAGCTTTCAATTTAAGATGACAAACAAAAAGCCCCAAGGAATTCTTTCCCCATTCTGGGGGAGAGACAAGCCTTCCGTGCAGATGCTTGGCACGTTTGAGCTGTGTCCCATACTGAGCAGTTCTGCAGTTTTATACCTCGCTGCTATTTTATGATACTTCCAAGGGATTAACTTGACAGAGTGAAAAACAGCAAGATGTATATTTGAATAGAGATTAAAAATACAACACAGAGCATTCTATTCTCCTGTCAAAAAATTTCAAGGTGAAAAGCCCAACAACATAACAATAAAGAACATTTTGCAGAGGTTAGCATAACGTAATAAAAAAAAAAGGAGAGAACGAGGAAAAGAGTGAAATATCTTTGGTATGCTTCAAGCATTAGAGCACTTAGCCATGGTCTGAAGATCAATAAGGCAGAACATTCCTCTCATTATATATTAATACTGTGTGAGCAGAAAACATAGTAACTACTAGGATCACGTGTCTGTCACGTCTATGTATTTTTCCCCTTTGTCAAGATGAGTACAGTTAATTTCACTTCATCAGTTTGCATATTGTTAAAATTTTCAGGTCAATGATGAGATTTAGAATCCTTTTTTCACAACAGCCTAGAAAAGAATAGAGAGGGACTTGTTGCATCTTACTATTGTGCAAGCAACCAGCTGAAATGCTTTCTAATGTACACTTGTGGGAGACTGATGGTGAGGTGTTAGAAATGTGCATGTAAGTCTCAGAACAATTGCATGGAGATAAACTTCTGAAGTTAAATGACCCTGAGAGTTCCATACTTTCATCTTGATGTCAAGGTGCTGTCTTGCCTAGGTTTTTTTTTTTTTATAAAGACATTGAGCCCTCATAGAAAGATCTCAAGGGATGAGGTAGCATCTGTCACATCTGCCCATACTCATCAGCTGACTGAGGATGCTTGAAAACTCATTGGGATCTCTTTTAGAATTATGTTGTGCTGCAAGCTTTAAAGTAGATCAGAGCACGCTATTAAATTTGTATGCTTCTCTCCTTTTCAGATGTGCCTTTTCCACTTATCATACAAAGTGAAGCTTTATGCCTCCTATTATTCATTATCAACAAAAAAACCCAATCAAGATTCATATTTTCAGTAGAAATGAGAAACTTGACCTTTTTTAAAAAAGGTATAAATTCATGCTTTAGTGCAGATATTCAAAAGTAGTTTAGTAATAAGAATTACACCAATAAGAAAACTATCTGTGGGGTTATTGAAAGCTAATATTGTGAAGACTTCTAATTCTTTTAACAGCAGTTAACATAGCTATGCTGGCCAAGTGGATCACATCTGTAACTTAAATTGTGTAGTTTCATATCTCCAATCATGCTTGTTTGAATCACACTTCAAGACCTTGTCTACAGCTGTCTGCAGCACCGTTTCTGTTACAAAAACTCTCAAAAGGAAAGCTAAATCATTACCAATTAAACATCTAACATACTCCTTTGTGAATACATACCAAGATGATTCTGTGTATGAAAAAAGTTCATGGGCTTGACAGGTATGTTAAAGCTAAAATTTGTTTGCTAAGGCTATGTGACAAAAAGTATTACTGCTACTCACATTAGAGTTATGAAACTAAGAATTCATCACATGGTTGGTTACTTGCCCTTCTGAAATTTAGTTTAAAGTTATACTGTTGTGTGGGTATTTTGAAACTATAATAAAACTAGCGACCAGAGAATGAGAATTTCCATACAGCATCTTACGATAAACTTAAGCAAAAGACCAAGGATGACATTGCAGAAAGTGTGCATTGCTGGTCTTCCTGTGCAGCTGTGTACGCCTATAATAGAGCTCTTAAATGTTTCTGTTGTAGCAGAATTAGGCTGATAATAAATACAAGACGTAGGCTAATGCAGAATGACCTCTTAAATGGTCATTTAATATGTTGTTCCTTAATTTCTTGTAGACTATCACAAAGCTCTTCCATTCAAACATGGGATAATATAGTGTTACATTAACTACTTATGACTGTTTGTGCTGTGGAAGTCAGAACTCTTTTATCTTGTTTCCCCTGTCTGTAAAACAGCCAAAGCCATCTTTTTGTGCTGTGAGTGATTTAAGAACTGATTAATTCATGTTTGCAATGCACTTGAAGATTATCAAAGGGAAAAGTGCCACAGAAGAAACAATTTTTTTTTTTTTTTTTATTTTACACTGTTGGCACAGCTTCTAAGATATCACTGTGATGGAGCTTTGGTGCTGTTTGTTTTAATGATAATATTTCAGATGTCATCCTGCATTCTGCACACTACTAGTACCTGCGCACCTGTTTCATGCGGTTCTTCCCCTTGCAAATGAGAGATTCATCTGTGCTCCCTTACAGGAACAGTGACAACACCTAACAACAATCCTGGTTTGATTTCTTTTTTTATTTTTTTTTTTCTGCTACAAACAGCTAAGAAGTTCAATCAACGCTTTTACTTTAGTCATGGCCTCAAGGGGTTTTCGGAGTAGAATGAACTGTTGCAGTTGGACCTCTGTGATGTGTCTATAGATCTGAATGGCAACTTCTGCCTCAAAAATCTTGTGACTGAAATACATCTTATCTTTAAATCAATATTCAGTGCCTTTCTAAAGACTGCACTGATGGCCTAGCCACTATATATCTTGGAAAGCTGGGGAGCAACTCACTTAAATTGTGATCCCATTTCCACTTAGGCATTTCTAGTTTGAAATTCTAGCCTGTAGATCTTGTTAAGATTACAGATTAAGGGCTTGCACCCAAGCATAGTGGAGTTCAGGGGAGTATTTCTATTGAGTCTGACAGGCATAAAATCAGACCTGTTCAGAACATGACAAATCACACTTGTAAATCTTTGTAGATCAGTATCAATCATTCCTTATCTCTTGTGAATGTCTCCTCATTATTTCCATTGTCAAAACATGAAGTTTTTCAATTTCAACCCTCTTCTCTTGGGTTGTGTCTTGATAAAACATATGTAAATTTATTAAATCCATGTCTTTCCTATTTCAGATAGTCGAAATAAAGACAGAGGGAAACGGAATGTTGTGCTACACAGTAGGTAGTGTCAGAATGAAAGATCCCTGTAAACTCTTGGGTTTTTTTTGAATGCTGTATTTTTGTTTGCAAGTATAGTAAATTCTCAGTAAGATAGATCTCAACTTTCTATATTTGTTGGGATGAGAGGCATGTATTTTGAAGAATGATTTATCTTAAAGACCAAAAGCTGTAGATGATCTGTAAGTGCCACTAATGCATTTGAAAAGCCTCTAATGTACTGATTACATCCAAAGAAAACTTCTGTTAGTCTCCAGTGACATCTGTTACCTGTTTGAAGCTGTCATGTGAAAGTATACAAGTGTACCAGGCAGACCTATGGCAGGTTCTGCTTTTTAGGTAGAAGTGAATGCAAGATAAACTTCTAAATATTAATGCGTCAGCTAAGAGGTAAACTGCTGGCATGATAGGCTAAGTGCATACGCATCTCAAACTTCTTGGAATGCACAGTCCTAAGCGTTGTTCCCATGTGTCTGCGATTACTTTTTCTTTTCTTAGTGTCTTAAACCAAAACTCTCATTTAGAATTAACAGGCACGCCTCAATTTTATGGACTAATATCCTCTTTTATCACCCCTCTTCACCTCTTTCAATTCAGACCTGCTGTTTCACTACTAAATCATTTTCTATTCCCTCCATCTCTTGAAAGATCAACAGATCCAGCTTGGCAGCAAAACATGAGCAGAAGCCTGCCCTCTGGGAGGGCTCCTCCTTCTCTCCCTCCTTGCCTTCTTTGGATTTCTGGATGTTTCCTATCCAGCTTGGTCTATTTTTGTAATCTCTGGAGTTCCCCATTTTAATAGATCATGAAGTAGAAACAGTGGATAAAGTTGATTAAATACATCCTAATGTATGTGGTAATGTGGCAAGTCATGTTGTTTTACTCCTTGATAATTGCATTCCACTCATGGTACTATCCAGGCAACCTGTTTGAGCGAGGGCATTGTTGAAGTCCTCTATTTGAGTAAAAAAATCACAAATGCACGTTTGTCATCTAGCAGCCTGGTAGAGCTCACCTGATGTACAGGTTTAACATTTTAATACTGTTGCTGACCTTAACATTTGGATTTAGTCCCATAGAAATAGGAAGTGTGTTATTCACTGTAAGTGCCTGAAAGTCCTGCAGAGACAACTCACGCTGAAGTAAAACGATTGCTTTGCTAGAGTGGCACTTAGACCTCTTAGAAGGACAATATTGGCAACTTTCACACTGGCTAAGAGTATTCAAACGAGAATACAGAGTTACACCTTTATTCCACAATGTTGTTCAGTTATGTAAATCTTCCTGAGAAGAGAAGAAAAACCATCGGTTGTCTCGCTTCTGAAATAATAAGGGTGGAGCTCGTTAAAATCTTGATTTCTTTGTTGTGTGAAGTATTTTAGGTGATTTTCAGCGTGGCTTGGGATGGAAATAAATCCATCTATTAATATGCGTCTTAAACTACTTGTAAGAAATGTTGGTGTTTCATGTTTCTATTGGCATACAGCTAACTCTTTCAGTTTTATTTCTTTTCTATTTATTTGATGAAAAGTAATGCATCGAAACACTGAAATGCTGGAGGTGCTCATGAATTCATGCAGAAATTTATACAAAAAGTAAGAAAGGAGTATTCCCTCCTAACTTCTGTTTCACAAAGTTGTTTAACAATTTTTTGTGTAAGTTTTCTTAGTGACGCTTTCTTAAGATATTGATGAAGTGTGTGGGTTTTCTTAAAATAAAGAAGCCCTCAACAATATTGATGAAACTCGTAACAGTTCAATCACTGTTTGGCTCATGATAGAAGATACCTTTGAACTTGAACTTAAGTATTTTAAACTTTCATAGCTACCCCATTTCTAAGTTTCTCGCTAAATGAAGGGAAAAAGTTAGTTTATTCTGAGAAAATGTCTTTCAAAAGATAAAACACTAACAGGCCCTCGCTATAGCGAAGTGGCTGCTCATAATTTGTGACGTGTTAGAGGGATAAGCAGCTGTTGTGTGGAATGTGAACAGTCTGGCAGACTCATGTGGCTTCCAGTCCCTAGGCATGTTCTGTACTGAGAAACATTGCCAGGGATTCGGCTGTGGCTCTCCTGATCCACCAGCGTGCCAGAGACGGATCTATCCGTGCTGCTTAGTCTCTGTAAGAGTGTCACTACACAGGGGTTGCTATGTGGCACTGCTGCTGTTGGGTGATATTATCGCTGCATCAAGCTCTGTTTTAGTTTCTGATGTTGCCATGGACTGAGCACTTGATGTCACAAGTGACAAATTAGGATGTGCAGAAACTCCCGAGACCTGTACCATTGTGGCTTATTTCATAGCTTAATACACTAATTAATTTCTGCAGATTTATTGTAGTGAGCAGAGCTAAATAGATCATTTTAGATTTTAACTCTGTCTTTAAGTCATATTTTTAACAAGGCAAGCATAGAATTAATTGTGCTTTCCTTAGCTGCTTGCTAATAACCCTAGATACCTCTGTGTCTTAGGCTTAATTCTCTCATTTCAAATATGCAACCCTACTTAACCTCAAGCTCTTTTCACAGTATATATGTCAGGTTCACAGCTGGTGTAAATTGATATAGCTGTCGCGCTGACACTGTAGATGTTTATTTACAACTGCTTTTCATTTTGTCTCACAACTTCTGATATTGCAGAATAGAGTTAAAACAGGAAAAAAAAAAGGCAATTTTAACAGGCATCCTCTTAGGTAACTGTATGTTTTAAAGTAAACTTTTAAGAACCTAAAACATTTGAGGGAACAGTGTGGAAGGCTCTTGGGTTTAAGAATATATACAAGAGGATGGAGAGGGGTTTTGGAGGTTTATTTTGCAGGGGAGGGAAGATAGCTACTTGAACTTTCATTGTTCAACACATAAAAATATGTCTAGCACATAGCCTCTACCTCTTCAGAAATTCAAAACTAATTACATCTTAATTTGCATATCAAAGCAAATTACAGCCTAATGAAACATTTGCCTGCCAAACATTTCTTTATCTTAATGAACAGAGTAAGAATACCTATTACATCCTGATTAAAACGTCTTTGTACTTGTCCAACAGGTTACACGCTGTATATATAAAAATGTAGTTTCCCTGTCTTACTGGCAATGGGAACAAAACACATTCTAATTTACAGCATAACTTTTTGTTTGTATTCACAGATATAATAACTGTTGGGGGGGAAATGCTTTTGGTTTTACATTGGAAGCAGAAGAGAGAAACAGTTTATTTCTGAACGGATACTAATTATGCTATTTGGAGTCCTATGTAATACCATGATAGTGGCTAGAATCTGAGAAACTTGGTGCTCTTAATTCATATATACTACACGTGTGTACCATGATGACTTTTTTCGCCAACAAAATTCAGCTTGTGAAACTTGAGAGAATTCATACATATAAAGAAAATTAATACTAAAAGCTAAGCCTGTAGGGAAAAATCTCTTCAACCTGTTACAAATAATTTATGCAATACACAAAGGTTACTATGACTTTGTCTATAAATACAGTGCTATAAACCTATTTTACTGTGAGTACACATATTGGGGGGAAATATGTTTTATTTACTTAATTTAAAAGTCTACATACTGTAGCTGTTTGAGCTTATTCTCACTATTCTTTAGTAATTAACCAAAAGCTAAAATAAATTTGCTGAATAGGAGTGTTCTTAATATAAATGTTAAATCATTTTCCTGCAATGTAATTGTACCTGAATGGATGCAACTGTAACATGAGCCATAAAAGGAGATAAAGCAGCAACATAATGTACAATTTCCTACTGCATAATGGTAACTCTGAATAACACATGCTCCAGGAAGAAAAGTAATTTAAACTATATTACAACAAATGTCATATTTTAAAATGGAAACTATCCATCATATGTTGAAAGAAA
Source organism: Rissa tridactyla (assembly GCF_028500815.1). Lineage (NCBI taxonomy): Eukaryota > Metazoa > Chordata > Aves > Charadriiformes > Laridae > Rissa > Rissa tridactyla. Next base: position 89,789,279 of record NC_071469.1, read on the forward strand.
GTGTTGGTGAACTACAATAAGTCTAAGGAATGTACTTAAAATTTCTTTTAGGGGTCCATTAAAAATAAATTGATCCACTTTAATTTCAGGACATTGTAATAAATTGTAAGTGACAGTTACACACATGTACCTTCCCCACCGTGTGTAAAGCTAATAATTGCAAACTTAGTGGATGGCAATTGTACAGAATAATCAGAAGTGGCTTCTATTCTATACAGGATAAAGCCTTTCTTTTAGCAAATGATTAGTGTATTTCTAAATCATGTTGGTAAAAATGCCTAGTATTTAACTTAGATTTTCGTTCCTGTGGGTGTCAGATTTATAGCAGCATAGTAAGTTTTAACAGTGAAAGCCGAAGTGTGGAAAGTGGTAGTAGGAAACTTGCATGTACCTAGGCTTTGTAGTGGTTTTCTGAAAATAGAAATCAGAAAGTACACTTATTAAATCCTTTTTCACTTATACATAGTTCCAAAATATAAATGTATATTTTATGGATTTAAATGAAAAGCTCCTGAAGGGTAGAAAAGCTTTTTTTTTTTGGTAGTGGTTTTTCATATAAAACTGTGAGATCACAGAGGAAGAGTGGTTGGCATCCTGCTGACATTAACTTGGACTGAGGCACATCACCAGAGGAGGTGAGTGTTTTGGAGATCTGCAGCGTGCACTGCAGGGATATCTCATGGTGGAAGCACTGAAACTCAAGGAAATAAAGGGTCTGTCCCCATCTAAATGTTGTTTCTCAACTGAAGGGCCCTTTTATTTCCTAGTGCAATTCTTTGGAATAGGTAAAAATTTGCAGAGATCTCTGTACTGTGTGGGAGGGAGTACTGGGGAGATGAACGGTGGCATCCTGGAGCTTACAGGAGCTTTAATTCCACGACTGATATATTTGAGGTGACTTGGGTTTTGGTTAGATGATTATTTTTCTTACCCATTTGCCATTCACCGTGATTGAAGAATTCCATTTGGTTCTGTTGGATTCTTCTCCTTGTCTAGAAATGGTAGTTTGTTGTCCTCCCTTCATCTATAGATGTCCTTGAATATAGAACTGTGGGAAACTTTGTGTATTGGGTGCCTCACCCCCACAGCAGTAGGCTGTAACATGGCAAGTGGTGTTTTCAACAAGCGCACTCTAACTGTTTCATCAAGAATCCTTGCTCCCTTACTCCTTGTCGGCATGGATATCTAGAATGTAGCCTATAATTTTGAACTAAAATTTGTATATTTTAAAAAGAAATCAAAAACTTGGAAGAAAGGGGGCAAAAGATTAGAAAACTGTCCTAGTAATGAAGCACATGCTTCCCCCCCTTCTTTTTCCCCCCTTCTTCTAGAGCTTGCTAAGTGAGTAAACAATAAATGGTTTATGATTTGGGGTTTTTTTGGTGGGTAGGGGGTGGTGGTGATCAGCTCCTGCCTTTGCTAAGCTTGGATCATCTCTTTTTAGCATGAAATTGCCAAACAGGGCAGTGGCAAGGTTGGCGGAGGGCATAACACTAGGCGGCCTATGATTATGTCTACTTCTACATGATGTGATAAACAAGGGATCTCTGGAGTAACTGATATACGTGAAACTAAGAAAGGGGTTCATGTGGAATTTGGGGGGTGGAGGAAAATGTAAAAATAGCGTGGTGATTCCTGCTCTTGTACTCTCCTTAACAAAGAGCACTTACACAAACAGTGAAGTGCTGCAGAACCATGTGCTTTAGTCCAGAGAAGAATTTAAGGAGAAATTATTTCACCTTAAACTGTCAGCAGTATTTTGGCTGAAAGAATGCAGGCTGTAATACTTCAGTGGGGTGTAAAAAATTTCTTTAAGTTTCAATCCCTGAAAAGAGGGAAATTTTAAACCTACTGTGTCCTAAAGTTTGTGGCTTAAAAGCAAAACTCTGGCAGCATGCCTTATGTAAGTGCAGACTTTTTGTTCTTGAGAGTTGGAACGTGACGGAAGAGGGGTTTGCCTATGGGTTTTTACCTGTGCACAAGGAGTTTACTGAGCCTCCTGGAGCTGCAGTTGACAGGTATTTTTATTTAAAAAGCTGGAGAGTGTAATTACAACCTTCAGAGTTACGCACCCAACCCTATCATGGGCTGAAACTTGTTGTATCCCTGCTAGGCCTCAGCTTTACCAAACAGTAAAGCAGGTTATTTATTCAGATGGTTATTAGTAACACTAATGAAATGTATCAGTGTACCGTGACTCAATAGGAAAAAAAAACTTGCATTTTAAAAAAAAGCTAAACAAAACCTGACTAACGCATGAGACAAGAAGAAACAACAGTTTGGATGAGATGATTTCAAGTGTATGGCATCTTGGTTGATTTTTTTTTTTTTTTCCTGTGGGAAGCTTTGAGTAAGAAACATTTTTTTGTTTAGAACTGAATACTGTATCTTTGGCTGAGTAGCCCACATTTTTTTGGCAGATGACTGCCAGAGCCTGAAACTCTGTTCTTCAGCTACCTGTGTGTAATACATAAGGAATAAAGATAAAATTATGTTTCACATGAGATTAGGTATATGGCTCTATAAAATGATTATTTTAAAATTCATATACTGTGTAACATCTTTATACTTGCTTAAATCTGCCAGTGTCTAATAATTGCTTATAGAGTGTAGGAAAGAAGTGGGGAAAGTGTAGTTTATGTCCAATGGTATTGAGGAAATCAAAGTTTCATCCTTCTTTCCTTAATGTGTTGATAATTTGCATTACTAGTTGTGGACTAGCAATTACAGCCTTCACATATCTGACCTCACTAGCTTATCAATTAGCATCTATTATCTGCCTCTCATGTTCTCCTGGAAAGCGCATGCAGAAGGGAGTGTAGGTTTGCTATTATAATTACGGTGGTAAGCAGCATTAATGTGATGTGAATGATTTAGGAGAGATGTAACCAAGTAAGAGGTACAACTGGTTCTGTGAAGACAGCCTTTGTGTCATTTGCCATAGACTTGAAGAGCTTTTTTTAGGCAACAGTTATTGGGTTGACAACCTGAGTTTATTTGAACTGTTACTTGTGACAAAAAAAATGTATCGCATCTGATAGGAACTTCTCTATCTGAAGGGGCCCTGATCTGTGTTACTATTTTCCAGTTTTACTTCTCCTTTAAACAAAGCGTCAAATTTACTTCCCAGCTGCATTGAAGTATTATGACAATAAATTGATAAATTGAGAAGACTTCCAGATTCTGCAGTGATTTAGCCTATGTGGAAAAGAAAGATCTGAATGAACAAGTAGATGATGTTCGTAATTTTAGACATTGTTAAAACGTGTTATGGAAACAGATGCTCTGGTTGGAACTAACTTCAGAATGTGACTCTTGTCTTCAGCACTGTTTCTTGCCCTACCTGTACTGATATTTGAAATGCATTTTTCTAAATAAATTCAATCCCATTTATTGGAAAGTCATTTATTATTGCAGATGCGTGAAAAAAAAAATAATATAAAGAATTCAGATCCCAAATGTAGGGATGGAAGGTAAAAATGCATAGAAACAATTCACAGCTTGAATTTTGGGAGAGGAAGATACATTTTCATCTTGGCAAAGCGAAGTAATCGGGGATGAGAACATCTACATGGAGAACCACATAGTTCAGGACATTCAGCACTCACGCTTCCAGTATGGTGGAAGTCAGCATTTAATCCTGTATTAGGCGGTATTTTTTTTTTTAGTGATGTGACAGAAATAGTTCTTTGTACACAGGGCTCTGAATCTGATATAAAGCAGAGGTGCAGTGTGTGGAGATGGACAAGAGTATCCGCTCCCTACATCTGATATGAAGCTACCTTTGTGAAAAATAGCTCTGCTGCAGTAATCTTTCTGCTTTGACAAGGTGGGGAACTATCTTCTGCACTCCGTGCTCCCAAGGCTGAGCATCTTCTTATGCTGATAGCTTTTCTCTGTATTTGTCTTTCATACATTGTAAACAGGAAGACTTTTTTCTAAGCAGGGAAGATTACTGTTTCATGAAAAAGAAAATGTGACTTTACTGAAGACAGGATGATGTGATCTCCGGGGTGCTTCTGTCCAGTCATACTTTTGCATTTGAGGAAATAGACCTCATCACATCGTATAGATGGATGCAAGATGAATTGCAGAGAATGAGAATTTGGAGCAGGCTTACAAAGCTGTTGAAATGCTTGACAGATGATGCTTTTAAACGAGCTCCATCAAATACACCAATGTGTCCCTCTTACATAAAAGTCCTTCAAATATTCAGAATGTGACTGATTGAGTGTTTGTACGATTCATGTTGGGTATGTTAATGGAATACAGGAATATTTTATAGCACATAGGGAAGAAGGCTGAAGGTTACCATGACATGTGGTTACTACATCAAATCTGTGTTTAGGTAACTATAGGGCTTTTTTCCCCTTACAAATTTGACTAATTCTCATGTGTAACATGCCACAACCCATACATTGTATACTCTCTTCTCAGGTATATGTATGACTTGGCCATGGATGACTCAATAAAGAGAAGTTTTGTTATTTATTATTGCCTGCACTTCCTGCAGGGGAAGAATCTCCAGACCCAATTCTTTTAATCTTGTATGACTGCAAGGTGGTCCCTGACTGTTCCTTTAAGGCTGCTTTCCAGATATTGGCATGAGGAATAATCACTGGAGTATGTTTGTTAATCTAGTTTGGAATCCTGAGCAGTAGTTTTTAACTTACTCCTTTCTTTACTATTCCTTCACATTTGATAATTGAATAATTAGCAACCATAGTAATTTCTTCACTTTCGAGTTGTTTAGCCAATGAAATAGCTTATTTCCATTGTAAAGACTGGATCATCAGCCTGACTTTTTTTTTTTCATTATCCTATCTGGATATTTCTGTTCATCTGTGCAGGAAACCTTTTTGAATGTCAATATTTCCTATTCTAGTTGCAGTATATCTTAGAGCTAATTTTGCTAGATAAAGTGAATCCTGACATTATGCCTTTCAACAGGTACTCTTAAAGGTGCGTTAGCTCATGGAGTCTGCGTGTTACTGGCACAGCCTCAAAGTGCTAAGCTTAAGACTCTTCATATCTCTCTCTTCAGTTGCAAACTTCTTTGCTAAAGTGGGAGATCCAGCTCTGCTTGTTTAGTCTTCAGCATAATTGACATCCTCCAAACCAGATATTTTTAGCAAACTAGAGTAACTTCACTTCTGTGGTATTCCTGGGTGTTTCTTCATTGCTTTGGCCTCTAATAAGTGTTTTACTTGGAGACCAGTGGATGAAATTTCATAAAACTACAAAGGAATAAACATACTGTATTTTCATTATCAATGAATATTCAGCATCCAGGGTGGCTGCAAGTGATATGGTAGAGATCTGCCTCTGCCTTTGTGACAAGTGACTTGAAGCTCTAGCCGTGTTGCATTAGTCTGTTTTCCAATACTTAAACGTGGTTACATAAGCTTGGGAGAAGCTTCTTTGGTACCAAATTCGGATACCTCTGCTGTTTCAAGTGTCAGCAGAAATGGCCTCAAGTACTCTGACTGATTAGGAAGGACTGAAAACCATGCAAAGTGCTTTGTTTATCAAATGAGTCTTTTTCTGGTCATATTTGCATGCACATAACTATAAAATGTCATAATTCAAGTGGCAATTAAGGCAATGTGCAAATTGGGTGATGCTGCATGCAGCTGGCCAGTTGTGCATGCACAATTATGCAAATTACAAATGCAATTACGGTTATTCCATGCACAAATAAGGCATATAAATGTGCCCCAGCAGTGTAAAAATTGTCTGTTTTGCATCACAGGATGATTTCTGGATAAAGCTGTAATAAACCTGAGGTTGTGGATCTTTTGTCATGGTCAGGAAGTTACTTGGTAGAGAGGATGTCATTTAAAATTGTAAACTACTGATTTGCCTTGTGAGTTTTTGAACAGGCTGAGATACAGCTGTAGATCAGAACTTTTTTTTTTACAGGGCAGTGTACTTTGTCTGTTATCTTCGCATGCAGTAATCCATTTTATTTAAATATTGATGGTGAAGGTGGGATATGTATTAAACAATTGAGTTATTTACTGAATTAAGCTTTCACCCATTCCGTACTGATTTGGAATAGTTATGCATGTCATTTTCTTTACCTTCTGTTATTAATCTGGGAAAGGCTGTAAGTGTGAGCATCTCATGTGTCACGTTGAATTGCTGCCTCAAAGTATCTGAGTAGTTGCATTAAGCTTGAGATAAGGACTAAAGTTGAACAAGGCTCTGGAACAGGGCTTTTACAACTGGACAATATTGGAAAAAAAAATGTATATCATTAATGTTTTTTTTATATTTCAGAGACAGGACAGGTGTACTTTGATTACTACTTCATAAGTCAACATACATTTACTTTTTACTCTTAAGACTGATATAGAAAAATAGAAATGCTATACTCAAATATTCCAGGTCAGTAATAAAAATAAGAAGGCTGGAAAAAAGCCTTTGGGAGTCACAGAATTGTTTTGGTTGGAAAAGACCTTTAAGATTATCAAGTCCATCTGTTAACCTAGCACTGCCAAGTCAACCACTAAGCTGCATCCCTGAGCACCACATCTACACATCTTTTAAATACTTCCAGGGATGGTGACTCAACCCCTTCCCTGGGCAGCCTGTTCCAATGCTTAATAACCCTTTCAGTGTAAAAAATTTTTCCTAATATCCAATCTAAACCTCCCCTGGTGCAACCTGAGGCCATTTCCTCTTGTCCTATCACCTGTCACTTGGGAGGAGAGACTGACTCCCGCTTGCTACACCCTCCTTTCAGGTGGTTATAGAGAGGGATAAGGTCTCCCCTCAGCCTCCTTCTCTCCAGACTGAACACCCCCAGCTCCCTCAGCTGCCTCTTATAAGCCTTGTGTTCTAGATCTTTGTGGGAGCTGAGTTACTTTCTATAGCAGCATGCAAAGAAATCTTGGGAAAGCCAGAGATTCTCCAAGGCAAAAAGGTGGCCAGGGGGAGCCTTATTGAACTAGTATTTTTTATTAAGAAGTGTAATTTACAGCTAAACAATGAACAGCACTGTCAGAACACTGTCACAAAGTTCTTGCCATAGAAGCAGTTGCTTAGCTTGCTCTTCTAACAAAAAATAACTGGGTTGAGCTTTGTAGTATTGGAAGGTAGGTTTCCTTTCGGTAGTGAACTGTCTACAACTCAACAATTTTCATAGGTACGAAATTTATATTCAACTTCAACGTTACAAATTTCTTATTTCTACCTCTAGGTCCCTTACAGGAACAATGGAAAAATACATAGAACATTAAAACATAAAACTCTGCATGAATAAGAACCACCTCTTTTTTTTTTTTTCCATCAAAACTCAATTTGCTGATTGAAATGTTCCACATGGATAAACAAAACACAAAATAATGAATGAGGTTTTAAATTATCCTATCTAAGCAGGCTGATCTTGAGCTGAAAAAAAAACATTCTTGATGCAGAATGGCTGCTGGCATGCTATTGATAGGTTGGTAAGGAGATGGGAGTTAGCTGCATTGCAAGGGATTAACCATGAGAACTTAACTGTGGGTTGAGGGATGGGTGACATACCTTAATGCCCCAAGGCTCTTATCAGAGCTAGTGGAGGGGGGCAACAAACTAAGGGAGATCTACTCTTTGGAGCAGGCCTTCTCGGAATAGATGAATCTCTGCTGAGGAAGAACATCCCAACTCACAGATGTGCGACTTTAGAAATTGTCAGCTTGAGCATCTCAGCTAAAATTAATTAGCTGAAATGATCATTGCTATCTGCTCTAACATAGTCCCCTCTGACTAGATGGAGAGGATCACATTGCTGAGGAAAAGCGAATGCCTTGTGGTCTGTAGTCAGGAGTGCATGCCTTCCTGAGCTAGTCTGGAGTGCTAAATGTTAATCTCAAAGATCTGGGACAGAGGCAAAATGTCCCTCAAGGATACAGTACCCACTTCACTGGACACATTTATATACAGGTCATCCTAACATTCAGGAAAAGGAAATCAAGCCAACTAAAGACTGACTACTTCTCTCGGTTATTATAATTGATTCACACTCGGAGAAATTCTCCTTCAGCTCTGTCTCAGATGTCAGTCTTAATTCTCTTCTGTGCCTGGACACAGTTTAACGCAGTGTTGCTACTTCAAAGCATTTATAATCCAAATAGTCCTGACTGACTTGAATCCTGACTGATTTATGTTTAAAATAAATGAATAAAAAACATTTCTGTGTGGGAGGCTGAGGGATGGGAAGACGGGATATCTTGGACTCGGGCTATATAAGCAACTATAGAGATACTGGCCATCAACTGTCTCTCCTTTCAAATTTCTTTCTCTAGCACTTCAGCTGCACACATCATCCTTCTTTCACAAGAATGCAACTCAGTTACCCAAAGACCCCTTTAAATGTTATTCTGACATTTAAGTACTTTGGACAAAGCTAGGGTCGTTAGCGTAAACAAAGGCAGTACACCAAATAGCTTTCTGGGGGAAAAAGTCCTTATGAGAAAGGCAGGAAGATGAATTCTGATTACCTTTAAGTCCAAACAGTAGGGGGAAAAAGTGGAATGAACATCAATAAAAAGCATACGGTATCTGAAGAGATTAGTTCATTCATCAAAAGGCTGATTTTAACCCATCAGCCTGATGTGCAGAAGGACGCTTCTTATCCCAAACACAGTTACCGAAGCAAGATTTTTTGAGGGCTCAGAGTTAAATTGATTGCCTCTAAATGTTATCCACTGTTCATAGAAGGGAAATTGCTCTTTCTCCTTCTTTTTGGCACCAGATTTAACTTTGTTTCACCTAAAATGATTCCTTAATGCATGCCATTTTTAAGTAGTTGGGCTAACTACAAAGGCTAAAATTGTCTATTAGATGTAAATGTGATTCTAAAAGATTCTTTAATAGACTCCAAATGATACTTTGTAATGGCTCAAAACTGACTCCAGCTCAGGAGTTTGGGGCTGGGACTGTGTAGCTCTTACTCCTGACTCTCTGCAGCGATGCCGTGCTCTGATTTGTAAGCCCCTTTGGTAACCCTGCTGTCTCTGAAGGTTACAGAACCTGTCCACGCCTATTTCATTGACCAAATTATTCTCTTCCAGGCTTATTGAAATGATGGTAGAACAGGCAGTGGCCTGGATCCTAGTAAAAAAGTTCACTTGTCTCTACCCCTTCCACAATTGGAAATAGCTGATATGAGAGGGATGTAGCATTACTGACAAAGCAACCAGTCTGACTCACGCGGTATTGATATGCTCGCTATAGACCTTCTCAATTAATTTGTCAGGTTAAACAGCAAGCAGAGATGGTTCTCCCTTCTTAATGGTTTATCACTGTAACACAGGTGGTGTTTCACCTGACAGCAGGTTCCTCTAAGGCCAGCATACTGTTCTTTCTCCCTTAGTGTAGGTTATTCACTTTGCAGGAATGTAAACATGATCTAAGAAATTAAGTTATATTGCTTTTTAGACTAGAAATTTCTGGCAATGACACCAAGCTGAGCAATTCTCTTAGGAGAATATTAAATTTTAAAAAGCCACTTGTAGCGCAATGGCTTGCAAAATTTTCACATCTCTGGCAATGTATTTGCCATTGGCTAATACTAACTTTTTTAACCCTTCCACAGAGGCACAGAGGTGAGGCTGACAGGTTGGTAGTTCCTAGGGTCTGGCTTTCTACCCTTTTTTAAAATGGGTGCAATGTTTCTCTTTTTCCAGCTACCGGGGACTTCACCTGACAGCCATGCCTTTTCAAATATCATGGAGAATGGCTTGGCAACTATGTCAGCCAATTCCTTCAGGACTCGGGGATGCATCTCATCAGGTCCCATAGACTTATGTATGTTCAGTTTCCTCAGGTGGTCACAAACCTGATCTTCTCTTACAGTGGGGAGGGACTTTGCTCTCCAATATGTCTACATTGCTTTGATTTCTTTCATTGTTTTTGCAGTACAGCTACTAATATGTAACTTTTCATCAAAAGTTAATCTCTGAGACCTTACACACATTGTGTGTCCTGCCCTGTTGGTTAGGAGTTTACTTTTTCCTTATAGAAACTGATTAAGCTTCCTTACCAGTAAATGTGTGCCTTCAATCTTATCAAATCAATACTTACAGCTGTAGAGTGACCTATTTAGTGTTAATTCAGAGTCTAAGGAAAGGCTTTGATTTTTATTTTTCATAGCAGCAGGAGAATACTAGTTTCCAAAAGAAGTCTCTAAAATGAGAGACAGAAAAAAACCTTATCACTTGCATAGTGTTATTTTGCCAGCCGCCTGCTTCCCCCCCCGCCAATGGTTGAGTCAGGTAACTAAGGAAAAGGCCAGTTTTTTGTCCCACAAATCATATGCGTACTGTGTAAGAACAGTCTTGCTCAAAGTGTGACCACAAGACTGTATAGGCAGGTTGCAGTACTCCGGTTATGTGCCTTTGGAGCTTGGAAATGTGTGATATCACTTTATTTGGGGAAGACCAATCTAGATCTTGCAATTCAAACCAGAACAGTGTGGTGCATGCCTTGGTTTGGAAACTGTGTTGTCTTTCATTTGCAGACCACCCACCTTTCCCTCTTGCCTTTTCTCAACCATGTAGCATTCCAGCTTGTAAGTAGATAATTGAATGGGAAGGTAGAAGGTGGTCTTCTGAAGTAAGAGGAATGAAGGCTCTTGAGCTTTTAAAATAATTATACTGGGGTTGTGTCTTAATCTGTTCCTAAGATGCTAAATGTGATGCTGAGCAATGAGAACACCTCCTTAGAGGATTTTCCAAGTTAATTGCTCATAGCCAGCTGTATTGGAAGTTTTCTCATGGGGTCCTTGCAGAGACTGATGATAAGGATCTCCACTGATCTTGTTGGGGTAGGGATTTGGAGCTGGGGTCTACTGTTAATATGTTAGAAAGTGCTCTCAGAATTTCTCTGAAAGGAACCACCACATGTTCCTCAATATGCTTTGGTTTGGTGTTCGTTTTTTTTCCTAATAAAAACGAACATCCTCCCACCACCACCCCTAACTAAAGCTTTCTTCTGCTCCCCAAAAGAGAGCTATGCTACAAGCTCCCCACGGCAGAGACCCTCTCACATGTCTTTATTTTGTATTTGAGTTATAGTGGATGTAAAGGTATAAGTAACTAGATATTTTATGCAAAAGCATAAGTAACTCTGAATCCTTATGGAAGATGGAGCACTTAAACAAAGTAATGAAAATGTTGTGATGAAAATATTCCCTTCTCCTTTGAAACCAGCCTGCAGTAATGAGGAATGGATTCCACTATAAATGTTGAATGTTGGCTTCATTGTCTCCTATTGCAACTTCAGCATTATTTAAATTCAGTGGGGAAAGGTTTTCATTTACGGTTTCTGAGTGCCAAAACACAAATCAAGTGGTTAGACAGGTCTGGAGAAAAGCGCATCTAATTCTAGAGACAAATAGGGATGCTGCGGATGCTGAGCAGTGCTGTGTAGGCACTTTGTTATGATGTCTTCTGGTACCACTTCTGTGTTGCCACTTACATGCCAGGTTGTACGTTAGGGCAGATAAAACAATTTGTTCACATGAAAGTAGTTTGGCTCACTCTTTCAATGACACTAACAGCGAAATGTTCAGTTTTCAATTAGGTGGAATTATGCCCAGTTACAGAATTACTTGAAACTGGGGGGTTTTTTTGGTGAACTGTTTAGCAATCGTCAGTGCAAGAGAAATGTCCCCTGCTCCTTGTGCTCTGGAGAAGCAGAAAGCTCAGATGGGCAGAGCCTCTTCTTTCCAAACATGAATTAATTCTGTTTCTTCTAACATCTTTCCTTCAGCCATTATCTATTTACACATCTTTCAGGCAGGATGCTTGTAATAGGAAAAAGGTTGTAGCTAATGGGCAGCTGTATGTAATTATTGTCCTGTTACCCCTGGGACTGAACTTCTTGCAGCCCTTTGGACTTCTCTTTTGCCTTTTGCCTCTTCAACACCCTGTCGCGCTTTGGCCCCTTCTCAACCCGGTGGGAACAAACTGCGAGGGAGATTGGCCTCTGCTGCTGGCGGCTCCGCTGCCTGCTGGTTGACAGTCCTGAGCTAGGGGCACAAAGATGCTCACAGGGACTAAGGGCATGTCATTTGCCATTGCGTTAGTGCTGGCGCCCTGCTGTGTGTGCTGAGCTGTTGCCTGTGCCTGCTCCAACTCTACCTGGATCTGGAGTAGGCACCCTCACGGCAAAAAAAAAAATAAAAATCCTCTTCTCAATCTGCTCTGCTGCTTTCTTCTTTCTTCCTCCCAGTTCAGACGGTCACTTTGGATTTGTCAGGGTTATTTTTCCTCCCCTCCCACCCCCGCCATGTTAAATGGGACATTCCCATGTGGAAACCTCCCAGTTAGGTCTGAGCCTGGACAACAACAGCTAACATATATGTTGTAAAAGAATAAAGAAAAATCTCTTTTGAATCAACTTTTAACAGGTCTGATCAATTCTTATTTCAAATGACGTTCACCAAGTGCAATTCTAATTCTGTTTTGTATGCGTGACAGTTATTTCTAGAGTTCCTACTATTGTGTGTCATGAAGTTGTTTCTCTTACGTCAAAGTTCAACATATGGGAATTTGATCTGATAATCAGAGCAACAAAACTCTGTATACTTGCAGCACATGATTTGGGAGCAGTGATGTCTACAGTCACAAGTCACAGTGTAACTGGGTACAGATGCCTATCGTGAGGGTTTCCAGAGGAATGGTGGCTTTTAGCCTTTGAATATACTGAAAGTATGTGCTATTTATTTTAGGCAGGACTCTGTCCTTTCAAGATGAGTCAGTGGCATTTCTGCCCAGCCCCAGCATACTGGCAGAATTAGTTGCATTGTCTCGAATGGTAGGGGAAACACTTTCGGATTTTAAAGGATAAATGGTTATGTGCAGCAGTAATCAGTTGTTGCAAACATTATTCTAAATCAGACTGATTAATGATTATGTTATGATAGGTTCTATTTGGACACAAATCTGGATGTTGTGGTTTTGGCAGCGGAGCAAAGACCACGTGTTTTTACTGCTTGGTTTGGTTCAGAAATTAATGTTCTCTTTTGATGAGCTCCTGTAAAGATCTGACTTTGCTTTCTAATTGCCTGAACTAGTGCAAAAGATGCAAAGCAACCTTATTACTTGATATGATCCAGATATGAAAATTGACCAAATAATAAGAGCATCTATATACTTTTATATATAGGAGAGTAGGTCTGTTTAGACATAGTGACAGTTTTGCAGGGGTTTGTTATTTTTAGAGATGTGTCCTGGTTTGTTGTTTTAACAGAATATTCTCCTCTTGAATGGACTTATTTAGACACAAGTCAAAAGTGGTTGGAAGAATATGAAGCGTGGACGTCGCAGGGTGGGGAACTCATTTTCCACACTCATGCAACTCAGGTTGAGTCCTCTGAGGGCTGAGAAATTGATGAAGCAGAAATGAAATGTAAAAGCCTTCTGAATTTTACTACTAAGCAAGAAAACGTTTTATATTCTTTTGGGTTATAAGCCAGAATAGGGCATGTTTGTAAATCCAGCAGAATGAAGTGTAGGTGTTCTGGGTCTAATGCATTGATTTTTCTCTATTTCGGTTTTACCTTTTGGCGCTTCTCTGCTCCAAAGCTAATATCATAGGAAATGAAAGCTAGTTTTTATTTACTTTCATTTATTATTTTTATTAACCTTTATTTTTGTTCAACTTAATCTTTTCGATTGTGGCTTCTGTATTGCAGCTAAGTACCTCTAACTGCCAGATGTTTGCCAACATTTCCTGTTACCCTTTCTTATCTTCCTTCTTTTATTGACCAGATGAATGACAGCAGATGAGCATCCAAACATAAGAAACTAGAGCTTATTGTTGGCATAGAAGAGAAGAGATAAAGTCAGATTAAGTGATGGTTTGAAGCTATAAAATCAATGACTTCTGCAGAGCCTCTCCTGCTGGGAACCTACACTTCTGCGTGTTAGAAATACTAGCGCTTGTGTTACCCGAGCCTAGCACCCACCGGTATTGTCCTGAGGCACAGTGTGTTCTTGCTGTGAAGCATGGTAGTACCTCCTGGTTAAGCAAGTTCAAGTTTAGACAGCTGCTTAATTACGTACAAGAAAACCAATCTTTTAGCGTTCAAGTCTGGTGGGGTGTCTTTCCCCCCAGCGCCAATCTTGTTATGTGATCTCATGTGATCTCAGGAGATTCTGGACAAGTGGATGTATCTAATTCACCAAGATTCACTTGTGCAAATACATAACCACTTGCGTGTTCCACACTTGTGTGGAACAAGCCCTCTGTGTCATTGAGTGAAGCAAAGTGCTGCACGGAAAATAAGGGAAACCTTCCCTCTTTCTCTTTTCTTTGACGCTTGGGATTCCTTATGTTCTTTGAGAGCTTGTGGGGGCACAGGCAGGAGCCACTGGCACATCGCGAATGCAGCAGAATGCAAGTAGGTCTGTGGATCCCGCCAGCGTTGCACGTGTGTCAGCAGCGGTGTGCCCATTGACACAGAACTGCTTCCTGCATTTCTGGTGCAAGGCAGAACTTTCAGCTGCAGAAGATGCTCCACACATGAACCTTTTTCATGTCGTTTATTGTTGCTTAATCATCAGCAATTTAGTAAATTCTAAGATTTCCACAAACGGTGGACACGTTTTCAGTTTGATTAAAAACAGTACAGGAAAAAAGCCTCAAGGAGGCTCTTGCAGTAGAGGCTTTCTGCTTTAGTTACAAAATGAGCTACTTCTTTACGTATAGGAGTTAAAACCATAGCAATAGGGCAGTCAAGATTCTAGAAATTTTATTGTTTTATTTGGAATAGATAGGTAGCCAGTCCCTCTATTGGTCCCACTCGGGCTGAAGCTGTAGGCCGAAGTATTCAAGTGTATTACGTCAAACCTTAATCAGCAAAATGCTTCTATGTTTTGCCAAATCTGTATGTGTTACTGTTACAGGTTGGAAAAAAAGTCTGATGAAAATAACATGGAAAAAAGTGCAGAACTCCGTAGCTGGGTGATTGTGTTTAATCCTTTGGTTCCATACTTTTCTGTGGTGTATAGTAACAGCCTTGAGTTTGGGTATATCTGTAAATACTAATTGCTTTGGCTGAAAATCTTAGGAACTATGAAATCCTGGATAATCTTAGTAAATCTTGAAAACAGTGTTTTATGCACAGCTCTAGAATCAGATTATTATGTAAAGCAGAGTAATACACCTGGTGTCCACAGCAGGCATTCGCAACACCAGTGGAGACAGGGGTAGGATAAATAGCTCTAAGTGCCTAATTAATTTTACTTCAAATTCCAATAACAGAGATACTGTCTTTGTGGGAAATAACTTATCCTTAATTTCACATTCAGTTCTAGACTTCGGGTAATAAGCAAACCTCCTGTTGCCTGTGGATTGACTTAAAAAAAAAAAAAAGTTTTAATCTTATTAGAGCATACTTGCTTATGGACTGATTTGCTATGCATCTTTTACAGGATTTGGATCGATTCTGAGGAATGTGGGCAACTGTAAATTACCTCTTTCTCAACCAAAATATAGACTTGCATCTCCCATGCACTTATGCAGTGGTGATTAATGAACACTTTCATTCCATCAGCTTTCCAGCAGAGACTTTATCCTCAAGTATGTTGTTGTTAGAAATAAAGCATTCAAGAAACCAGTTGAGTTTCATTCTGACTGTTTTCAGTAAATAAGGAAGGATAAAAATATATACTGTTTAAAAGCAGTTTAAGATAGTTTTGTGGCAGTAATAGGAACTGAGGAATTGCGTTTTCCAGCAATAAAAGAAGGTAGCTTTTATCAACTACAGGGGCAGTTGGATCAGACTAAGCATATTTGTGCAGGTAGAAAGAAAGGTAACCAGATTCTCATAAATGACCCTTCTTTGGGTGCTCCATTACATACATCCCATCTTGTTTTAGGCTTTGACTGTATGTGTCTGTATCTGACCTAGTTCTCCTGGCTATTTTAATAGTGAAGAAGACTAGGTATTTTTTTTGGAGTGTAGTTAATCTTTACCTGCTGTACAATCCTAAAATAGATCTGAAGAGTCATATTAAAGAAACATCTCTCTTTGGATCAGAAGACTAATAACGGGTGAATCACACTCTTAGATGTGAACTTGTGGACAACTGATGGATAATGGAATATCAAACTGATGCTTGACATTAGTTCAGTGCTGAGATTCAGCACATACAAAGATTAAGTACTGGAAAAGAATGTTACTTTACAGGAAGTATCCACACCATTTCATACTGGATCTCTTCAGAGTTTTACCACAATGGTTTACCTGTACAGTTGTATCACTTTACCACTGTGTGAGACTGATCTCTATTTCAGGAACACAGCTTCTATCAAACATTGAACCCAGGTTGAATACCAAAATTAAATCAAACCAAAGACCTTTCTGAAGAAGTTCAGGCTGTAATTCCATTAAAATCTTTGTTTTTGAAGATAGCAGTTTATTATTTCTGTGGAGAATTAGCTCTTGGATGCTACCACTTAAGTCTTTACTCATTAGGAATAGAATGCTTTTAAATCAAAGAGATGAGGAATTTTTACTAATGTTTTTTGCTATGTTGATTCAAGAAACAAACTCTCCCTTCAGCCTGTCCTTGAAGGAAAAAATACCCCACAAAACTATAGGTAAAAGTCTGTTTCATTTGTTTCAACAGGTGACTGCTGACTCTGCTTATCTCATTACAGTTCTTTCTCAATGTATTTTGTTCTTCTTTAGACATATTGCAGTTAGGTTAAATTCTCTAATGAACTATTCAGCTGTGCATGAGAGCACAGCTGTTAATTACTGAAAATTTCTGGATTAATCAGGACTATTTCTGTTACGTAAACGTGACTGTAAGGTGTATCCAGCTCAATGAAGCAAAGTGACCTGTGCAAACATACTCTTCAGCATTTGGAAGTATAAGCAAATATATAAATATAACTTCCACTCACCTTGTACACATGGGTACTTTCACCTTCAAAAGCAATCTCTAAATGGGCTTTTTAATCATTTCCCTGAGAAAATTAGATGGTATGTGTTTGAAACAATCTAGCCCTTAAAGTATGTCATGCCTACCTGCATTAGCAAATGTATTTTTTTCCCCCCTTTCTCTATTTTTTTTTTTAAACATACCATTATCTACTTCACCAGGGAGTAAAAATCAGTTAAGTAAAAGGAAATAATGGTTAAAATCAGAACTTAACAATTAGCTTTCAGTTTGGGGGGGGGATTATTGAGCACAATGCAAAATACACTTTAGTGAACAAAATAATGAGAGACTGACTTATGAAAAATACAGTCATTTTAGAAAACCTTATATACAGTGAGTAATAATCAGTTCTCCATAATATTAACCAGAAGGAGCACTTAAATTTTTTTGACATCCCTAATCATGGAGCCTGGGGAGCACTACAGAACATTTGCATTAAATTACTCCTCATTTTCCCAGACCTGTCTGCCCCTTCCATAGGTTTTGCTGCCAGTATTTGTGAATTTGGCAGAAGCCTACAGATTTCATAGCTAATATTGTTGTTTCCTGCCAGGAATATCAGAGTAAGGTGCATTATATGCTGCATGACAATTAAGGGTTGAGGGAAATCATGCCGATTTTCAGATGTGGCACCCAGGTGTCATCGTTTGTATCAAATTAGTGAAATGGTGTCAAAGAAGATACTCACATGCCTCGCTTCTGATGTCCTATGTATTTTTATTAAGAGTTCAGGTGAACTCTTGGAGGAAGGAGGTGAGCCTACAATTTCCACAGCAGTGCAGTGGCAGGAGGGACAGAGTAGTTCTGCCGTTTTAAGATGTGTGTGATTGCACATGCATTGTACTGCTTTTTCATTTTATTATACGCTTCTCTGTGTATGGCAAAGAAGGCTGGGCGATGTGTGCTGCCCCTTTCTATTGTTGCCTTGTATTAACTTTCCGAGTGCTATTGTCTGGGCTCGCACCTTAAGAGTGATAAGTGGACTTTTTCAGTAGTGTTCCTTCTTGGCCTAATTCTGCCTTCCTTTAATGCTTTGCCGATACAACAAAAGTTTAGCTGTATCAGCAGAACATTTCTCTCCTGGGGCAGATACAGCCCTGTAGGATTAAACTATAGCTGTGCATGATAACGTTGCCTATTAAAAGCAGGCTGATCGGCACCTTGGTTTTTTTATCCATGTAACCACATACAGTAGAAATCAATGTAGTCAGTGTTGAAAACCCTAGTTTTGGGGAATAAGTTAGTTATATAAACATGTTTAAATGATAGGAGGATTTATCAGCATACCTCACTTACAAGCAGGTTTAAAAAAATCACACACAACCACAATCAACAAAAATCTTAATAAAATATACTTGCAATGCCCTTATCTGAGATGTAAAGTATCCTTACTAAGTTGATTATAGAAGCCCCAATGCCTTATGAGGGAATGGGGTGGCTGCTTTTGAAAATCAGAAGTAAATATGCTTGAGAACTATGTAGTGAACATGAAAAGCAATTCAGATACAGGTGTGTACATTTAGCAAGTATCTGTGAGGCTTATGGCCAGCAAAACAAACCTTGGTTATGATGCTACAAGCTGAGGAACCTTCCCCTGTTTATTGAATTAACAGAGGTAATGTGTGTTTCTTCTCAGGGTTGCAATTAGAGATGACACCCCTTGGAGAACATGAAGTTTAGAGCATCTGGGTTGTGATTTCTGAGATCAAGTGAAACAAAATTTAAATTAAGTGGATTGTATTAGCACTGGCTGGGAAGTGGAACTGATATTCTGAGGGAAAGGTAAACACTTCAAGAAAACTGTGTTCTTAATCTTTTTCCCGTAAAAATCACCATGGAACATAAGTGCCAAAACAAACTATCTTCTGGAATTGTCTAAATTCTGTATTTTCTCACTACTGAAATACTGTATTTTAAATATTAAATACTTTGGCATTATCTAACTCTATTATGCAGGTCAAAACATCATTAAGTCTTTTGGCATCACTGAAATCAGGTTTAAACAGAAATACACGCTCTTGAAGTGTTTTATTGCTGGTAAAACTGCCTTTTCTGATAAAAAGCTACTATGTTGAAAACTAACTGCTCAGCTCTGTATTTCAGCAAGTATTATCCCCTTTGTGTACCACTCTATCTTCCAAGAAGATTCTTCTACCAGACCCTCAATTTCTATTTTCTGATCTGCAGAGTGGCTAAAAGTTAGTTATGGCATGCATGTGTTCATGCATGCTGCGTAAGAAGAAATAATAATAAGTATTATTTATTGTGGGCTCTGTTTGTTACTTCCTCTGTTGGTATAGATAATCAACAACTTAATGCAGCATAGGTTTATTGTTAAAAGATGCTACATGACGAAACTATCATATGGACTACTGTTGGGTTATTGTGGGCCATTACCTGAAGGCCCACACTGGGAAAAGCCCCTCTGGGCTGAGGTAGGGAAGTCACATCTTCCAGGGAGTGGGAAGGAGGAAAGTGTTAATACTTTCACAGCTGCTGGGAGTCACTACCCTGACACTGGCTCTGCTCCATATTTAGGACTTCCATCATGTGAGGACTCTGATCTAATAGTTTTACGTGCCTTGCTGAAATTAAATCCGTAAGTAGGCTATTTCAGTGAGGAAAAAGTATCTTCTTGTTCTTGGCGCACAGCTAAAGTCATTGAACTAGAGGAGGAATTACTGAGGAAAAATATTTGGCATTTGTTACGTAGTAGGCTGTACCTGGCTGATCATTGTGTTTCTTTTTGACTTTTAAAATCTATGTCATCTTAAGAACTGTACAATTCTAAGAAGATTTATAATTTCTTCTTTGGAAATGTTCCCGGTGATAGTATCATAATAATATTAAGAGGGATCCAAAGTAGTCTCGGATGCCATCAGCCTTATATGTCACGTAGAAGAACTTCAGTCTACCAAAAAGCCCCCTGTGTAGCAATTTTGGGGGAGGGAAATTAAAAACGCAATCTGAAACTTGAGTCTGGAGCTGTAATACTCTAGTGATTTACCACAGAGTTCTCAAAAGCAACAGGACTTCTAGGTATACCTTCTCTTGCTATATCTTTCTCATTTATCACAGACCTTCAAGGAGTTCCTCTTCAGTGCTACCCAATTCCCACCTAGCTATTATCTCTCCTTATTGTGATCCTGAATCCAAAGCACAGAAGCGCTGTTGGATGGGATTCTCTTTTAAAAGGCTGGGGAAGCTGCCTTGGGAGCGAAGTTACCAGTCAGATAAATTTTTTCATCCCATTTCTTAGCTTCTTTTACTAAAGACACAGGTAGCACAATGGGATAACTGCAGTGCCCAATATGTGGGACTGAAATCTCTGCTGGCAAAGTCAGCTCTTCCCTTTGACAGATGGCTTTTGTTTGCCATGTAGGCAGACTTTATATTGAAATGGGCTTATGAAAAGTGAGCTAGGAAAAGGAAAATCCCTTGCTGTATAGCAAGTGGGCAACAGGAGAAGTTGCGGACTAGTGAACAAGCCTGGCTAAAATACCTTGGTAACAAGTCTAGTAGCATAAAAAGGGATGGATCTATTTGATGGTTGCTATTCAATGTGCGTGCTCACTCCCTTTCAGCTCAGCAGATTGTCATCTCTGGTAGCAGATACATGGGTAGGTACGCTCTAGGTGAAAAAGAAAGCTTTGGGTAACTGGATATCTTCCCAATGTGATTGCAGTGTCTATCCAGGGAACATTTTTAAGGCAATGAGGAAATGAAGGAAGCTATCATCAAATTACATTGATATAGAGTATTCTCATAAAAGGGTGTGTTGAAAGGAGTTAGCAGAAAGGTGAGGTGGGTGAGAAGAAAATGTTTAGAGTCTAAGTAAAGAAGGCATCCACTGCCTTTTTTTTTTTTTTTTTTAAAGCCCTGTAAATGAAAAAGTCCTCTAACTTTGCACTTTATAGAAGTGAAAAATATTGCCTGCGGAGCTGCTGGTGTTTCATTATTCAATTGAGTGCAGTACCTTGTTTCAAAGACCGTTCTTGCAAATGATTATTCTCTACTTCTGTCAGCCTGCCCTCACACTTGGGGGACCCTTACTGAGCCGTGTCATTTAAAAGTCAAAATCCCAGTAAGTGTGGTGTTTTTTTTAACGCTGAATATAGTAGCAAACGCATCTCTGGCATCATTGGGTTATTCCTTAAATGCTATGGTTTCTTTTTGTGTAGATTACGATCAAGCTGCTAGTGCATGGAAATAAGTAGAGACTTTCTCTCAAATCTTGTTTTTAAGGGTATGAAAAGAAATCGAGAGGACTGGGACAGAAGAGAGCTTAAGGGAGCTTTCCTCCGTAAAAGCTTTCCTTCTTAAGAAGGAAATTGTTGATTGTGAACATTCTGGCAACAGGAAGAACACCCAGGGTTCTTATTTGTGCACTGGAAACTAATGATCTGATCCAAGGAGAGGCTTCCACTAACGTTAGTAGATTTTTGGATCAAGTCAGAGATGGTTAATGTTGCTTTGGTATAAGCGCTCTGAAAAAGAAGATAATTTCAAGGACTAAATATGGCCTGGATCACCAGTGTGCCTAAGCATCAACAATGTGCAAATATATTCTTGATATAAAAAGATTAGTTAGGTCATCTAGTTCTCATACTCTGTGCTCTTCCTGTCTGTTCTAAAATTGTACCAACAATATTAAAACCTGTTCTATGATGAAGTAGGCATTTTGAAGCACCTACTGTTGATTTAGGGAGTAGGTAAGTAAACTAGAACAGCAAAGAGGAAAGGGAAGGACACAAACCAATGTCACTTATTCAATGTAGTTTTCAAAGTCTCAGAGAAAGAACATCATAATACTTTTTTTTTTTCTTTTTCTGTAGGCCCTGACTTGCTGGGATGAAACATAAGATAGCAAGAAATATTTTCTGTAGGAAATGAATGTTCATGAGTATAAAAAATATTAATGACTATATTAAACAGTCTTTTCAGCATATCATCTATGACTTATTTTAAGATATTCCCCCTTTGTTTATATTTTTTCTATTGTCAGATCCTATAATATTTTGCCCTTTTCTATCCATTTATTTTTTTTTTCTCTCCATAGAAGGTATCATGAAAACCCTCACTTTGTGCATTAGTGTAAAATTGAATAGCCTGTTTTGTACATACTGTTATCCATGGGCAAACACTATGACAGATGTTAGGATACTTATCACTCTCACTTCATGATCTTATAAATATGATCTTTTTATATTATGAGGAAATACTTCACTGTTTGTCTGGCCTAAACCCCGTCTGTTTCTGGACAGATTCCCATTGATTTCCATAAGTTTTAGAACAATTCTTTAGGATCTTTTAGTTCAAAAGCAGCTTATGTCAGTGTAGAAAAAGGAAGATCATAGGGACCTTGACAGCTTTCTCCCCATATTCCCTACGAGTGTCTCTCCCTTCCCAGAGTCAAGTCACAGCCTTCTTTGCTGCTTCTGCCATCCAGCAGTGCTTTCCTATAGCTCTCTGCCTCATTGATTCCCCATCTGTTTTAATCTGAACATCTTTCTGGTGACCTATGTTCACATCTGGTGTAAATATGCTACTATTCAAAGTGGTTTTACTCTGTCAATTACCATTTCAGGGAATGATTTATTATAACAGGAGTTGTGTGCTCTGTGCTGTAGAAAAGGGAGAAAAATGTAGACGTGGCCTCAAGGGTTTCTTATGTCTTGCTTGACTGAGATTGGGAAGCATGAAGCTATGTGCTGCCAACAGACATAACTGATAATCTGTCCCCCCAAATTACTGGTTAAATAAAGGAGACGGGGATCAGGCAGGCAGGGAAGGCAGCTGTTATCCGCATTTCCTTGAAGTTGTGAAGGACCCAAGCCAAACCTCATGGATGTCAGTCAGAAGTCTGCCAGCCACTCTGAGAGACATTTGATAACGAATGCTGGAGACTTGACCCACTTTTCTTAGTTAAAGTATAAGCCAGTCCCCCTATCCTTCTGCAGTTAGAAAAACAATATACTTCACGTAGACGGAGCACCACATTACCATCTAATAACAATTTATATTCTAAGGTTGTACAGACTTTTCTCGTATTTCAACACTAGATTAACAGGGGAAGGAATTGCGAGAGAATGGATGTTTGAAAAGGAAGTTGAATATAGACCAGGTGGTTAATTTGCTCACATTAGTTAGTATGTTTAACAAGGGAGGGTGCAGTCTGCAGTCGTATTTGGAAGAACCATCTCTATTGCTATTTAGCTTCACTGCACAGCTTTGCGTTTTTGCCCGCTTTCCTTTGTGCTATAGCCTTTTTTCCAAAACACTAGGCAAAGAAAATAGCATATGGATGAAAAGTGGCATATCTGAATGGCTATATGTGTCTGTTACATGAATTGGTACAGAAGAAAAGGATGCATCATCGTGCTTTGAAAACAAGCAAATCAGAAGCAATTACTTTTTTCTTTCTGAGCAAAGGGGATCACTTACAGTACTTCAAAATAAGAAGATATTTTTCCAATGGCCTAGAGAATAATAATCATTCTCTGTGTAAGTTGAGACACTGCCACTTCTTTCCATCTCACTGAGTGTGAGCCATTTGTGGTGTACGAATGCAGCTCTGCACTTAGGAAATAGATTGCTGCTGTTGAATTGGGTAAGCTGTGGTGGTGCTGCTTCTTAAATATCATCGCCTCCTGATCCAGTTGGATCAGACTTTGATCTTTATAACACATCCTCTATTCTGAAGGAGGAGATGAGTAGGACAGATTGTTTTCCACAAGGCTTTGGCAACCAGAAAACATATTTGTGAGGTTGCTATGTAGTTATTGCTCATGTCTGAGTAATTGTATGCAGAATGGAATTATGGACTGTCACACTCGGTAACTGCATTACCCGTATAGCAAGTGTCTCTACTCACAGATGCTCTGGGCGAAGCATGATGGGCTCGGCATGGGTGGTAGACTTGTTCTGGGGCAGTGTTTATTCTCCAACCTTTGTGTGAACCTACGTGAGTCTTAGCCATGGGAAATAACTGAGCGCCTACAGCCTCCATCGACTTGAGAGAGAAGTCCTGTGGAGCAGCTTATTAGTTACATTACATATGATAAGGAAAGCTCTTTGTTTCCTAGCAGAAGCTCATGTTCAAAAAAAAAAACCAACCACCTAACATCTAGATAAATATTGTTTATATACTGCGAATCACAGGTAGGGGGAAGAAAACATGTTGGTATTGGACAATAAACAGCATGTCAAATAATGTAAATTGATATTAAGAAGCAAAGACAAACGTAAATCTCAATCTGTTAAAAGCATTTCTACACATAGACTTAAACACTAATGTTCTTTCACTATTCTTCCTGCATGGCTTTATTAGCATTTATTTGCTACTTTCCAATGGAAATAAAAAAAAACCAAACACTTCAACAGTTCCATGACAAGGTTTATTTCTTTAATACTTGTAGAGGCCAGATGAAAAAAAAGCATGTTATGCTGATTATAAACAGTAATACATTATTAATGAAATAAACCCAGTATATTGGTTAGCCAATGTTAATACATGCAACAAGAAGAGCTAATGCTTGGTTACTTAGTGGGGTTTTTTGTGTGTATTTTCGTTCACTTAGCCTTACTGCAACAAGGCAGGCAACAGATATGTCTGTACCTCCTTAGGCTGCTGCCAGAAGTTAGTAGAGCCTCTTTCCAGGTCTCTTCCTCATTTGGCTTTAACATTTGTACTGGCTTGGCTACTCTAGCTCCTTGTCTCTCTCGGTGCCCTGGTGTTCCTGCAGGCTTGCTGTATCTCTAATCAGAATCTGTGACTGCAATTCGAGGTTTGCGTCCTGGAAGTATAAACAGTCTACAATTTTCTTCAAGCCTTGATTCATCGAATCAATCTTATTTCATCTTCTAAACAGTCTTTCAATAGCTCAGGAGTAACTTAAGTTTACCACCTTGTTTGGTACCTTTTGCCCTCTTTCAGTTGCTGTTATGACAGACCTATAGAAGGGTAGCATTACACTGGCTTCTACTGTGCCTATCGGAATTACAGGAATCAACAAGGAAGCTGTAAACCCTGTGCTAAGGGGAAGGTAACGATGGAAAAAATACTCATAATACCTGTCTTTTGGTGTCAGTCCTATAGCAGTTGTTGTCTGCAAGGAACAATGGAACATCTGGAAGCAAGAGCCCTTCTATTCAGGTAGCTGAAATTGCATTAGCTGCTCTCGCATAAAGAACAGGATTAGAATGACAGACCTCCCAGCTGAAATATCTGCTTTTGAATAAACTTGTCAAATGCAACAAGGAGTGTCATGGCAAAACTTTCCTGCTTCTGCTGTGAGGAGAGCTTCTGTTTGTATTATGACAAGAGGGCTGTGTTTAATTGAGTTGCATTTTGGTGCCGTCTGCTGTAGGTAGATACAATGAAAGGGGACAAAGGGCAAGTTCAATTCATTTCTATCTAGCTTCCTTTCTTCTTGTAGCAGGTAACAGCAAAATAATTACTGCATGTTTAAAACAGGTGTGTTGTAGAAAGAATTCATAGGGGAAGTGAGAAACTGTGGCAATAGCTTCACATTAATTTATGCTCGAGATAGATTCACTGTTCTTTATGGCACAGCAGGGGACCCTAAATATAATGGGGAATATCAACTAAGTAGGATAATAGAGAAGGAAGGCATCCTGCAATACTTTTAGAGTTCATGTGTTATTCCTGCTAGCCAGAATACACTTTGGTGAGAATTCACTTAAGTATAATGAAAGCTTAGCTTACAATATAGCTTTGTAGAAACTAGGTCAGGTAAATTGGAGATGCTATTGTAGCTTTACTGACTCGTCATCTGTAGATCTAAAGTTCAAATCAAAATGTTTTAAAAGGGCAGTTTTCATTAATAGCCATTGCAAAACTATCATGTGATTCAGTACATTGAAACTAGGCGAAGGTGTTAAGTCTGGTTTTCAATACTTTAGAAAATTATATGTAGGCAGCTTGGCTTCATAACATGGTTTTGATTTGAAAATGTCTGTCTTTACTCGTTAATGTTGCCATTTTTTTCTCCCAACATTTATTTCTTTGGTTTGTTTTAGATAATGCTCCAGGAAAAAAATATTACCAGCTTCACAACCTTGGCTGGGGGTTGGAAGAGTGTCTCCGCAGCTAGGCAGAGCTTGATTTTTGTCTGTGTTACTCAGAAAGGTGTAGTTTGGTCACTAGAAGAAAAAAAATATATCTGTTACATTCATGCAATTTTCCTTGAGAGCTAAAGTTTCATCCTCCTTCCTAACAGAGTTGTTCAGCCTGCGTTGGGATACCTCACTAAGGTGTTAATTGCCGCTATAAAGGCATACTGAAATGACTTTAAACATTTTTTTTAAACAAACCACAAAGTGGTTCAGCGAGCCAGAGAAGTTGAGCCATACAGGCAACTCAAAATATTTTAATTTGAAACTTCATTCTGATATCTGCTAAAGGATTTTATCTTTTTCCTCCTCCATTTGGAAATCAGAAATGGAATTATATTTTAGACTGTGTTTTCTCTAGTTGATACACTTCAGTTTTGAAAGATTAGTAAACAGCAGCTCCTTCTTTTGTGCCAGTTTAATAGTGATTTGTGTTTCCTTGGTGAGATATGTGGCCTCCCAAGGCTGCAGCTCGGGTGCCTTGTTTGCGGACCCAGTTGTTCTGGGTGGCTGAGTGGCAGAAACACGTCCAGAGTTGCCATTCAGATGGAGACCCTATCACGCAAGACGAGAGACAAAATTACTGGCTTCCAGACCACGCAGCAACAATTGAAATATAATGTTGAGCTAACGTGAATGAAATCATACAACTTGGCTCTTAAACCAAAAATGAAATGCTCTGATTTGTGAGTCTTAACTGCTCATTTTGTTCAAAAATGGTAAAACAAAATGATTCAATGCTTCCAGGATGTTTTTTTTTTCCCCATGCACTTCTAAATTTTAAAAAATGTTTTGTTGGTTTATTTGCTTTCCACTGTACCCCCCTAAAACAGTAATGTTGCCCAGGGGAGGGGAAAAAAAAAAAAAATCCCACTTCAATTATTTTTTATAGAATATTTTATCTAAGTTATGCATAACAGATGACAACAAATGCCATTAATAATAACAGAATTGGGTAGTTTTATTTAATTTCTGCTTTGTGAAGTCTTATTCATCTCCATGCTTGGCTTTAGCAGGGGAAAAAAACAGTTTAATATCACTTTTGGTCCAATTTAATCTTTGCTAGTCTCAGGTGGTCTGCTGCTCTCTCATCGCAGTGCTTTAATATTGACCTACCTTAAAGATACTGACTTTATTGTTTGTTCCCTAGGCTTTTCACAGGCAGAAAGATAGAAATCAATTATTCAGTAGCCATTTTCTCCCTGACAAAATTTTCCCTTGATACCTTAACAAAGGTAGACCTTGTAACGTTTCTTGAGCTGATTTCTTGCTGCATTTATACTTCAACTTAGAGATGGACGTCTACTAATGAGTTAACTAAGATAATAATTTCTAGCTCTTCGAGTCTTAATGTGTTACTGCGCTAAGCTTTAGAACGAGTTAATATTGTTGTCGAGGTGAAGGCTATAAGTCTTGTCGTAATCTGTGAGCTGTAGCGTAATTTCCAGTGGAAACTTAAGTTAAATATGGTTATGAATGTATTTGTATGAAATCCTCTCTGAAGCTACTTATTAGAAGCACACAGACCACCTGCATTTTTATAGTTGGCAACTGAACACTACTTAGAGTGAAATGGATGCTCTTGTCTTTGTCATAGCTGTGAAGGGAATTCATGCACATGTGCCCCCTTCAACTGTCCAATAATCCTGGCAGCCTCTGGGATGTAGGGTAAGGGAGCAGAAATAAAAGCCAAAACAAAAAAAGAGAGAAACCAATTCTAGGGCATACAAGCTAGCTAATTGCCAAGTGAAAAAGCATGGAGTTTAGATAAAAATAAGTGGGATGGGGTTCTGGCTCCATCACAGAGGAGACTTTCATGAAGGGTTAGGATTTTGCCCTTGTCGGTTGGCAGGAGAATTCTCCATCCTCTAAGTTGACTAGAGCAAGCTATGAAAAAAGAGCAATTATTCCTTCTTCCTTACCCTCTTTTAACAGTTTTTGGTGAGCATAGAAACAATATGAAGTACGTTAGTGACACGAATTACATGCCAAGAAACACTGATGTGTTTGTATTGGATACAAAATCATGTAGCCTGAGATGTTGTCTAGGAACTATTTGGAGGTGCTGAATGTAGAACCATCATGCACACAACACTGGCGTGCAATGTCATTTGAGAGCTTTCGGAGCAAGTATGAGATTTTTGTCCTCCCCCCAATCTCTCATTTCTCCTTCAAGCCCTCTCCATTGTGGTGTGCTTCCCCCTTGGGCTCATCAGTTTTCACTGAGTTCTTCCTCTAGTTCTTTACCAATTGATTAAAAAAAAAAAAAAAGGCAGCCCTGCAAGTGCTTTCTTGTCTCACTACATGAGAATAAATTATAGCACCAACCTCTTGATTTTTCAGGAACTCTTCTACCAGTAGATACCTAATGACAAATCTACTGTGCCTGTTTTCCTGGATTTCAGTTATTTTTTCAAATAAAAGCAATAAAATGAGCGGTTTCCCTGACATCTGATCCAACACTTTCTCATTCTCCATCTGCTCCATATAATAGTTGTTCCTGTTGCTACTTGGCCTTTATTTCTGTGGCCAATGGATATAATAAGGGATTGTAATTTTATTGTTGGCAGGAGTGAACATGACTGTCTCATTTGTATTATGGCTTTGTTTTTCAAAATTTCTTTTGTCTCTTACAACATAGATCACTACTTCAAATTAGAATTTTTAAATTGTCCTGTGTGGATTTGAAACCTAGTATCACATTGAGTATAAACGTCTTGCAAGAGTTTTATTCTTCAATTTTGTATGTTAATATTGATTTTATGTTAGTTGCTAATGAAGCCTTTGCTGTTGTCAAGGCACTAACAAGTGCAAAATGGAGAAGGTAACACTGTAGCACATATGAGTTTACTGGAATGACCATTCTAATTGACGAGTTGCATTTCATTATGTATAAAAGGTAATTCTTCTGGAAACTGTGGATGGTATTCTTGGTTTGCTTGTCGCTTCTTCAGGAACAAATAAAGAACCTTCTATCAGTGCTGGAAACTACAGAACTAAAAGTTGGGCTTGGTTATAATTTTCAACAGTGCTGAAAAGATCATAATGCCTGGATGTTTGCCTTGAATATCTCTGTATGTATACATGTGTCTAGCGTAATTTGAAAACAAAATACAATTTGGAGTTTCAAACTTTTAAATGTTGTGTTTTGTAGATATTTCACATATGTACAATAAATAAGGAAGCTACTGGTGTATTTTAGATATAGCAAACAGATTTTTTTAAAACTGAGAATTCATCCAAGCTACATTACAATCTGTGGTTTAATATAATTCTTTAAAAAGTAATTTTAAAAATAATTTTAAAATTCTTTTGGGCAGCAGCAGAAAACTCAACTACTAACACAGTTATTGCTTCATCAGAACCAAGTGAAATAACCAAGCGGAAAGAACAGATATTTGATACTTGTTTTCTTATAAGTCCCTCCATTTGAGATTCCTCCACCAAATAAATTTGCAGTCTTGTACTGTATTGTTGTGTAACTGTAATAGGGTAACTTAGAAATAATTTTTATTTAAAAGTAGGACTATGTTATAAGAAACCCCTGACCCTTCTTCCTGTTAGATTCTAGTCTGAGTCTCAGTATTTTCCCACTGCAGAGAAATATACTTAAAGAAGGAAAGCTCTAAAATTGATCTCTGAAAAGGAGACTTCTTATGAGACTGTTGTGATTAGTTTTTAACTGATATGCAAGGAAAGGGCGTAACAAGAAAAGACGCAGCTAAACCAGGCCTAGCATTTTAGAAACTCTGCCTTTGCCGTGAGCCTATTCCTTCTATGCTCAAAATGGTTATTGATGGTGCCTCGAACAGGCAATATTTGTCAGCATTTATACAGTACTTCTTACTCAAGACTTCAAATCTCTTCAAAACACAGAAGTAAGTCACAGAGCCTCCCTGCTATGTATGTTAATTGTATTGTCTTCGTTTACAGATGGGGGAGCATAAGGAGGTTAAGTGGTTTGCCTGTGGTGTGCGGGCTGGGTTTGTCTCTTGGCTTGGATTAGAACTAAGGAAGGGAAACCTTATCACAGTGACTGGGAACACTGGGACTAACCAACAGATCTAGGGTCACAGCCTGGCTAAAATGGCAATACAAAATAAGTAAAATACAGGTGAAAGCATTCATAAAGTAAAATGAGGCACCAAATAACCCAATTTGCTGTGCCTTCTGGTTTGCTTTTGGCTCGGTTCCTAATCTTGTTTCTCGCAAGAGAAACTCCTGCTGTGAATAGCTGCTTCTTAATAATAGAATATTACTTTACTGATTAATATTTGTTGGACACTTAGTCTAATTATGGTTTCTCATACCTTCTTTAATTACTATAATATGAGGTTTAACTTAAGCAAAATATTTCAGATGAGTTTAGTGATGCTTTGCAACTTAATTCTGCAGATGGAGCACAGCAGCTGACTGTTGGGAGAGAGGAAAACACAGTCCTTCCTGAACCCAGGACACGTGTTTTTGAATGATAAGATATGTTAGCGTGTTTGTTTCTGAATCAAAAGATGTAATAATGAGGATTTACAGAAGCTAGGAACTCCGAAACCTCAGCCTAGGGAATAGCTGCAGTCAACATGATTAACTGGATAAAGGGGAGCTCTATGTAGTGCAATTGAGGATGTCAGTGTTTACTTACTAATTGAAATTGGAGAGACAGAATTAAAAGCCTATGATTAGTAAGGCAAGCCAGTATCTTTGAGGACTAGCTGCTATCTCTTCAAATGAATGTGCACAGGAACACTGGGTTGTTTTTCTTGGTGAGAAATTATCCTATTTCTTCTGTATCATTTGTGTTAAAAAGCAAAAGGTGAAATATGAAGACAAGCCTGTTGAAGAAATTAGTCACTACTTTTTTCTTTCTAGGATTTTAAAACAGAAGTTAGATTGCATCTGTATTTGTTGAGTAGCTCAGTGGAAAGTACAAAAATACTTGCATTGGATTTTTGTATGGTAGTAAATGTAAGCGTATTGGCAGAGTATTAATGAAGTATATCAGGTAAGAATAAAGTGGAGGATTCACTAACAATGTCAGCCTGCCAGCTGTATTTCTCAGTTCTCCGTTTGTACATCTTCAGTGCTATTTTCAAATGTCACACCTTAATTTCCTCTCCTTTCATAGGGCAATGCTTAAGAGCAGATATCCCTGACGTCCAATGTGAATTTCCTACTTGATATACTTAAATATTTTCCATGAATTTGAACCAGAAGCTGTTGAGCATCCGGTATCCATGCTACAGAGGACCTGAATGCTTGCTTGACGAGTTTGATAAGTCCAATGCTGTGGGAATAAATCCTTCTAATTTTTCATGGACTCTGAAAAATGTCTTTTACACTTTGTTCTCCTTTGAAATAATTTATTTCAATTTACTGAAGTAGACGTATGTAGCTTCTGAAATGCTCATACTTCATAGTGTGTAAAAAGACATGAGAATTTGATTATGGAAAAAGGGTCTCTTACAATATTTAAAATAGAAAAATTAGGCTTCTGATTTTGCATAATGTTCCTTTATTTTGAAGTGTAATGCTTTATGCATTCACCCTTGCAAACTGATTCTTATTTAGGAGATGAAAGATTGTGTAAAAAATAAAATTCTTATATATTTTAAACTGCCTGAGAATGTACTACCGCCTCCCAGAATTCAGTCCCAAACATGAAGCATTGATTAAAAAAAGGAATTAATATAATTTTAAATTGTTCAATGCTGAGCATGATCAGAACCCCAATAATTTTCGAATAAAAGTACCTATAAAAAATTGAAGCAGTTGAATAATTTTAAATTGCTTTATACTGTGCAAGCACAGAACCCCAATCACTTCCAGGCTGAAGCACTTACTTAAAAAAAAAAAAAAAAAAAAATAAAAAATAAAAATTGAAGTGCTCCAGTAAGTTTAAATTGCTATGTACAAGGAAAAGGGCTTTAAATTGTTGGATACTTGAAGTTTTTTCTTTAAGATTTCTTATTTTTATGTACAACTCAAACAGCTTTACTTTGACAAAATGCACCCAAAAATCTGATTGTATAAAGTTGTGAAAATTTAATTAACCCCTCTTACAAATAGTAACGGTAGGACAAATATCCTGGTGTAGGAATTCTCAGTACCTTCATTACTATGTGTAGCTCAAGACAAAATAAAATATAACCCTATACAGAAAATAGCTTAAATACTAGAATTAGTCTACCAAATCTGAATTACATTAGACCTTTTTACCTAGCCATTCTAGACAGATGCAAAAGCCTTATGTACTTTCTGTCCAGGAATTTTAAAGATGCGATTCTGACCTCTCTCAACTACTTCAGTGATAATATTCCTATGTAGATATAGGTTATAAAAGTAAAGTCCAAGGCAGAGATTCACATTTCTCACAACCTTTCACGTGTTTTATCGCTTGTGTTTGCCTGATGAATCTCACGTGTAACAGATGACAGAGCTGGTAAATACAGACAATTCTAGAATTAATAAATGTACTGAAAATGCTGCCTACAATGTTGAGTAGGGACGCTACAATGACATATTGAATTTCCTAACCACCGCAGAAACCTAACTTGATTTCAACTATGGATTTCCAAAGCAAATGTTAGTTTATTGTAGAGGTTTCATGATGGAGTTTGGGGGGTACAATCCCCCAACAACGTGTGTCCTTATGCCTCAGGACTGACAGCTGTCCCTTCACCTAAGGAAAAAAAAAAATAAATAAAAATCATCATGTTCTCTCATGGGTACAGATAATTTGTCCAGTATTTTCTGTGATGATTGTTTCTACAATCAACCAACAAAAGCCCTGAAATATTTAACAGTTAACTTGCAATATTTCCCAGCAGCATCATTCCTTGATGGTGGAAAGAAAGGTCTACTGTAAAAAAAAAAAAAAAAAAAAAAAAAAAAAAAAGGGGGGGGGGGGGGCGTGTAATAGGGTGTTACTATGGCATTCTCTGGTGCTCATGAGATCTCATTCTCAATGTGTCAGGATTTTCTTTGGCTTCCTAATACATGTGTGGTCAATAGCTGTATCTCTTATATGAAAGATTTCTTTCAGCTTTTAAATGGCAAGCAGTTATAAGAGAGAGGGTTATAGACCAAGGTCTTGGTTTCATATTATTTATTTTCTAATTAATTTACCAGACTAATTCCACCCACCCCCCACCACCCCCCGCTTTGGCTACTAAGTGTTGATCCTTAATAGTTATCATGTTCCTAGCATTAATGGGTTTTATTTCTTTGGAAAGGTCATTCTTGATGTAATGTCACTGTTAACACAAGGGAGCCTGTAAGCTTTAGAAATTTTGCTTTATTGTGATGTGCTCGAAAATGTTCAACTACTCGCCATCTTTCCTGTGGGACATGCTTTCTCTAAACTTAGAAGAGTTAGTACAAGTTCTTTTAAATTTTTGACTGTATTCTTGCAATTAATTAAAAATACTCCTCAAGTAGCAGCTGGCACTGCCAAAAAGACCTGGGTCTCTTTTTTTTTTATCCTTTTCTGTTTATTTCTGTGACTGTAGGAGCCTGAAAATTACTGCCTGCTGTAAATAAATGCACAGGCCTTTGACAGGTAAAATGAGCAGCGATACGACAACTTGGGTCATATCTGTTAAATTAATTAAAATATGTAGGGTAACTAGCCTACTAACAATAAGGTACAGTTAATGCTCTTTAGTAAAAGAAAGTAAAATCACTTGAAAACCAGCATTGAACAAGAAAATATAAAAGTGTGTAAATAACTTTAATAATCAGGTTTGGAATTGAACTCTAAGCTGAAAGAATGTTAAATTATGCTATAAATCCTCTACATCTATCCAAGAGTCCCTGTTAAAACAATGTAAAGATATACATATATTTAAATATATATGTACTATATAGGAATACGTATATATTACATATATTTTTCTGTAATTCACTCAAGTATATTTCTTCCCCTATTGTAGTTATTTCAAAGTTAATCAGGTTGAGTTTTTTTCATGGCGAACTATCTATTCACTACACCATCTTTTAAGGCTTTCCTCAATCCTGTGGGCAAAAGTTAGCATACAGGCGAGCAGTTTCTGGTTTGTATTTTGTTTCATACTTTGCTGATCTCTAAAGTTCAGCTCCCTCTCCTATAGGCATTTGTTATGTGCATGTCGTAACTCATTTTGTATTCTTAGTTACCTAAAAAGAGATTTCTTAGACTTTACATCCCGAAATTATTTATGTCCCTAAACTTTATCAACTGGAATAGAAATGGGCATGCACCTCTTTATTTCCTAGAACTGGTAAACAGGACAAGGAGAAGTAGTACTGTATGCCACCGCGTATCGCTTACAAGGGTTTTTGGTCTGGTTTTCTGAGATTGTATAAGCCTTATTCTCTTATTGCATAACCATGTTTTTCATGACTCCCTCTTTGTAACGCTTGAAACCACTGGGCAGTTTCAGCTATAGTTGGTAGGCTGAGCTGTTAAGTGTCAAGTTGATAGGAGTTTCATGAAAATGGGAAGTTGGAGTGAAGATAGAGAATGGATTGACGTCCCCACTGAAAGAAAGATGGAGGCGATTAACATGCTTACTAAAAAAGAATCTACCCATGAGCTTCATTTTTTAAACAGAAACTAATAGGAAGCCAGTCTTCAGAAGTACTTATTTTAATACTATCATACTGCTATTGCTCAGTATGATTTGTGGTAAAGAAAAAATAACCATGTGATGTGCAGATAACTTTGTGGGGAAAAAAATAAAAAAAAAATTGGCTATAGCTTGTTCTACAGAATATATTGTCCTCTTCCCATTGAAGTCAAATAAAAGCATGTCAAAATCAATAGACAGGTTTGCATCAGGCTTCTTGCCTTGTAGCAGCTTCTCAATTTTTACTACGAGCCTTTGGATGTTAGGCTTGGGTTTTCTCCAATACCCTTGCTTGAATCAAGGGATTTGCTTGAAAGTATTAATTTTAAAAATCTTGCGTTTGTGACTGTGTAGGAGAAGGTCAGAAAATGTTCAACAAATGTTTTCTTGAAGTTGAAAAACAGACACTTTCACTTTTCCTGGTACTTTTATGAGTTCTGGGGCTTGGTTCCTGGTTTTGTAATGTTCCAAGATGATAGCACTGTGTATGTGTTTAATACTCAAAACCACGCTATTCTTTAAAAGAATGTTTTTCAGCAAGCTCATTTTTGGCTTTAGCTTACCAGTGCAAAAGACAGATGTTCAATGTTACACTAAGTTCAGTTTTGTGGTGCAGTAATAATTGCTTTCTTCTATTACTTGTGGATTAGAAAGAAAACGATGGATGGGAGGTTGCACCTTTTTTGATAATGATCACACTGTTGGGAAATTAAACATATATCATATTCCTTATAGTTTCCAGCCATTCTATCCAAAACCCACTATCTGCTGTAAGAAATATGATTTTAATTTTTTCTCTAATGGCTTTTGCCACATCAGGGTTTTCCTGTGTGGAATAATGACTTTGCCCCATGCAACTGCATGTGATGGGTTATAAATATGTTTAACCAATTCTTAATTTATTTTCTTTGTTTACAAAGAGAGACCCATATTTTCATTCATCTAAGTGTTTCATGAAGTCATTACTGCTGGAAAATAGGATCAACCTGTTTAGTTCATTAGGTGATAAATAAATAAAATGTTTGGTATAAGCAGATCTTTGAACAGGTTATTGTTGTAATGCAGTTTAGGTTTCGGTAATTCCATACCGTGCAGTATAACTAGATCAGAACTCTGACTTTCAATGTTTCTTCTTTATGCCTCTTTCACTGGTACAGGAGTGCTATTGAATGGCTCATTTGCATTATTCTGTGCCCTGTAAAATGAATTTATTGTGCAGCTTTTCTAAATAGGCTAACCCATGGTGTATGGGTTTCAGCAAAATATCATTACTTTTTTCATAACGCCTAAAAATAAACAAAGAAATAACCTTGGAGCCCAACCCATCCTTTTGTCTGAGGAGTCGTATTTGTTAAATGGTGTTATTAATCATGATGGGTAGGTATTTACTTGTTAAATAGTTGAGTAATTTAAAATATTACTTACTTTGAGCACAAGGAACAGGTTTTGGGCTCTGTTATTAATCATCACAATCCTTAATGAACTGGTATGATAGCTATTGCCTGGATTATGAAAATCTGAACAATGTTCAGATATGCCGACATAGATGAAACAGTAAGTTGATCGGCACTCTGAGCCATATGGGTACGGGCCATCTCGAGCGTGGAAGCCATCCCCTATCGGCAAATCCTGAGTCTCGGCTAATAAGCTCTACTGAGAGGGAAGGTTAAGCTTGGGCTCTGTGCTGTAAGATGCCTGCCACTTGTGAGCAGAGTCAGCTCCCATCTGGTCAGAAAGGGCACAGATTTAGCAATGCACGAGGGTTTGCATCTGTGTTTGTATTTCATAAAGATTAATCCTCATTCTCCTTGCAAAAGCCGCTTAATGCTGTTGTAGCTAAATGGAGGCAGTAGCTCTGTCGATGTCAAATTTTTCAGCTCTTTGTGCATTAGTTAATTTCAGAATAATTGTGATCCATCAGTATCACAAGACTTTAAAATGGAAAAGTGGAGTTTTAGGAAGGAATAAGCGACGTATTTCTGGCTTAAGGAAACACTACTATCGTTTAACAGACCCTGGAGAACACGTATCTGGAATTCTTTGTGTATTTTGCACACGTGCAAACTTAAGCAGGCACAATGAAAGGTTACTGCAATGATCAAAGGAATGTATTCTTATAGGAGGAGATTGAAAGAGCTTGGGTTGTCTAGCCTAACAAATTGAAGAGTTACAGAGGAGAAAGGTTAATTAAGTTATGAGACAAGGCTTGTACGAGAATAAATGGCTGTAAATTGACCATGAACAAATGTATTCCGGAAGCTACGAAATGACCATTGGAATAAGGGTCTAGAATTGTGGAATACAGGACGAATTATTTGTGATCGGGATCAAGTGATCTGGCCAGGAGACACTGTGTGTTGTCCCTGCTTGTGACAGCAGAGGTTGTTCCTTCCAGGAGTCTATGAGGCTCTTCTGGGTTCCCCAGTCAAGGAACTCTAAGCTAGCTCGAGTTCTGCTGCGTGGAAGATTTGTTAGTAAGAGTTTCTTAAAAACCCCTTAATTTTAGGGTGCAGTTTTATGGCAGCATAACCAGATTAAGGGCAGACTGTGGTGGTCTTGCACCCGACCATGTTTTTCCAGCTACGCTATTTTGTGGGCGCTGGCTTTTGCAGAGCTACCTGGTAACTTGCTTCAGGGAGCAGATGTGTCTGGAAGAAGAGCAGAAAAAGGTGACTGGCTTCCAGGCAGGTCAGCACTTGGGGAGAGAGGAATTGTCACAACTCTGGCTTCAAATAGGGTGCTGCAGAAGTGTTCCAGTACTTTCTAGCACACTTCTCATATTATCCTTCTTGACCCTAAACTGTTTGGACTCCGGAGTTGCTTTGGGCTCTGAAGAGACCCCGGGGTCATATCTTACCTAACTGATAGTGCCTCTTCCTAGAGGTTTTGAATTTCAGAAGGAAAGCAGCTGTCTGTTGGGACACCAGTGCTGGCAAATTGCTTCTTGAATAACTTAACAAGATTTCCAGTGTCGTGGAAGATGCACAATTTTTACTGAATATGTGATAAAAATCTTATAATAAACATACATTCACAAGGAAAGTGCTCATAAAAAGAAAGTTCTGTGCTAGATAGTCTCACAAAAGAGTTTGTCATATTTTTTTCTGGTTAATGGATGCCTACCGCAGTCAGACTGCTTAGTGACAGGAGAACTGAATTCATTTGAGCCAATAAAGTCATTCTAATTTGCATTTTCATAGCCCACCCTTCACTACTCCAAGTGTGACTTTCACTTTTAGGACAGAGCTATGCGGTAAATGGATATGTAGGCCCTTTAAAAGAATATTTATCATCCTTGAAGAATCTTAGTGCCAAATCTTAATAGCGTTTCTTACAAAAATGACTTGAATTCACTATCAGATTTAGAGGTAGAGCTGTAGAGATTGTGAATACTCTTTTTTTTTGAAGCTCTTTCCTGATAAAAAGAAGAAAGGTTAAAGTCTAAAACAGTGAAAGCTTTCCCTCCAAATTGGAAATATTGAATAAAAAAATTCCCCAAATTGTAGTGCTTGAGAAATCAAATTAATGCAAAAGAACTGTGTTTTGTTTAATTTAGTCACTTTCAGAGATAAATAATTCAGCACACCTTTATGCAGTGTTAAAATACCTTTGTTAATTATGCCAATCAGAGGGTAAGTTATTCAGGCTTTTGAGGTGGTTTTTTTTTTTCTGCTCCAATTGATGTTAAAAAATACAGAAGACAAGGAGAGCTTCATGTCCAGTCTGTATGAGATTTGATGAAACAATTGCCTTAGGACCCGCTGACACTCTAATTGGAGTCTGCATAATGCAGAATCTGAACTTTACTTAAAGCAGTGTTCTCTTTATTCCGTGTAAGTATCCCTCTGTTAATTTCATTTAAATAACTCCTTCATTTAAATCCCGAGTAAAAAACCATAAAATCAATGAATAGTTCTTACTGACCTAGTGAAGGCAGGATTTCATCATCTCTCTGCAAATCGTTGTGACTGTGTGCTGCTTATTACTTGTTATTCTTCTCTGATGGCTTCCTCCCTATCCATTTTTGTGGGTTTGGTGTTGCAGCACCTGAAGATAGGATTTTAAGATTCAAAGATCTTGATCTGCATGATAAAAATATTTTGTCATGTGCAATTTAATTCAGTGATGGCAGTTCTCATTATTCTGATTACTTTTATTTCCTCTCGGTTCTCAGCTTTTAGGATCTCACTGTATTTTATATGAAAATCTGAAGTTTTCATATGCAAAAAGCAAATTTCTAGTCCTCGTGCTTCCAGAAAAAAGCTCAGAAGCATAAATTTTCAATACTCACTTCCAAGTAAATGCATCGAATAAAAAAAGAAACCCCAAAACCATACTTGCAAAGAAACCCCACCAAAAACTCCAAACAAAAAAACCCACCCAACCAAGACCTAATTTCTTAGGCAGTGACTCATAACTTTTGAACTTTTGGGTTTATTACTATTACTAAAAAATGACTGTGATCTCTATTTTAGCTCTTTTTTGTGGGATTTTATGTTGGTTTGCATTTCAGATTACTCTCCTGATGTCAAAGGCACAATGTGGTCCTACAGGATACTGCCCTGTGAAATGAGATTTGTTTGCATTTATTGTGTGGAAAATTCATGCCTGGGCAGATGGTTTTCACAGGTGTCTGCGTTTACATCTCTATTTAATAAAGCCTCGCACAAGGATGAACTTCGCACCGTAAGAACGTGTGCGAAATGCAATTAATATTCTGAAGCTTGCATTTTTGTGATAGAAAGCTGATCTCTTACAGGTAGGGCTAATGAAGATACGAGAGTGTTTACGGTAAAAGGTGAGGAAAATTAATTTCCAGAGTGAGGATGTAGCCAATCAAACCTGAATGGAGTTGTTTCATTTGCTGAAACTGGGCAAGTCAAAAAAGGACATAAAGATTTTGAAATTCTGTGCAAGGTCATTTCAGAGACTAATTTTCAGTCTCCAGCAGAGGAGGGAGAACGCTGGCTTTTGAGATGTGGTAATACCCAAAGGTACTTGAACATCAGGGACTTTATTAATTTCCTCTGCAGTGTGGTATAAAATTGCCATCCTCTTTTGCTTTCCGATCCATGTTCTATGTGAGCAGCTTTCAGTGCAAATGTTGAGGCCAGTTAAGGTCACCAGTGTGCGTGTGTGCTGTTTTATTAACTACAAAAAAAAATGGTGTTTCATAGGCTTGATACCTCATCAGAAGTGTAGTTCTAGCCCAGCGACCAAACTTGCACAGGAGTTACCTGAACTAGTGACATGTCCTTACAGTGACTGGTAATAAATTCAGAAAGACAAATTGTCAGGATATTAAAAATGAATCTTCATTCTGTACATTTCTGAAAAGTGGTAGGTTATGAAAAACTTCTGATTCTGCTTGTCAGTGAATATAGGATCTTTAGGTGTGAGTAGTCACGACCCCCTGGTTTGCTTTTCAGTCTTCTACCCCTTCAGATTTCATGAGCAAAAGATGTTTACTGCATAATTGTCATATTCTCTCAAGAATACGGCTTTTTTAGTGGTGGGTGAAGGATCCTTTGTACTAATTGCCCAGTACTCACTACTTGTATGTTCTGAATTCTACATATATGACACTTAAACATTATTTTCTGTGTAGTTAGCTGCGCTCTTTCTTTAGACAGCTATCAGCCTACAAACCCTTTTATTATATTCAAAAATACGAAATCTACGTGGTGCTTAAATTCAGAATGTATTCTGCTTTGAAGAAGATTCTCTTTGCCTTCAACACAAATCTGCTGGGCTTATTTTTTCAAGGTATTTTTAAAGACCTTTTTTCCCCCAAAGTGAAGAACCCCAACAGAAATTATTTTAATGAGATAGACATTTAGTTCAACAGAAGAAGTTTCTCCGTGAGAAAAACAAATTAAAAGAATAATTGTGCTTTTAAAAGATAATTAATTAAAAACGGTCGGTGTGGTGACAAATTTAACATCTTGTCTGACATGTTGAGAAGAAGAAAGTGCCTGGAATTGCACAAGTAGAATAAAATGTTCCATTTCACAGCAAGGCCAAGCCTGAGCCTTGTAATTATTTCAAAGGGAGTAAAGGTCATTTTCTATTTGCTACATCTGTATTATGTGAGGCTTCTGCACCAGGCTTACAGAAGCTAACGCATGACCTATTTAGATTGCCCAGATTTCAAAGTCAACTTATACTGTCACAAATGTGATAAAGTAGACATATTCCCTTCTCTAAGTACTGACATAGATGATGTCCAAAGCAGGCTTTTTATTTATAGCTCTGTAAGACAAGAGTTTTCAACTTCTAAGATGCCAGTAGCTGGGAGATCAGAACATGATTTGCCTCTTACTTGCTGTGTTAATCCTTTAGGGGAAGAGTTGTTTGTAGTTAAATTTCAGCATATATTGCTTGGGTTCTCTTCCTGATGTGGATTCTTTATATAACTTGGCTTCAATTGTTGCTTGCTTCTTGAGATGGGAAGAATTTTCCTTCTGCTGTGATTGCATTTCTATGTATATTCATTCAGTAACACCATGAGTCAGAAAGGTACTTTAAAAATGCACCTGCGCACAGAGAAAATATTTGCAGAAAATGCATGTCTATCTTTCTGTGAATGTGACCATTTAAATGCATATCAGGCTTTTTATTTTAATAATCGGTTATTAAGTTTTATGCAGAATTTTGAGGGCAGGCTCTGAGCATGTCAGTTTGTGTTTGCAGTTGTCTAACACTGGAAGATCGAAGCGGGCACATCCAATTCTCCACCCCTCTAGAGTCCAGAATCTCCAATAAAATCAAGATATCAGTGTCAACAATTGAATGAGGGATTGGGCACTGTCTTTTTAGGCCTTGGTAAGAAAGGCAGCAGTTATGTGGTTATATAGAAGTGAATGATAGTCAAGTGTATTGCACCTTGCTTGGTGTATTACTTTAAGTCTTTCTCTTCTGTCTTGGTTAATCCTTCAAAGGGACAAACAGAGCAGGTCAGGATGGAAGGCAAAGGCGTCCATCTGCTGCATTTGACTACCACCAGCTTAATTGTCGTGAAATATTCTGGCTGTTTCTCACAGTCTGCTAGCACTTCTAGCCAAGCTTTTATAGCGAATGTCAGTGCCATGAAACAAATGATCCAGCAGTTGGTTTCAATAAGAAGATCAAATGCAGACCAGGTGGGGTATTGCTGCCTTTGGTTTTTATAAATGGGATCACATAAAATTTAGAGCGAGTGTGAAGTGCATGAAGGGAGAGAGCAGATAAAGTATTGCTCTGATTTAGCGAATGCACTATGAGTGGTGGTTAAGAGGGAAACATGCAGATGTTATAATTCTGCAGGATGTCTCTCTAGGATCAGGATCAGCATACTGGGATGATAATGTGGTGGAGGTAGAACTGAGAAATGTGTGAGATGCTGCTGTTGGGCTGGGGAAGTGAGAGTGCAGTTTGTCACCTGAGCTGGTGAAGGAGAAAGGAGCCTTCAGCACTCATCTGTGTGGCATAAGGGGAGACATTGTCCTCACTTTACAGCTCAACAGCTTTATTGGCAAAATTGTAAGCATGTGTTGAGGATGTCTTTAGTAAATAGACTCGTTTATGCAGGGACACTTGAGTTTTAGAGTGAATGTCATTCAGAACCACTGTGTATGTTTGACCATTTTCTTCCTGGTCACTACATGTGCCTTCTCTCCTCGATTTTTCTTCGACTGTCCAACAAGCATCAGGCTGGCCATAACAACTTTGAGATCAGAGCACTGTGTACACCAGCTGAAAGTCAGGTTTTGAAAAACACCTTTGGAGGTTCGGAAGCATAAAATATGTCTGAAAATGTGGCTACACATCTATCAGTTGAAAAATGCAGATTTTGCTTTTCCTGCTCTTCAACTTGCTTCTTTTTGCCTCTCTCTTTAGCCTTTTAAACTTTTTAGTAATATCTTTCTTGATGCCTCTTTCCTGGAAGTTCTTACCCTGTGGTCTCATTTAAAAGCTGCTGAGAAAAATAGCCTTTCAGGTTGCTGTCTCTATTCAGACAGAACACAAACTTTCAGAGTCTGAGATTAGCGTTGTACCTATTTCCAATCAATTGATTTTGCTTTTAAACTTCCTCCTTTGCTCAGGCATTCCTGTGGTGATGGGCACCTTTGGTGACCACATGCTAACGGTGTCACAAACTGTATTCAACTTTAACCTTCAGATCCACCTCCACTATGATGCTCACATGTAATTTTCAGTCTTTCCTTGGTGTAAACAAGCTTTTGATTACAGGGAAAGTGGACTAACCGTGGCTCAGAGGGGGGTGGGGGAGAAGGCAACAGTTTATATTTGTTAGCAAAGAAATTCTTTTATAAAAGGAAACTTCTCTGATGTGAAACTTCACCCTTGAATAAAGAATTCCTTCTGTAAACTGGTGATCAACTTTCTGAAACTAGGTTTGCAGACCCTAATTTATCAATTATTTAAATCAACTTAAAAATGCTTCATTTAAGCATATATCTAAGCCTAGCTGTATTCACCTGTGATTTTAGTAACAACATTATATCCTATGTTCTCACGAAGACCAGTAATATGCTTTATTGATGATCTGGATTGGACTTAACCTTGAAAGCTACTGTTTTGTAACTTCCATACCAGCCCACATATATAAAAGCTCACATAAAAATTGTTTAGCAAGACTGGAAGGGGAAGTGTGATATGATGGATATTTTATGTTATGAGCATGGAGCCCAATGTTTTGTTTTATGAGCACTGAGCCTAAAACCCAGTATCATTCTCAGAAGCTAACATGATGGATGAACGGTTGGATGTTAAAAGTCTGTTTCCTTTTTTTTTTTCCCTCAGGTTCTGCTGCTTACATGTGCAGAAGATTTAGAATGCGTCCCTGGATTTCGGCAAAAGGTTTTTTATATTGAACAGCCATTCAAATTCACAGAGGACCAGCCAGTTCTGAAACGTATGTTACTTTCATATATAACTATTGTGCAAAAATCAGAGTAGCTTATGTATCCATATTGTTCCTGCCACTTATTAGGAAGCTTTTTTTTGTACATAGGATTTTGACCACTGCCATGATTCTGTCTAGGCTCCCCTGCATTAATCCTATATCTCCACAGACTTCACTCTGTTCCATATGCCATAGATGGCAAAATACTATATATAATTATCCAGGACAATATTGTGAAAACTTAGATCCACTTCTTAAAGTAGATTTACTCTGAATTCTTATAGTCTTTCCTATAATCTTGGAAATCAGGGCTTGCTTATCAAGACTTCACTGTTTCTTTACATGAAATTCAGAGGAGGCTGGATGAAGCAAATTGTTACTACGTGTGTCGTACAACTGGGATATTCAGTAATATTTCCAATGACCAGGTGTCACATTATAAAATCCAATCTGGCATGGTATACTCAAAGCATTAAACTAAAGGAGGCTTAACTATCTTTCATTCCTGACGTCAGTTCATTCACATACTTCTGTGAGTAAGCGTTACAACTTGTTCACTCAGTTCTGGGGCTCTGGGATTTCAAGACCATCAAACTGAGCCAGTACCTTCTCCAATGGTCAATGGTTTTGAAGACTTAAAGATGCTAAGTGCTGCTATTTTCATAACATCTCAACACGCCGGTATTTTTACATGTGATGCAT
Organism: Rissa tridactyla; assembly: GCF_028500815.1. Taxonomy (NCBI): domain Eukaryota; kingdom Metazoa; phylum Chordata; class Aves; order Charadriiformes; family Laridae; genus Rissa; species Rissa tridactyla. The sequence goes on from NC_071469.1 coordinate 89,833,573, forward strand.
ATTATTATTATTAGATTCTTTGTCATGCTTGGTTGCTTGCTGTTGAACTGGGAATTCTTCGAGGTACGCAGTGTGAGACAGCGGTGCTTGGCATCTACATACAGTATCTAGATCCTACAATGTGATATATAGCGATAGTTTAGTCAAACCAAGAAATGCAAAGCAATATTACTCATTAAATGCTCACATTTCCCGTCTCAATTCCCTCCAGATATTGCTACTACATATTGATGTATTTTCACTGTTATGCATGTTTGGACAAAGGTGTAATATCTGTGCACGCTTGCTTCTAAAATGGCACTAACTCTTCAAAATGAAATGTCAGAATTAGTTGCTGGAGTCTATTGAAATTACTCTTAAACTTAAGTCATGCAGCTTTTTGCTGGTTTAACCGGTTAAAAACCTTTAAGATAACACTTATAGTTTAAGCATTTTGGTAAGTTACTTTGTCTGAGTTGCATTTTCAGAGGAAATTTAGATCATAAGTAGTAATATTATTCACAGATTATTCAGTTTAGAAAAGAGATTTCAAACTTCTAACTTCTTCTGACAATTTTAAGTTGTTCTTTTAAAGAACTGATGAACATATCATTCCTACATGGTTAAAAGTAGAAATTAATAGAATATAGGAAGAGTACTAGATTTAATAAGCATGCAAAGTTGAAGATCTATGCAAGTAAAAACAATATTAACAAGTTAGTGTTAACCTGAATAAAAATAACCATTGTTGTATTCTTTGGCTGCTTCTGAACTTCGAGGCTGTAGCGTGTCTGGCCAGATCTCCTGCTGATTTGTGCTTGTCCTCCCAAATACCTGAAGGCCAAGTTGGATTAAGCCAAAGTTGACTGGGCTGCTCTCTGGTGACCCAGCAAACCTCACCGGTGTGAAACCAGCACAATAATTAAGACACCATCATTAATGCAAGGAGGAGATTTAGAAATGCCCGGAAACAATCCTCGGAATTAAATTATTTTAATAAGCAGTCACTAATTTGGCTTAATATGTAATGTTCGACAAAGGCAGACTGTCAATGCATGATTCTAGTTAATTCAATCACTCATAAACAGTATGTCCTTCATGCAGCAGCATTAAACCTCTGCACAGTTTCTTCATTTCAGCTGTCAACAGAATTGATATTTTTAATTGTCTGTTTGAATACACTTTGCATGCTCTTGCATCTTTTTATACCCATTACCCAAGAGCAGTGTAATTTAGCAGTTGCATTGCAATGTGAGGCTTACCAGGGCTATGTAAATTAATAGAGTGAATATGCAAAGCAGGCCTATAGCAGTGATTGCTTTTGTAGTCCTCGATAAGCCAAGGAGCTCCTTAATTCTTTTCTGAAGTGCAATAAAACAGGTTTTTTCATTTTTTTTTTATTTTTCAATTTAAACAAGGACCTACTGTACATTTCATTGCTAGTATCTCCCTTGTAATTAAATATAGGTTATGACTTGTTCTTATGTATTTATTACTTCTACATATGGCAGTGTTAATTATATTTTACATTTACTGCCGGGAAGAAGGAAGAGAAGCCCAAACTGAGGGTGCAGTATTTTATCTTCTTATTCTGGTTTGTACCAATTCTATGCAAAGCCTACTTATAAGTTAGTCATAACATTTAGATGAGTCCAGTTGTGTTTGCATACTCTTCTTCCTGTTAGCCTCACTTAATTCTGTTGCTATTTCTTAGCTTTTTTCTCATTGTGCTCAAGCTGAACTGCCTTTTATTTTTTTCTTTCTGATTTACCATTGCATCTCACTTAATAGCAACATCCAGAGTTGGACAATCTTATTTTGTGAATTTTGTCATTTATTTTTCCTAATTTTGACCTCTCCCCCACCCATCAGACCCTTTTATCTCCTTATAATTTGTGTTTTCCATGACCACAAACAAAATCAGGCGTTGCTCTCCTGCTTCTTGTCCCTTGATGTAGTGGGAAAGGATACATAGAGTCACTTTCTGGAAATTTTAGAGGGTCTGTCCACATAATTATTGTTCTAACAAGCAATTGTGTTACTAGAATTTTTCCTTATAGCTTTTTTTTTTTAGTTTAGACCTAGGACCATTTTCTGCAATCAAATAGAGATCATCATAAAGATTGCTGCATTCTTGATAAGGTGATAATTGACAGCATTTAATTTCAGGTTTTACACCTTTCTGAAACGTTTGTGGCCATGCAGTGCTTCCCCATCAGCAGGCTTGTCTTTGGGAAGGCTGACGGGTCACTCATAGTGACAACGCTTCCTCATGCCAGGCTGATAGAAAGTTCCTAATCAGACTCATCAAACGTGGAAATGTAATTGCGTTACATTAATCATGTTTATACTTAACATACATGAGTCTTGGCTTTTGGGGATATTTTTAATTGACAATGAATCAAATAGTGCACTTGAAAAATTGAGGCAATTAACATAAAGGCGTTAGGTGATGTGTTGTGCATACTAAACTGGGGAATACATTGCCAGTGATTTAAATGTCAAAACAAAGGAAGTTTTGACCCTTACTTGAAAAGCTTTAATTTGGATGTTAATTGATGGCTGACCTCTTCTGTGTCTTACGTGGTAGATTGCATGTTTCAGAGCTTGGGCTGCTTCAAGATCAGGCTTTGTCTGTCTGTGTTTGGGTACTCTTTTAGTCTGTGGATTTTAACAAAGACTTTTCTATTCAACCATATTGAGAATCTTTGTTTACCCATATGATGGGAAATATATTAGTCTGCTTATTAATGCTTAAAGGCAGTTTTTCTGTTGTCTAGCAAAGCTGTAACCTCCAACAAGATATCCTTTGTTCAAACTGAATAATGCTTGTAGAAAGATCAGAGAACACCACTTCTACGATTACAGTATCGCGTGTGTACATGGATCACAGCGCCAGCCGTGCTCGCACCAAAACACTTCCTATTGTTTCTCAGATGATGCCATGTGAGACTTGTGATCTATCCCATCCACTCTTCCCACTTCCGATGCCGTTTGACTGTACAGATGGCCTCTTTCTGTGACTGTTTCAGGCTATCGATATTACTGCTGTTACTCTTGTTTACTGATCCGTACGGCGTGTGTTATCACACACACACTTGATTCATCTCCTCCTGCTTCACTTTTTCTGCAGATTGTATAGAGCTCATGGGGCAGCCTACTTCAATATATAGTAATATGCCAAATCCTCTACAGCGTTTTCACGTGAGGTTTATAGCGGTTTATAGGTTTATAGCTCTTCGTGCTGAATATTGCAGGTTTTAGGTAATTGGAACTACAGGTAGTAGTTGTAGCTTGCAAAAGAACGTGTTCTACTGAGGTAAGATTTTTGGTTTAGCAATTTCTTGCAGGGAAAACTGTCTAGACTTTGGAGTAATAGCTAGATAACTATAGATTTTTCACCTATTCGGGTGTACGGATCTATACAGGTGTACATACCCTTGTTGAAACAGTTGTGGCTATTCAAAACGAAGAAGTCTTTAATACGTTTTGAATTCTACAGTCATCTTAAAACTATTCTCATTTCACATAGATCACTTGCTATGTTAAGAAATGTACTTTAGAAAATGTTGAAAAATGACTAGGTTTCTGCGCTGGGCATGTGGTAGCAGGTTCTATAGAAATGTGTCTGTCAACATTTTTATCCAGATAGCGGAATGCTTTTTATACTCTAAACTAATGGTAATGTGCACATACCCATGTATAGAATTTGAATACCAGAGCTTCAGTTTTGACACTTAAATACGTGATGAAGGCCAGGCGTCCAGGACTCTGTTAGGCCACGTGGACAGAAATATTAAGATTTGAAGCCAGACGGTAGGGATATCTCTTAATCGCACTGTTCCATGTAAATGGCTGTTGGAAGCCAAACTCACGTTACCAAAATTCCAGGAAATATTTGAGGGTATGCAAAATGGTTGCAAAATTATGGAAGTAATATTTGAAGTGGGAGATTGGGAACTTTACAGCATGTTCATGGAGGCAAAGTGAGGAGGATCTTCAAAGGGAAGATCCTTTAGCACTTAAATACCTGAGGCATGGCTTTCTAATTGAAGTTTGGTGCTTAATTCTCACGCAGAGGGAGAAAGCTGTCTGCGTGTGTATTGCAAATATGGACTGTGAGTAAATAATATAAAGCATCTCAGATGTGTCTCTGAATAAATGTATGCAGATTGATATTGCAACATAACAGAATATCATATCCCCTGTTAAACTGCTTTTGCACACGATTAAAGCAAAATAAAACAGGAAAAAATGGTGTTGAGTGCCAGGTGGTCAGATGGTTGCCTTCCAAACAGTGCATGTCAGCTTATTAGCAGGACCTGAGGGGAAATGAGTTTAAAATAGACTGTTTGATTATTTTTTTTTAATGCATATACATTTAATTAAACTAGTTCTTGAAAAGTCTTGATGTTTTGAAAAACATTAGACTGAACAATGCAAAAGAACTATTTAGCCTCTGAAAAACATCTTCAGGGCCTAAGTCAAAATCTCTCAGGAATGTGTTCAGTGCCTGTAAAGTAATGCGGGGAAAGCCATATGTGTCTGTGAAATGTCCTCTTGACATTTTAATTCCAAGGTGGAGGAAATTCAGAGCTAAACTCAGAAAGTGTTTTGTCTCTTCTGTTGAGAAAAACCATGCAACCCTGGTTTAAAAAAAAAAAAAAAAAGTGTGTGAGGATCTTTGCAGTGACAGTAAATGGTCTGTTAATGTGTTGGTCTTGATTTAGGGACGTAAAAGTAGCAGATTACTTGGTTTGAGATTTAATTTTCTTCTGGAGACTCTTAAAAAAAAAAAAAACCAAACCAAAACCAAACATGTAGGCTTTGGTTGGCTGAAGCATGCCAGCTGTTCTTCTAATAGTCTACATCAATGACCGACTGCTCAGTATTAGCAGGCTGGGTCTCTCGCTCAGTGCAGTGCAAACCTTGTATTAATCACGTCCCCAGGTGCTTCAATGGAAGACTTCTCTGTTCGTTTCCAGTTGGCAATTCCAAAACAAAAATCAGATTAACTAAGGGATTACTCCCAAACTGATTAACAATGCAAGCTAAGAGGCAGCCTTATTCTCTGCAGGTGTTTAAACATGTTGGAAGGCCAAAATCTGTCTTTTAGGAAAATACAGGTAGCTTAGCTTCGGATAAATTCAGCAAGCAAATAGTCTGACGCTAATTGCTTATGGTTGACAAAATTTATCAGGGTCATCTTCCTGAGGAAATGAAGGGTAGTGGCATGTGAGTTCTGGTTACAGTTTAGAGCTGGGGTCATGCTGAAGAGGCTACAGCACCAGCCCAGCTTTGTCAGGAGGAAGCTGTTCATATCTGACAAACAGACGCAACGCAAATTGCTACATGCTGAGACATTAATGCATTTCTGTAGCACATAGATTCGTATTTTCCCAGACCGCGTTTCTGACAGAACTTTTAATTTGAGGATCTTAGGAAAGCACCATCCAAAAGAATCATGGCTAGCTAACCTTTTCCATTACATTTCAAAGTGCAGTGTGGACATTTAGCAAGAATTAATGGGAGCATGTGAGGTTAAATCTTCCTTTAAACATAGAATCTCATTTAAGTTAATGATATCTTAAAGCGTGTGAGTATTCTTGAAAATAATTGTAGATGTAGTTCATAATTAATTCTTAGCTTTTAGGATTTCTCTCTACTAATCCAAATCAAATTATAACTTTTCTAATGTAATTATGCTCATGCTTCAACTTGCAGTTTTTCTTTCCCTTTGCGTGTTTAAAGCAGTCTTTCCTGGACAGAGCAATCTGTCTGTCCGCATCAGCTATTGTCTGCTTTAATGGCCACGTCTCCTTCTTAACATAGCTTTCTTGTGGCATCTGATCTCTCGGTCTGGCTTTGAGAATAAGTAACACTGGCAGTAAACTCATGAAGCCTTTCAGAAATTTATTAGATGGAGTGCTTTTTTTCTAGCCTGGAGGCTAGGGTTCTTGACTTTGTCTTATGTCTCTGTTCAGTTTATCCACCCAAACTCTTTCCTCTAGAGTAGGGAAAGGAAAAAGTAACTTTTTATGGATTGATCCTGAAAACCCTAGTCATTTTGAAATGAGTTTGTACATATTTGTATGCCTTGTACCTACTGCTTCTTCTTGGGCAGACAAGTGAAGCTGTAGATAGTAGAGTAAGTGCATGACATGTTCTGTGATGTGAATAACAACTAAAATGTTTGTGTTCTGGGTTTTGTTTTGTTTTGTGTGTTTTTTTTTTTTTTTTTTAATCCCTGAAAAAATCCCAACCCTGGTGAGTGGTAGGATTTGCTGAAATAAGAAATTGTCTAAAGAAAGCCTACCTGAAAGGGATTATCTTTAACAAAAATCTGAAATTCCTTTACCAAAGAACTCTTTTTAAACCAGGTGAAAAATAAAATTGGGAGCCCTGGGAAGGCCTAAAAGATGATTCCTATAGGGATCTGGGATGTTGCTTTTTTAGATAGGAGCTCCACTTTCAGTACTAGCTTTGATTTTTCTTTCTTTAAAAGAAAAAAAAAACCCAAACAACAAAATCATCAGTGCAACCTTCTCTCTGTCTTGGCTGTGGAGAGAACTGAAGCAGAACCGAGGGTGCTTTAAAGAATGCAGCAGCATGGAGTCAATTCTGGAGCCGCTTACATGCAGCTGACAGCAAAAGAGAAATTCAACACTGAAGTTGTAGCCAGCATTGGTATTTCTGATACTTTTGAAATGCTTGCTAGCAAGGACCAGAGCTTAAATGCTGGCTAGACTGAAGTAAATGGTAATCTGATTGATGCATGGGACCATTCTGCGGCCAGGGATTCCGGTTTATTTTACTGAAGGGCAAATTGCAAATCTCTTGCATCCCTTATCAACAGTGGTGTGAACGCTTTGGCTAGACCTAGGTTTATGTATTAACTGAGTTGTTCTGTCTCACAGTTTTTGCCAAAATACTGAAAAGCAGGTTGGAGAAAATGGCTGCTTTTTTAAATTTTATTTTTATTATATTCTATAACTAGAATATATTTTTATTCTCTACTAACCATACTAATAAGAAACACTGCTTGTATAAATGCATTCAGGCACATGGGTTTTGTTTACCTTCTTTTGTGTGGCAGTGAACTAGCAGCAACAGAAAATGTGCTCTGGTTTTCTAGAAAACCAAATTGCCTGGTTACAAGTAAGACTCCTGCAGACTTTTTTTTAGATGGAATTTTAATTACAGTGCCAGCTCTCAACACCTACAGTAAAACAGTAGGGAGAACACTATAATTTGACCTTTATGAAACATTAACACCAACCTATACGAAAATATAACTTCAACTTTTTAAAAAATAAATACGGTGGGAGGCTGAATTCAAGAAATTATGAAAATAAAGTGTGCATGTAGTATTTTTACTTTTCAAAAAAACCATAAAAATATGCTAGGGTGGACACCAAAGTGACATTGGAGTGTTTGGTTCCCTGTAGCCATCTTCTGGTCCTCATATAAAAATGCTGCACAGTTGGCAGAAGAATCTTTTGATGGTTTTACCATGCCTTGGGGAAAGCGGTCCTGCTGCGAGGCTTAGAATAAAGGATACTGCACAAACAATACGCGAAATGTTGATGTATGAAAAACAGAACCTGTTTCTTCCCCCAGAAGAGTCAATTCAGGAAACTTCAGGTGTGCACTCATTCCCTCTGGATCTCTTCTTGTCACTCTTCTGCCTCTTCTCCCTCGCTGTGTTCCATGGGGGGCATAATTATTCCCGACAGTCAACTGTTGTGAATTGCACCCCGGGCCAAGTGCTCCTTTCCCCTGCTGAGAGTCACAAAAGAATGAGGTGGGGCTGAGGAGGAGGAACAGAGCAGGACAGTTTATACCTGAGTTGAATGGGAATGTCAATGCAATGGCACTGTTGGAACATGGAATGGTAACAGTACGGGCTCCCAGCTGTATGCAGCACCATAAATGGTTACAAATACGAACATGTTTTGGGTTAATCCTGGTTAAAATAGTCCCCGAGTCATGGTGTGGGAGCTCAAAGTATTTTGTAGTTCTTCCGTCATGGAAAAAGAGGGTCAAGAGTGTGCTCCAGGTCTTCAATTTTCTTCAGTATCATTCAAAACATAGTTTAATCAATTTTACCCTTTCTTTTTTTGTGAAACTGAATTGAAGTTGTAAATATAAGGATACTTTAAACAAATTGTTTTTATGTCCCATAATAAAAGTAAAATTTGAAGATGTTTGAATGCCAAGGTTGTAAGTTGCTTTTATGTGACCTAAACTATTTTTGTTTTCATTGCTTATCTCACATTTATTTTGCTGTTTGTTTGACAGGTGAAGCATTAACTGCCCAGATCTATCATTCTTTCCTTGTACTTCTGATACTACATTTCAGAACACATTACATTATGGATAGCTGCTGTTAGTAAGATGCACCCATTTCTTTGATGCATAATGCTATATGCCAGATATACTGGGGAAGAGAAGGAGTAAGAGCGTATATCGCTTTCTGGGAAAGAAACATTTTAGTACTCAAACTTTCACCAACCTAATGGTTCACAGGCCCATTTAAGGTTAAAAGTTGTCTTGAAGAGCTGTCACACTTGGCGTGGTGTGTCCGTATTGCTGTGGGGAACAGCGTGATTCCAGGAGTTGCTCTATTTGCGTTCAAGGAGAGGCTTTCTCTGCCTGTCTCAGTGCTTGAGGAAGGAGGGGATGAAATATTTGCAGCAGAGCGGCTCCTCTTTTTCGGCGTGCAATGCTCAGCCCCAGCCCTGGTGACCAGAGGGTTTCCTTAGACCTGAAGGCCAGGCAGGCCTGAGAGAAGCATAAGGGAGTTTCTTTAATTCCTCTGTATGAGTTTGCGTTCAAACATGATGCTGGACTGAAATATATGAAGAAGGTCAGGAGGCAGCTAGTAAATATTGTGGCCAGGGAGCTTCTCAGGGATTCAGTGGGGCTGAAGAAAGGGCCATGAACTCAGTTGCCTAAGAGTAAGTGTTTGGCTCTCTAGTTACTATAGCTTTGGAGTGTTTTGTTTTTTTTCTTTTACATTTTTTTTTTGTTTAATGTTGACTCTTCTAGGCAAAAGTGGCGCTCAGCCTGGCTTGTATTTGTGGAAAAGCAACTCAAGTGTGACACAGAAGAAAATAGGAAATAGTGATTTTTACAATATTTTTCTAGAGAAATGAAAACACTACTGTGGAAGTTATACAGTATAATTTGCATCATTTACACTTTTAAAAGTTAGGTTTCTGACACAGGAAATAGTCTAAAATTAACTTAACGGAGCCGATCAGTTCACTGTTCTGATTAATAAGAAAATGCAGTGCTCCAAATGTTCTGTAAGATTTGGTGTTCCTTCTGAGAAATGTCAGATCTTATGCAGGTAGGCAGAAGCTTTTTGGCATAATAGAATAGCGGCTTCTGTCGACTGTAAATCAAAATAAGAAACTTTATTAAAAATGATATTATTACTTCTGGCACTTTACTTTTATTCTTTGTGACACTGTCTTTAATAGCTTCTCCAATAAAGTTAGAAGAAACTGAAATATAGAAGCTTTATCACTTACATAATAAATCTATTAATCTTAATGCTTTGGGAAATATTAGGCATTGACAACTTACTACTGTTTTTATAAGCCAGCATCACTTCCCAGAATTGTATGAGACTAACTACAGTTAGCACTGATAATTAATTGAAATGAAATGTACGACGAATGAGTGCTGGCTCTGTTTGACTTAACTCTTTCCGGCACCTTAGCTGTGCTTTAGATCCTGATTTAGCAAGGTATTTAAGCAGCAACTTAATTTAAGTTCCTTCCACACTCTCTATAGAGAAATTTGACTTTACTTCAGTGTACCATATGCTTAAATTCTTTTAGCTTCAGCACAAGTTTTTGCTTACGCAAAATGTTTGCCCTTTGGAAAAGGCTTGGCAATGGCAGAACTGTAAGGTGACCGTTAGCTATGCAGCCGTGCAAAAGAAAGGGCATATAAGTTTCCTAGCACGTGCGTGTTTTGTGCTGGAGCAGGTGATTTGGAGTGATTATGCTCAGAACCATAAATACAGCAAGAAGTTCAGCTTCCACAGATGAGTGCTCTTTCTGCTGAAGTTTGGTTTTCCTGCAAAATTCTGTGCCAAAACTCGCATTCTTCCTTGCCGCAAGTGGTACTGGATTTTAGGTAACTGGGCAAACAAATCTAGACTGGTATTTTCTTAATGTTCTTTTAATGACTTCTTAAATGTAATGGATGGGATGAGCACTGAAATTGGGTGACGGCTGGTGCCACAGCCCCGCTGCCTCCAGTATGTGGGCGAGAGCCTCAGGAAGTCGGGCTGCTGGCAGGGCTCCTGCCGAGGAATGAGCAGCAGCTGCCTTGGGCTAGGGGAGAACAGCCCTTGCTGGAACAGCTGGCGCTGCCCCCACGAGAACTGACAGATTTAAAAGTTTAATAAGGATATAAATATTCGTTAAGTAAGATCAAAGGCCGGGCTTAACGTGACCAGATTGGAAATGGTAGGTCATAGGTAAAGGTCATGTAGTTGTTCTCTGTCTATCTTTACACTGGTCTCTTATGCAGGTCTATAATACAGTCTTTGCCCCAGAGCTGGGGGTTTAGAAAACCCAGTAGCAGCCCCTGATTTCAGTTTGTCCTCTGTGGAAGTATCTGCATGAGTTTAATACAGTATTGCCAGCTTAGCAATGGTGGGAGAGAGCCAGTGAGAGAGCCGGTTTCACTCAGGATGAAATCTTGAGTGCTTACTTCCATCAAGACAAGGGAAATAGTTGCGCCCACAAAGATCGATTAAAGAGCCTATTTAGACCAAAAGAGCCCTAGGAGGTCCACAGGCATTGTGGACTTTGCACGGCCTGTGGGCAGGAGCCTGATGGAATGGGCAGGTGTGAGATGCAGACCGTGGGACGGCTGCAGGTGGGACTCCGCTGGGCAGTTTGGGTAGGGCTGTCCAGAAGCAAGAATGGCACCTCCTGCCTTTCTGGGTTGTTTAAAAAAAGAAACAACCACCCCCAATCAACCAAAACCCCGCCAAAACAAACAAAAAACCCCAATGGAAACTACTAGAGCCCTCAAAGCAAAATTCAGGCAAATACAGCATACTAGACAGCAAACCTCTGCTTCTCCCTGTCCTCTCATCTCTCTGTGACAGTCTTCAAGATCTTATGTGCCACACAATGTTTTCTCATCGAGGCTTTCCTGCAGAGCTTTTACTTGAATCTACATGTGCCATATACCCAGGAGAGTGAAATTTAGCGGCGCGTGTGTGCCCTCACTTCACCCTTCTGTTGCCTCTTCCTTCTGTTGAAACTGTTATACTTTAAAGGGATTAATTACATAAGGATCAAATGAGTGACTCCATAGCCTGGTAGTTTGCCCATTTCCACAGCAGCAAAGTTATTGTTTCAGTCTGTGCTCACCTGAGTGCTTATACTTTTTAATCCTTTTTTTTTTTTAAAAAAAAGAGAAGTATTAGTGATTTAAAACTAAGTATTTTTATAGGTATTTTAATAAGTATTCATGGAGCTGGAACTGGAACCTGCTGGTGATGTGTGCATGAGAATATTTGGATATAATGATTTCAAAGTATATAGAAACATTTAAACATCAGGTTCAGCAGGAAGCAGGGGAACAAGTGCCTCATTCTCTGGATTTTCAAGCCACATGTGAGAGTATCATCCCTCTGATTTGCCTTTTTTCCTGCAATGATTAATTGGATACAACTGAAATGGCCCCAAAAAAGTGAGCTGATGCCGCTTGCTGCTTAGGAGAGTTTTCTAAAATGTAGAGGAGATAGTACATGCTCCAGTAGCTTCGAGCAAGCAGAGCAGCTGAACTGGAGCCTTCCAGATCCTGGTGGAATGCTGGAGCTACTGGGTACGTGAAAAACATCATGGCTCTTCCTCCTCCACTTTTATTCATTTTGGCAAGAAAAGGATTTTTCTTTTGAGTTTGATCCTGGTGGAACCCGTTTTGTCAACACCTTCTGCTTGGCAGCTGAACCAAAAATAAATTATTTGCACAGCTCTAATGGTGTCAGTAAATTGATTTCCGTAGAACAAGACTGCATTTCCTCTCTGCAATGCTCTAAAGTGATCGTTATTAATGATAAATGACAATAGAAATTTTGCAGAGAAATTAATAACTTAGATGTTGCTATGAAATGAGAAAAACAACATGGATGCCCTTGAAGGATCCTGAACACCTCTTCCTTTGCGCATCATCTCCTCCTTGTTCATTAATAAATTATAGGAAAGGCATACTCTGATTTATTTGCCATCTGGCTCACTCTATTAAGAGCAGTGTTATCAAAAGCAAAGGAGATTATCTGGCTGTGTTACCTGGGCCTGCCATCTTGCATGCCAGCAGGACACGTGAGTCGTTGGTATTTCACTTGTTTTTTTCAGAACAAAACTTAAGACCTCAACTTGAAGTTATAACGGTTGATTTCCACGCTTGAATTAGTAAGCTTGTACTTCCTCAGCTGCATTTATTTCAGAGTTTTCAGATGGGCAAACGGTGGAGAAATCTTCCCTTCAAAGAAGGGAATGAAACTAGGATGAACAAATTATCTTTAAAGAAGACTTTTTGAATAGCAGTATCTCATTTGCTTCTAATAAATTGACCTGATCTTAAGGCTCCTTTTATGCCATGCTGAAACTAGCAACGGCGTTTGCCAGTTCTACTGTCAAAACTGAACTCTGCAAAGTCTGACGTTCAGTAACGTGTGCAAATCATGGTCTGTGTACTTTCCTCCCAATTTTGTGCTAAAAAAGTCTAATTGGTAGGATTACAGGAACTGAAACAAAATGGGGGAAAACATACTTCTTCCCACCCCCAAGAAAGACAGAAATATAATTGACTATTTTGATTTGAAGCTTCCAAGGTTTTGGTAGAAAACTCCTGTGGTATACTCATGAAATCTTACAGGAATTATAAAAGTGCTGAACACTCATCTGTGAATGCCATTTGTAGCTGACTCCATGCAGCTCTGTTTTACCTTTGGAAAGTAAAATCAATTTCAGATTAACTTTGACGGGGAGGTGTTGAGGTACGTGATTCAGCACTTACTCAAATATTTCTGCCAGCCTGTTGGGAAGACACAGAATTGTGATGGATATTATCAATAACACTGCTAGCCTGAAAGTAAAATTGGCAAACTAAGTTAAGGAACAATTTCTTGCCTTGTCCTGGCACACTACGTGAAAAACTAAATCTTAAGTTAATATTGGTGTACAAACCCAAAACTTACCTTGAGATTTAGGAGCTTTTTCCCCCTCTACCCTCCTTTTGCAAAATAATGCTGCTATTGCTTATACTGTGTTAGAGGTTCCATTTTGAAATCTGGAACAGGATTTTTGTAGTCTGAAATAGTGTGTTTGGTGTAAGTCAGTATAGCCTGATTGAAGCAATGAGGGATTTCATTCTTTTTATCCACAATCTTTGAGCTATATTTAATAACACTTTATAATAATCTTTCCACTATACTGAATTATGTATTGATTTTTTTTTTACAGTAGCTTCATTGTGGAATTCCAGAAGGAAAATAGGCTTTTAGATGTCAACCTGAAACTCTTTACAATTTTGAATATACCATTACGTATAATTCTGTGAGCACCTAATCAGATGTCATTTGATTTCAATGAAACAACTCTCATTGACTTTACTGAGAGGTGGCTGAGACTCGGATTGAACTATTGCCATGTTATTGAAAGTATAATAAGCATTTTGATTCAATTTTCAGTCTTTCATGGTCTTATATTTTTAGCTCTGCTATGCATCTGGTCATGCCGCATCTAGTAATGCGTAGGGTACCGCAATCCCTGACTGTAGCTTTCAGGGAGACGCTTGTTGACTTTAAAAGTAAAAATTAGTTACGTGTTTTGAATTGTAAATGTTATTGGTGGGAGCTATTGCCGATGCTGTGTGTTACAGAGAAGGAATGTGGGAGATGGGTTTGCGGCTTTGGTTGCATGGGCTCCTTTGGCTGAAGTTCCCAAGGTTAACAGCTCTGTTGCAAGCAGAGGTCTCTGATCATTGATTTTTAGTGGCTGCTGTTACAGAAAGTAAGAGTGGCATTTGAGAGAGACAAAGCACCTTATTAAAGTTAATGCCTTTGATTTGCTTCAAATCAGCTGTAATCCATGTGGACCTGTCATAACTTGTACCTTGCTTGGTCACAGCAATAAGTCTAAAACTGTCATGTAATCTGCATCAACGCTTGTGCACAAGAGAAATTACATGTACTGCTTACTAAAGTTGGTGTCGTGGTATTTATCTCTCATTGCTTGGAAGGTTACCCTCAGCTTAATTGGTGTGTCTCATTATTTATATTGCTAGGGAAAAAAAAAAAAAAAGATTAAATACCAGGAGAGAAAGATAACAGAGGTTTTGCTTCATAAGATAAATAAAAATCAATTTTAGTTTGTTTCTAAACATGATAAATGTAGCTAGGTTTTTCAGTCTTCCCTGCCGCCCCCAAAGTCTTGAGCCTCCTGAGGATAATCTTAATAGGATAAAGTGGCCTTTGAAAGGCAATTAGCAAGATTCCTATGAACTGGTCCATGTGTGTGCTGGGCTCAAAACCCTCCTGATTAATGCTCATCTTAATTCCATTTCTTAGAATTTATTTACTCATTTCATGTATAATGTATCTAGTTCCTTTAACCCTGCTCTGTGATTTGAAAACATATTGCTGTGTTTCAACATGTACAGCTGCGCTTCTACCTGTTGCTGTTGCGAGCAGACAACAGCCGGGATGCGCGTTGGTCACTCGGACACTTCTGCTGGCCTGGAGCAGGGGGGTTGAGTCCTAACGGTCCAGGACTATTTTTCGCTAACTGATGAGCTTGCTTCAGGTTTGGGGTAGGTTTCTTAAGTAGACACACGATTTTTTTTCAGCACAGGAGAGAGAGTTTTATATAGCGCTCTGAGTACTGTGTGTATCTGAAGAGACTTTTAACAGGGGTCCCTAGTAATTAAAATACCAAATTCACTAGTTGATATTAGATTTTCATAAGATTATGATGCAGCAGCCACACGTGGGCTATATAATAATGAAAAGTGAGCTTAGATCACAATCAATACAATGTCTGATCAATACAAATAATATTGTAAAGATGCCTATAAAAAATGGGATCAGCGAGGAAGATATGGCTTTTTAGGATGAAATTCAGCACCTTGTGTCAGCTCTCTTGATTTTATTCGAGAGGAATCATGTTTCCTGGGAGGCGTACAACTCCCACTGTAACAAAGCTCAGTGGAAAGTTCTTCTTTCTTAACATATGCCTTAGGTGTTGTATCCATGACAATGATTTATTTATTTATTTAATCTTTCCTATGAAAGAAATTCTGGTATTTGTTACTCCTTAGCCAGCCTCCATCCATGGCCACACTTTGAAGATTTCAGGAAAAGCCAGGTTCCTGTTAAGTGTCTTCCAGCAGATACTATTAAGATATATTTAATTAATATTGCTCCTTTAGTACTGTAGCTTCTCTCTTTCAGGAAGATTCTACCTCCAGGAGGCTTTTGAACTCATTTTGTGTGCTTGAACACCTTTTGTGAGCTGCACTTCTTTCTTTTATGTTTATTTCAGTCTTCGGAAATTAGTACAGCGGGGAGAGCGAGGTCCCTGCCACCCACCTGCTTCCTCGAGCTCAAACGCTCCAGGCACCAGCCCACCTACAGACCAGAAATAAGCAAACAAACAGATCTGACCAGAAGGTTTCAGCAAGCAGCGTGTCCCTCTCATTCTAAAATTAAATGAGATGCAGAACCTACCTCAAAACAGCCTGTTTGGGGGGAATAGAGAGGGGAGGTCCATTATTGAAACTGCATCCTATTTACACCACATACAGAAACATCCTGTAGCTGATAAATAATTCTAAGTGCTAGAAGTAATATGACCTCTGAGGCAGGGAATATCTTCCTACATCTGTTTTCAGTTAGTGAGAATCTGAGTAGATCACTGCTGGAAATAGAGTAGTACATTTTCCTGGCTTTAATGGTACTTTATAAAATGTTGAAAAAATTAAAATAATTCAATATGTTCTTGAAAGATCAACATGAATAGGGCACTTGAGGCTTGAGAGTTTTGAGTTGGGATGTTTCTCAGGGTTGTTTGGGGGCACTTTGTCCTCTGCACGGGCTGTTGCTGCAAAGCTGGGAACCCAGCGCCCAGATGATCACTCTTAGCCCATCATACTAAAACTGGCCGCAAGAGTTATGGGTCAGATCTGAAGTGGACGAAGTCACTGTCAGCACCTGCTGTCTTATTCCTTTATGGGCTCCCTCAAGATCTTTGCAGGTGTTTTCTACCTGGACTTGCTTTTATTTAGCTGGTTTCTCTGGGTATTGATTTTCAGCTGTCAGCTAATTTACGGGCAGCATTCATGCAACACAGTGTGTACGTTGTGAGGATAGGAGGCAGGAATTCACAGAGTCTTGTCCGTGTTGCTCATTAATGCACTACAGCTACATCTATAGTGGTAAACTGAACGTGCCTGGGTCTGCTCCATGGCACTAGGGACAGTTGGCACTGAACTGCCTGTATCCATACCATTAAATTCTCTTACTCTTAAAACCAGGGTGTCTGCATGCAAGCTGTCTATTGTGCATGATCCTTCACATATGCAACTAGGCTGCAACAGGGAAGCACAAAGAGAAAATAGAAGGACTTCTACTAAACGGCATTATGAGTTTGGGTGTAGCTCAACAGCATTTGCCAGATGTAGTGGTTTTCTGTTTGAGGATTCAATACGGAGGGAAAACATAAGAGCAGTTAGAGTTGGAAAAAGTGCATAGGACTGTTGGAAATGCATATGAGTATGAAGTTAAGACCCTAGAAAAATCACTGCTTTTCCTTGGCCCCTGCTTACTGCACAATGTACATAAGCACTTCAGTTAAGTCACCGAGACTGCTGGCAAACTTATGCAAGCACTTATGAGGAAAATATATGCTTATGCGAATGCTGACTGGAAGTTTAGCTAACGATCTATTCAGCTCTGGGTGCCATACACAGATCATGAAACACTTACTTCCAATAATTAACTGTTTTGTAGTTTGGGTTTTTATTTTTTTTGTTTCTTTTTGTCCTTTTTTTTAATCTTACTCAGGCATATTGGCATAACTCAAGGAATCTCTGCAGCTGCAACTTTCTCCAAGAGTAGAGCAGAAAGCCGTGTTTGTCAATCACTTGCAGATACTCTTCTGAAAGCAAAAATTAAATAGACTTTCTTGATGCCAATAAATTATAGAACAATGTTAGATACACTCTTATCTCTAAAAAATGTATGCTGTGGTCACAATGCATCAAATACTACTAATATAATGATGACCTTTTAAAAGAAAACACATTATGCTGTAGCTGTCTTCGTATTATAACTGTGGAATGCTGGCATATAAGAGTCAAGCTATTAAACAGTGGGAGAAATGGAGTGAAAATAATGTGTTTTGGTTTTGTCTGATATTGCTGTTCTGATAGGTACATTTGTCTCTTTTTTTTTTTTTTTCCCCCCCATATTGAGTCATGCTCTTCTTGAAATCATAAAACATAGAGATAGATCAAATACAGGGTAACATTTTGGAAAGTCAAATCCTACTGAATTTTGATGAGTTGGATCAAAAACCCAATGACCAAAAGCTATTGTTCAAGAGCAAAAATAGGCAGAACTGCAGAGGAAGATATGCAGGGTCCTTGTCCAAACTCCTCATGGTCAGAGCATTAGGAAATAAGGAACAAATACCAGTCTAGGGACCAGGCACTTGTTCAGAACTAAGGAGTCTTCTGTTTATTCCCCAGCAGTCATAGATTTCATGTGGGTAAGTCATTTGACCCAAGAGTCTCATAAGGTGTTAAAGTACTTTTGATGATCTGTGCTTAGGTATTCATCTCGCTGTCCGTCACGTAAATGTGGAATCAGAACTCTTTCTTTCTTTGCAAGTGTGTTACGTGATTGGTTAAACTCAGATTTGCGAGTTATTTGGGTGCTATGAAGGGAAGAATATTTAATATCTGCACGTGCTGAGTAGATTCCAGTCATGTTCCAGACATTTGCTGGAGGAGGACAACCTAGGGCCATCAATCTGATGCCTTTGCTACCAGTTTATTCGCTTGGATTGTTTAATTTTTTTATAAAATTTTTTCTTATCCCTGTAGAATAAAAGAAGAAACTTCCTTTTTTGGGGCTCCCTGTCCCCTATTAGGGTGGGTGCAGAGAAACAGACCTAGTCTAAAACATTTGTGAGCTTTAAGAAACTATATGTAAGAGAGGAGGGCTATGCCACTTGGCATGGTGATGACATAACAGTGAACTATTTGTAATGTATTTGGCGGGTGGTGAGGGAGACTTCAAGTGTTTGATATGACTGTGTCTCCAAACATCAACGTTGAGGTTTGATCCCAGTGAATCTTAGTGTCAGGTTAGACTCTGTGTGGTGTGATTATGAGGAGCAGATGCCTCCTCAGCAGATTTTGCACTTGTGGAGGCTGAGAGTCATTTCCTGTGCAAGAAGGTGGCCTTGCCAGCTGTGAGCAGCACGTCTTTCATCACCACACCGTTCGCAAGGTGGCTCTGAGGCAGCGTAGGTAATGCGAGATTGTGTTGTGTTTGCATAGGGAGTTAAGTAAACATCTCGTGCTGTTATAATTTTCCTGGTTTTCCCACTGTATAAACAGCTTGCTGGTAGCCTGTCAATCAGCTTCTCCTTTAGTGATACTAATTACATGGAGAATCATTAAAAACTGACTAAAAAAAGTTTCAAGGCTGATATCAGGTAAGTCTAAAGGTTCTAAAATGTTGTGTTTACCTCCTTGCAAGATAAAGGACTTTCAACCTGGAGGATCAAAGAGAGCATTTTATTTGTAACGTGTACCCATCACTGCATACTTTGTTTCACTTTAATTGCCATTCTTGTTGGCTGTCTATTAACCAAAGCCACTAGACTGCAGAGGATAACATCAATTTATGAAATACATTGCTGAACGTGTGAAATACATTGCTGAATATAACTCAGTATTTGAAGACTTAAACCAAAGTCATGCTTAGAATATTGTTTGTTCCTCCCTCCCAACACACACTGATTAGCACAGTGCTTTGCCGCTGTAGTCAGTAGGAGATGTTGGATGGGCTCCTTTGAGAAAGGGTCCCCTTTCTTGGGCCGCCCCCTTGCAAAGGCTCCCAGTCTCTCTCCTACCTCAGTCTGTGGAAGGAGACCTCATTTGAAATGACTCTTCAAATTAACAGCTCTCAAACCTCCCAAGACTCATGAATGAACTTAATTTTAAAATACAGTTTAAGCATCTCAGCGTCATTTAGATCTCATTGGCCTGGTAGTTCTACGGACTTCATGGCAGCTGGTAGTGAGACCAAATTTATCAGTTTTATTACCAGTATTTCACAGCAAAGCTATTGTTTGCGTGCCTGCCGGTTAACGTGAGCATCTTTGGCAACACTAGCACATCCCAGGCATGTCTGGTGGGCTTCAAATGTGAGGATCAACAATATTCATGCTCTCAGCAGCCAGAGCTATTGCAGGTGTGCAAGGCAGTCAGTCTTTGCCTGGCAAGACTATTTTGCATGGGAGTAGCCTTCTTGAAAAACTGGTTACCTTAACTTGCCTGGGCTACAGTGCATGCACAGCAGGTCCTTACCTGTGGAAGGAATAAGCTTATAATTTTCTTAAACTGATCTGTATTTTTAAGGCTAAGGCTACTCAATTTGAATTAGCTACAGTATAGAACCAACGTAATGAACGCAGTCAAACACTCTGTAGTTCTTGGTCTGTCAATAAGCTGAACATGCTGACAAAAACTACTTGTTTAGTAATTACAAATGGGCAAAGGTTAAGTGTTCTTTCCCCTTTCACAGGTCTGTTTTGCAGTTCTCAAAAGTCAGTCTTTTCCTGGCAAACTCTCCATCATTACATCGTATAAATTCAGCAGTATCAGTCTCTAAGCTAGTATTTAATTTGTAATCCTTGTAAATGAAAGTCATCTTTTGTGGATGACTGCAGTGGTTGCATCTGTGTGTTCTTTGTGAATTCAGGGTGTACAACTGTCTTCTGGTAACTTACTTTTAGGAATATTAACAGAAGATAAAGTACTATTGCAGTTTTAACAGTTTTTTATCAAAAAAATACTTGATGCATGTTTTCAAATTGAATAGTGAAATGTTCAGGTTTTTTTTTTGTATCTCCATTTGAAACTTATAAAAACTAAATCAAGTTTCAAAATGTCCATTTGTTTTACGACTTATGCTAGTCACTTGCCACCTGTGGTAACGCTGGGCGTCTGTGAGTGTGAAGATACAGACTCAGGGTCAGCAAAACTGAAGACAAAAGATTTTGTAAGACTTTTCTGTCTGAACTGGCACGTTAGTTCAAAATACATAACTGAGAACTGCTGACATTGTTGGAAATCATGGAACACTAAAAAACTTCAAAGTCTCCAAAAATGTTTTTATCCATTTTTCTCTAATTTTGAACAAAGAGTTGTTGTTATTGGTCAGGCTAAAGCTGAGTTCTGTTCTAAAGCCTAACGGTGAGTGTGTTGGCCATTTTCAGGGAGAAAAATTAGACTAAGCAGAAGGTCATAGATGTGGTTTTAGTCCAGAGAGTGTTTTCCATCAATACTGTCTCTCTTGTGCAGCTACTTAATCATTTAATCACTTATCAGCATTCAAAATACTCAATTGGTTATAGAAATTATGACTGTGCATTTGGCAATTTTATGTATACTGTAAACCTTTCCAGAATTCCTTTTTTCTGGAGAAGTGTAAATTACTTTCCTCTGTCTTCCTCGTGTACTGGCATGCTGATGACGCTTATGAGAATCCTGAATTGTACGTTTCTAAACTTCAGATGATAATACCTGTTGTCCTTCCCCCCACCCCTGGAGTTTGTGAATAGTCTTGGTTTAAAAAACACCCCCCCCCCCCCCCCCCCCCAAAAAAAAACCAACAAAAAAAAAAAACAAACCCCAAACCCAAACATCAACATCTAAAGTTTTCCTGGTAAACAATTCTGTAGAGTATTCCTAAACTATTTATGATTATAGCCTGCAATTATTAAAGTTAATGTACCTTATAAACTTAGAATAGGTAGAAAAATAAGTATAGGTATGATTAAGGTTACCTAAGCATTTGTGTTCAACTTGTTAGTTTCCTTAACTTCTCACATCTGAGACATTTATTTTTTTTCTCAGTTATTGTCTCTATTTTTGAGTTTGCATTTTATTTTATCTTAAAAAAAAAAAAAAACCAACAAAAAAACAAAAACCCAAAACCAAAAAAAAAAAAACCTAAAGTCAAAAAGAGCAAAACACTCTTCAACACAAAAAAGGAAAACAGGTATTTTTATATGCAGCAGAAAGAAAAATGCCTATTTTCTTTCTGTAAAAACAAATCTTCTGCAGCATACAGTTCAACTAGTGTAGGAGGACAGCTGAAATTCAGTAACGCGGTATTACTCATTGTTAAGAAACGTTTTTATTTGGGTGAAAGCTAATTTTGATTTGGCAGGGGTAGAGGACTTTGTTTAAATAAACCAAATAGTATATAGTGTTTGTTTGTGGCTTGCTTTGTTGGGCAGCGTGGATGCAGCCTTCTAGAGGCTTTTTACTTTGTAAGATCCAGGCTCAAATTAAACCCGCTTATTTTCTTTGTATGTGGCATCATGTCATGTCTGCTCCAAAAGTGTGGGTTGTTAAATTCTTCTCTTTCAATAAAGTATGATTCCAAAATGCTAGAAAATTCTGTATATTAAATGAAGAGTAAATTCTTCCAATAAAGGCGCAAAATGCCAAAGGTAAGTTTACATGAAAATTCAGCTTTTTTTTTTCCCCTGTAAAAATGTTCTGTAATTGCATAGTTGCATCCTATTTGTCAGTGGAACTTCCTTAGTTATGTTTTATTTTGAGAGCTCAGCGAAATTAGTGTCCATGAAATTAATTTATATCTTAGATGCCTTTTAGAAGGTTGTAGAAAAAAATGTTGCCTTCATATTGCTGTGAAATCATTCTAAATAATTGTGCTAAATTGTATTAAAAAGCTCCAGGATAGAGAAGACTGAGCATAAGGATAAAGGTCATATATAATTTCTCCTCTGCGATTCAAGTGAGGCAATTTGACATTGCACAGTCGACTGAAAGGCATCTTTTGCAATGGGATAGTTGGAGGGGGAATAGCATCGTTTTCACCGCTTAGTCCAAGGCATAATTCCAATGGTAGTTTCTCTAGAGTCAGGCTGTCCCTCCTTCTACTGATTTACCTGGGGAGTGGAGTGGAAGATAATAAAAGGAAAAAGTGCAATATGTACTAATTGAGAGACATTGTTTATCTATGAAACTGCTTTTGAAACAGATGCTGAATGATTTTATCCTCACTGGACCAGTAAGACATCTTACTGCTCTCATAGTTAGCTTTCTTGGCACGTCATTTGTCTGGTTTTCGTTTTTCCAGCATATGAAATTTGAGACTTGTTGTAATGAGTGCTTTAGACTTTCACCTGGATTACTGAGAAAGCTGTATACGTACCAGTGGAGCAACCTGCGTGGGACTAAGGGAGAACAGACAGTGCAAGACTATGGAAGCAGTGACAAATCAGGCTGAAATGCAGTGCCTCTGACTAACTTTCCTGATAAATCATTCAGTGTTAGACACACGGAGCCTTCTGCCCGTGCAGCATGTCAAGCATAGTGACAGAAATCAGTCCAGCACACTCCACTGCCAAGAAGGGATGGGTTGAATGTGCAAATAAAGCAACATCTGGAAGCAAAACAAGCTGTGTGCTGACTTACGGATCTTTGAGGTTATTGGATTGTGGGATAACTGACAAACTGCAAAAGCAGTGGAACTCCTGCTATAGATCATGCAGTCATCTAGACCTGGAAAGGAAAGAGGGTGGTGCAAATAACACTTTCTTTGCCTTTGTCTCTGAAGCAAAAGGAGGAGTCAAAGAAACAATATTGCCTGGAATATCGCAAAGCATTAGAATAGCTAACAGATTCCGGGGTATTGTCTTGGCAATTTGGGGAACAGATAAAAACAGTGATGGCAAATTATTGTAGAGGAACTCTATAGGACCAAGCTAAAGAAAAAGAAGCATGACAGAGAGTGGAATTCAGCATCACAGCACGGGGGGAGTTGAAATGCCCAGTTCTGGGTGACCTTGCCAGGGGTCAGCATCCCATTTTGCTATAGAAGGAAGAAAAGCAGCTGTAATGTGCAGTAATTGAAAGAGGTTTCTGGTGGAAGAGGAGGAGGAGGGTAAATGTTTTGTCATATCCCAAATATTCAAATGACCCTGTATCACAAAAGGATGCCAAAGTTCCAGCTGGCCTATCTGCAACCAGGCCCCTGGTTCAAATGCCGATCTGCTGCCAGCTGGCCTCTGGGCTGCGATTGCAGGGGGAGCCCAGCAGTGCTTCTATGCAGAAATATTAGGCTTGAGAAACATGATCTCTTGGGAATGCATGGCAAAATCATTCCAAGGCCAGCGCATAGATAAAGCATAGTTATTAAAAAAAGCCCAAGTGATTCTCCAGGGTAAGCAAAGTTGGAAAACTTCTGAAGCTCAAATGGGAAATGTCCTATATTTCAGAGTAACAGAGGGGAGTAGTCCGCTTTCTGGAGCAAAGAGTTCAGCCTGAAATGATGCTGTTTAATGAACCTTCAGACTCGTTATGTATGTGATGCATACAGACCTTCGCAAGACAGTTATTTGTAAAATATTTGGGGGCATGGGGGGAGGGCAGCAGAACTGATCTGGCGAAATTCTAAAACTGGGAACCAAGCTCATAACTTTCAGTTTGGTGTATCTTTGTTTTAACGGCAATTCCTACCTTGTTTTTATCCTTAATCATTGTTTCCAGTGTATACTTAAGGCAATTATATTCACAGGTTTACTTTTTTATTTGCAAAAAGGGTTTGAATATACACTGTGCATATTAAACAGTCACCACAGTGCATTTTTGTCAAAACAGATGATTATGAACGTAGTACAACATGTTTTTTCATCTCACTTGTGTTGGATTAGGAGCTTAATATCTTTTCTCTTTATGTTTATTTTAAGATTCATTCTTTAATCCTATTTTCATGGAATTAAAGATTTTCTTTTTTGCAGCTTTTTCTGGTTTCTCTGCCTGTCACCTTTACTGGATATGAGGCACCCATTTAATATTTCTGCTTAGACTGACTCTTATTAGTTCAAAGCAGGGCTACATATTTTAAATTGATCAAGGTTTCTGAAGCAATTATAACAACTGCTTTTGGAAGACACAGTTGCAGTTTTCATTTTGATACTATATGAAAGCGTAAGTTTCTTCAAAGCTGCAAATGTGAGCCAGTAAAAGGCAGCGGGTAATTATTCTCTAATAAATATAGTAGGAAGTACATAAAAAACCTTAGGGGACATATATATTGCCTGCAGAGCAATTAATAAAAATCTCAGGACACTTAAAAGAAAACTCAGGCTGCAAAGAAATGTGTATTTATCTATGTATTTGAATCCATTCCAAATTAATAGGTCTGTTGTGATCGAATTCGCTATTTGTTTACTAACTTTCCTTTGCTTGTTATCTTTCACCAGACTGTGGCGCTTCAGGGGAAAATTATTATTCTTTATCAACTCTTTTTGGCAATAACCAAACCGCTCACGAATGACTGGACAAAATTCTCTCCTCACGAGATATTTGTACAGCATTATGCCTCTTAGTTTTGCTGGTATATTTTTGTTTTCTGAATGCCTTTTGCTAAATCAAAGGTGCAAGCAGAAGAGACAAAAGCATGACAGCTGGAATCCTTGAGAAAAGAGCAGAGAAACTATTAATTGTAAAAGAGCCACGTTCATGGTTGCACTCAGGCAACCAGTGGTTTGCTTT
Organism: Rissa tridactyla; assembly: GCF_028500815.1. NCBI lineage: Eukaryota > Metazoa > Chordata > Aves > Charadriiformes > Laridae > Rissa > Rissa tridactyla. The sequence goes on from NC_071469.1 coordinate 89,858,416, forward strand.
TTGCATAGCTAAGGCCTGGTTCAAAAGAGAATATGACACTACAGCTGGGCTCTGAGGGGGCAGAAAGGCAGAGGGAGTTTGCAAGAGCTGAGTAGTTTTGGCCAGGGATGGTAAAAAAACCACCCGACAAGGATGTAAGGTTCCAGTGTCAAACCAGAGATGGAGGTGACTGGATTAGGAGAAACGCGTTCCAAATGCAGGAAAAGACTGAGTGAAAGGAGGTAAAATGTAAACTCCTGTAAATTTTAGCTTTCTCTTTGGATGGAAGAGTAACAAATTTGCTTTGAAAAATTCATTTCTGTGACATCCACGGACACATGCTGCCATGACTTTCTGAATGGAGAATTCTTATGGATCCTCAAATCAGTTGGTTTTGTTGTTACTGCCCAAGTACCAAACTCTGGAGTACTTGCTTAAAAGGAGCAGAAGACCTGAAAAATGCAGTTTTTGTTCAGCCTTTGATGAAACTTGAAAGTTGTGTTTTCATCATTAAAAAAGTGTCATTGTGGTTTTGTCATTTACATCCAAATCATGTTCCAGGCTGCTGTAGTTTCATATTAATGCTCTTCTACGATCAGCCCCATTGTTTGCGGTAGGGTACCTCGCCGGAGACTGTCTTTGTTGTCTCCTTTTGTAAGGCATCACATCCCAGTCACTAGAACAGTGACAAGGTTATATGATTTGAAAGGCTGCTAAATATCTCGTAGTTGAGACCTACGCTTCCCAGGAGCTGCTAGTCCTATCTCTGCTTAATTCCTGCACCTGAAAGCATGGCTAGACTTGAGCCATTGGTACTGGGAAATAATGAGCAAATAAAAATAAGCATAGAGATGCATAGATTTATCCCACCTGTCTCTAGCACTTATTTGAGATACCAAAGTGAGATGTATCAGAACTCTAGCAAGTGATTGTGCTCTCAATGGAGAGAAAACTGACACCATCAGAGAATGATTTTAACCTTCCCGAGATCCATGGGGTCATCACCTCTGGAGGTGACCCATCCGTCTGCTGACTGTGGAGGGACCTTAAGCTGACTCAGCTCCTGTTGGAGGTGCTTTATAAACCTGAATTAAGTGGAAGCCATCTATGTTTCTGTCCATTTACTTAGGTTGCTTGTTCGAGTCTCGTTAGGAGACTGGGTTCCTCCCGCGTTTCAAGTGGGATTGCATGAGTTTCTTATAGGTGTGAATACAGTAATCCCCTGCTGACTGCACCACTGGCCTATGGGTCCTTTCTTCTTGGCAAAAGGGACAGTTAAGGTTATTAAACACAGCTGGTAGAGCTAGATATATACTGGTGTCTGCTAGCGTACCATAAATCACGCTGCCTCCAAGACAGTAAAAATTGCATGCTATGGCTTACACCCAGCACGCCTCTGTTGTTTTCCCTTTTTAATGCAAACCATCCCATTATGAAATACATTGTAGTTTATCATGTACTGATGCTCTTGCACCATGCCAAGCATGCTGGCGTGAAAATCAAAGCAACAGGCACACCACAACCTTTAATACTCTGGTTTCTGCCGTTGCTTTGTGAGCTAGATAACCAGTTGAAAACTGCTGCACGCTCTGTCTAGGTTTTGTGATTTTATTTTATTTTAACAAATAACTAGCATTTTAAAATTAACTGATAAAAAGCCTGCTCCCTGCTGATACAGTAGTCACATTTGTTATTGCATTGTGTGTTAGGTGGGGGAGAGTGTTTTGTTACTAATGGTTTAAGTCATGACTAATGCTATGTGCCAACAACAGAGATACAGATTCAAATTTAAATAAACTACCCAGGCAGTGTTTTACAGGATGTGTTTCTTGTTGGCAATTTGTTGTTCCTGACAGCCCAGGATCCTCAGGCCGTTGATACGCCAGCCACTGGGATTAGAACACACACAGGCTGAGTTTATAAATGTTTCAAAACTGCTGCAATGGAACAGCAGAATTTTAAAATGTAGGATTTTTTTTTTTTAATGTAATAGAATATTCTTTTGGAAGTGGTTAATGGGAAAGAAGCCAGATTTGGTGGGGTTTGATTTTTATTTTTGATGCGGTATCAATGTTAATACTTCACTATCCGGAATTCTAATGATAGATGCTGGGACAGAGTGAGCTTTAGTGTAATGAGGCACAACATAATGCTGCCAAGCCAAGTTTCTGCGTTAAATTTTGAAACATTTTATTAATCCATGTAAGGAAAAACTGGTTTGTGCAACTATCTTTGTTAGTGGGGAGTATTCTCAAAGCGCTAAGCACTTTTGACAACTTTCTGGTCACAAAAGCTGTGACTCTGTTGTCAGTTCTAAAACCTATGTGATATTTAAGCCAGATCTCACAGAAATAGTTGCTTTTACGTAAAAATGTTCTAATTTAATCAAGTCCTGCTTCAGTTAAATCATATTGTCTACATATCTTTCAGAAATTTTATGACAAATATTATTTTATAGCCGTGGTGCTCTTGGAATATTAGTAGGATGATATTTTCCGGGGGAAGCATATTGTAATAATTGATTTAATTAGAAGAAATAGATAAGCTTCTGGCTTCACAAGCTCGTCTGCAGCTCTGAAGCAGAGGGAGCAAGACTCGTGGTCAAGTAGATGTAGGAACAGTTGTTTTCAGTTCACTTTAGCCTTGTTACCTTTGTAAAGAGCTCACTAATCACAAAAGTTTATCCATCTCTTATACCATCTGTATTTATTACACCCTGGTGACCTAGATTATGATTTGTGTGGTATATGGTAATACACAGAAATAGGCTAAAGCTTCTGTGTGCTGGATGCAATGTGAAAAGAAATATAAAGGCAGCTCCCGATTCAACTGTTTACGGCCACCAGGTAACGTGTCGTTTTTCTTATGCTGCTCCCTACAATCCATCGGCTTCTCTTGTCCACTAGAAATGAGAAAGCTAAGGCAAACCTGGAAAGCTACAGGAAGAAAAGCTTTTGATGCCAAAAGATTCTTTTATTTCAGGCCTGTAAAGCAGTAGCTTCTGTGGGATTGATCTCTCTGAGATAGACGTCCTTACAACACTTTTTCACAGCGTTGTTTAATTATTGAGGGCTTTCTTCTTGACTACGCTACGGAAGCATTCAGTATTTCTCGTTGGACTTTACCTAATGACAAGGAAGCATGTTTTGAACTTTAGAACGCTGAGTTTTGTCATTCTGGCTTTTTTATTTATTTATTTGTTTATGTAATTAGAGCAATTCTTTATAACAAGATTAGCATACGGAACGTGGCTGTTTGAGATGTGCTCCACTGGAGCCTTCACCTTTATCACACCAGTGCTTCAGCAGTTCCCCTGACAGCTTCTCACAAACTCTTTTGTAAAGCATACCCTATTTCCTTATCTCTCCCTGGTAACGCTTCGCAAGTGTCTGCCCACAGACATTCAATTCCAGATCTCCAAATTAAAAACCGTTCTAAACAAATACATGATAGACTGGTGCTTTTTTTGTCTCCTGTATCAGCTCATGAAGTGAGATTAGGTAAAAAGTGTTTTTAGACAAAAGGTAGTCTCCATTTTTTAATCTCTGCATTTATCTAAAATGTCATTTATCTAAAAGTTAAATTTACCAGACACAAATACTTTGTGGTAGTATAACAAACTATCTGGTTATGATTTCATTAAATCCTTTGATGCTCCTGCTTTTGCTGCTTACTTTAATACCAAATATCATTGATACAAAGTTTGTTCTTTTTTCATTCAGGAGTCAAATGTATGTTGGACTTGACGTTTCAGAATAATTACATGGCATATAGTTGTTTCATGATTATAGCTTTTGTTTACCCTTGTCTTTTAAACCATGTAATTCTAGAATTAATAGTCCAATGTGTCATGGAACTAATACATTGTTAATGTGACTGTTGCAAAATAACACAAATTTGTGATATCTACCACCCTGTTCCAGTCCTTTTTAATAGAGAAGCCGCATGCTCCAGTTGGTAGAAAAAAAACCAACCTGTGATCTTGTTCAGGTAGTCTAAGTTAAATGCATTGCTCTGGGATGCAAACTCTACCAGTATTCATTAAGTTACACTCTTATGTTAATTTGCTCTAGCAAACTATTCAGAATGATGATTTTTTTTATCATTATTGAAAATGTTTTCTGTCACTGCTGCAGAAATACTGTTTTGAGGCTATCTGTCCTAAAAGAACTGGGATTAGAATGTTTTCTGAAAATATTTTTTGTTTTTATTCAGTATTTTTATTTCTTCCCATACAAAAGTTCGTGTCAGAATTAGTCACTGCTTCAGTGTTTCCTTTTTATAGCGATGAACTCGTTTCAGCCCTCTCCCCTTCCCAAAACATGTGTTTTCTAAGGCATATCCCCAGCTGTTATAAAGTGGTGGAATTGCACCAACTTATAGCAACTGGGGTGTTTGTCCTCCTGTTTTAAAGGTCTTGGATAATTCTTACACAGGCTTTCATTAGCAATTGTGTTTCTAACGTTCTAATCCTGCTTGCCTGCAAAAAAAATGGCAAAAGTCCAGTTAAATTCTGTAAAGTCAGGACTAAGGTGACAGCTCAGAGTTTGGGTAACAGGAATCTGCTGGGTCTTTGGGTCACGATTCCCTTAATGTGACGTCTTGCACACAGCCATCTCTGAAAAGATGCACTAAAAAAAAGTGCAAGTTCTTGTTTTCCTAGTTATTACTTCAAATTTGATCTGTCCCAAAACTTGTTTGGAAGATCCGTGAAAGAAAAGGGATTTCCTGTGTCTGTCAGTGTGACACTTCGGTAAAAGTTTCTTACAGTAATTTGGCAGCAAGTCTGCCCTCGCTGCAGCCCACGTGGGCGAGTGTTCGTGTGGCCCCCGGGAAGCCAGGGGGAACAGCTGCCCTTTTGGAGGGAGCGTTTCGATACAGCCAGCAGTCAGAATTAACTTCCAATAAACCCGGCTTGTGAGGGATCTATTAGCTTTGCTTGAGTGTGAAAGGTTTAGCTCTTCCTAAGCCAGAAACCTCTATTATGGGATGGAGTAGGTGTTTTATCAGTGAAGGCACGACCAAAAAGGAAATTCTGCACCACTGAATCAAGTACCCCAGCTATGTGCAGTTCTGCAGCCTTCAGTCTTCCGAGCTCTGGAAACTTGGATGTAAATATCTACAGCTCTGGAATTGTTGTGATCAAGTATGATTTTATCCCTTAGACCTAGGAGGAAGCAATTCATTATCTAACCATGATTTAATTCATTACCATTATTAGAGCAAAGGACAATATGCTTATTAGATCTCACAGAAGCAATGACGGTCCTCACCTTTTTTCCCAGTACAGTAAGAGAGTGGCGAGTCTGTTAAGCATTACTTTTTACTTCAGCGTACAGCATCTAACTCCTGCTGCCGCACAAGATATCTCTCTGTGTACCTTTCGGTGATGAACGGAGGATTGCTGTACAACGTATAGGCCAGTGCTCTCTCACGCACTGTTTTGAAAGCCTCATGCTCTCATGAATTTTGTTTTCTCTAGAAACAAAATGTTGGTCGTTCAATTATACATATAACAATAATGATATAAGATAAAGCCAAAATTAGCTTAGCTGCCACACGGAGCTACCTGAAATGCTTATTTTCTTCACATCTCAATGCGTAGTTGTGTTTTTGTGCATGCTGAGCCCTAGCTGGAAGAGTCACGTAAATTAATTGCTCATAAAGGAGAAGTATATTAGTCAATAAACATCTTTTGTGGGTAATTAAATTGAAAAATTAAGTTGAGGGACTTAATAACCCCTAGATACAGGAATATTTGTGAATATATTGGAAATCCTTGTGTTTATCTCTTACTGGATGACAAAAGAAGGGGACAGTCTGTGTACCATGAGGTAAAAATAATGGGGAAAAAATTATTTTCTGTTGCTCTGGAGCACTTGCTTCTTGCTCAGTTGTTCCACTGGCTGGTGTCCAAAGGCCTTTATACTTTATACGGTCCTCTCCTCCCCGCCCAGAGAAACCTCTCTCACATCTAGAAAGGGAAATAGGAAAGTTTCTCTGAATTTCCTGAAGGTGTTTTCCTAGTGCTCTGGGGTTACTCCTGGCAGAGACAGCTTAACCCTCAAAACTGTACAACAGAAGTAACATTATCTATTTGCAGACTTCAGAGTTAACCAGAGATCAAATTATTCAAGGTATTTAAACAAATCCAACAGACAGGAGGCTGAGAGGAACGTCTTTTCACAGAAGCTGTTTTCCATGCATCTCAGGCTGCTTGTGTTAAAAGCTCTGCTATAATACCTACGTTTAATGCAATATTCAGGAAGAAGGCATAATCTGTAACAGATTACAAAAAAAACCCCAAACCAACATAACAGCTTTATGTTAATTTATTTTCCTGCAGGTAGTACCTTACTGTGTAGATGTGATTCTGAGAAAATCATGAATTTATGGAGGGGAAAAAAACCTGTTGTATTTCCCCCCATCATTAGGCTCTCCTCTAAGAATGCCTTATTATAACTTTGGCAGCACAGCAGGATTTATAATATTGAATACATTGTGTCAGCTCTCTTGTTTGCAGGAGGATGAAGTTCCATTATTCAGAGCTTTGCTTCAAATCCTTCCATTGTTGTACAATTAAACACAGTCCTTTTTTAGTACTGAGCCTCATACTTCAGGAAAATAAGCTTTCGAGATGAAGTACATAAGGTTTACGTATTGCAGGTAATATAACGAGCTTATAATATGAAACACACCAAGCCTATGGGAATAGCACGTGGCTGAGGAGTCAAGGTTGGACACAACTTCTGTTTGGGCCCTTTATTCTTTGCCTTGGCTGAAGACCACGTTCAGGTTGCAGAAAGCACGTCGACTGTCTGGATTGGAAGGATTTTTTTGCCTCTTTCTGCATTTAATAATCACGCTAAAAACAACATGAGCTGGATTTTAGAATGTAAATAAATTTCAGTGAGGTGAATGATTCTGGTGTACTCAAGGTATTTACTTGGCCCTTGCAGAAATATACAGCTAATTTTTGGGGGATACAGAGGATTTACAGGTCTCAGTGTTTTTTATTTTTCTCTTTTTCTTATTTAGGGCACAAATAAAAATGGCATATGCCTGTAGGGCTTTTGAGTACAGCCATGTGTCCCAGGAGGCCTGCAAGGATTTGGGTAGTGTATGAAGGAGATATGGGATTATTATTTGTATTGTTTTAAATCAGGATTAGTCACCTCAAAGGCAAAATCTGTATATTCACGGAAGTTTCTGCTTTGGTCTGGTTTTGGAGTGCAACGGGAAAACAGTAGTTTTCTATGTTTTGATTCTAGTGTTGTTTATTGTATTAGCATTGCTCACATTCAGTTCATAAAACCTTTTTCTTTTGTAGTAACTTAAAATATATACCTTAGATATTGTATCAAGTCATATGAATGAACACAAGAAAATTCATTCACACTTCATACTATTTAATATCGCCATGATTTCATAACTAAAATTCCACTCATAGTTTAGAAATACAAAGAAACATGTAGGTTTTCTTGAAGAAGGCTATTTGAACTCTTCTAGCTGTTGCTTTTCTTCTGCTAATGTTCTTGCTGCAAGGGAATTTGCACAATTGGAGGTTTGCAGATTGCTAGTACAGTAATAAAACAGATGTTCGTATAGATTTTTCAAAAGTCTCTAAATTAGACTTTCTCCATACTAAATCCCTAATGTTACAGCTCCGCCGTGTTGGAGTTTGCGCTGATATACAGCCGAAACTCCACTGCGGTTACACACTTTCAGCCTAAATCTTTCTAGCAAGTTAAGTCAGTTGTTAACTAGCTTAGTGCATTATTTATAACCAGAGCATCAGTTAAGATAAAGACTCCTTTACGCTGTGCCCTGCCTAGAAGAGTTTTACAAAGTCAAGTGGTTTTTGCAAGCAAGGAAAAAGCCCTAGGGCAGCTCTGTGCGCGGCCCAGTGGGTTCCGAGGCAGTTATTTGCTGGCTACCACCAGGTGTTCCCCTGCATTCTCTGTGCACAAACTTCTGCTAATCAAAGGAGTGGATTTGGTTTTGAAACGAATGAGATGAGGGTGCCACCCCCCCTTTTTTTCCCATTACTGCTGCTGATTCTTCTGTGAAAGGCCCTAAATCATTCCTTTCTCTTTCTGAAAGCTGGCCTTTTCGTGTGTTTGTACAGAGTTATCAGATCCCACCTTTTGTTTTTTCTTAGCCGAGCTTGGTATGTTTGGCTCACTCAATCGTTACCTTAGATCAATATTTCTAGTCCCTTGATTATTTGTATTTCTCTTCAGTGACTTGTCAATATTTTTGTGCCGGGGAGTGCAATATTCCAGATGCCTTGGCCGCAGAGCTATGAAAAGCACGATGGCTGTCTCTCTGCGTCAGGAGTGCAATACGGCTGTAACGTTGCCTAAACAACTATAATCTCTCCCTTTGCCGTGTCGGGATATGTGTTTTGTCCTCATGTTAGTTGAATTCAGGACACTATTCCCTGTACCCCAAAACACACTGAGCAGCTGTTTTATGAGAGTATTTTATTTGTATTTATTGTTCATCATTACAAGTGGTGCCTAAACAGGGTTCTTCAGAATACAAAGACCTAGCCTAAATTCTGTTTGAAATAGTGAAAGAAATTCTCTTTGACTGCAGAGGTTTTTCGTCAGGCCCTTACTGTAACATTTGAGATACTATTGTCAAGTAATTGTCTTGTAAATTGTTGTCTTTCTCTTGGTAGCAATTGCTCTTTCATCTTGGATTAAGATGCATATTTTGGATCTTGCATGTTAAACTTTCAAAAATGACGTACGGAAGTTGCATCTATTTTTGACTTTTATTTGTGTTATTGAATATAATATAGTCAGAAAAAATAAACTTACACCTTATCCTTGGGGAAGAAGTATTTCTAGACAAAACAAATCATTATTTCAGGGCTCTTCAAAGATCAAAGGCATGCAAAACTTTGAGGAAGAGTGAAGGCGATTTTTTTTTTTTATAAAAATGTAGATTTTATTTTGAAAGACAGGAGGGAGAGAAAAGGAGTTTCTAAAAGATGATCTTAAGGTACGTCAATAAGAGAAAGTTCATTAGTGACCTCTGGACACAGGGTTGGTATTATTTTGATTCGTCAAATGTTCACTTGATGTAGCATCCACCCTTTTTTGCCAAAGCTTTTCTTGAAGTAATTTGGTAGCCAACTGTAGTGATGCTAAAGAATGCAGAATTTTAATTAAAGCAGTGTATGATGATGACCTAGTTAATATTCTTTATTATTTTGCATAGATGATGAAATCCAATAGAAAATTGCAAACTAAGTAGGGTTTGTAATTGAAATAGTAAAACTGAGTAACATCTCCAACATGGAATCATCACGTGCCAGAAATACTACTTTTTAAATAAGAGAAAACATAATATTGTTTGGAAAGTCAACTAACGATGATAGTATGCACAACAAGCTAAGCATAAACTTACCTCCGTTTTCATAAATTAGCGTCTCTAAAAGATTAGGACAATAAAATTGGAAGGCTGGATACTTGGCTTGGAATGAGTGCTTAATCCATCATTTAATTTACCCAAATAACCGAACTAATGAGTAGTCCTTTTTAGATTCTATGAGGAACAATGCATTTAATGTTAAATGTGTGCTCGAGTGCCTCATTTGATGTTAAATATTCGATGCATGGATAGATCCTTTGACTTCAGAAGGATTATTAGTGTACTTGCATAACACGTGGATTTGAGCGTTCTATTAAATTGGGCAAATAATGCTTGATAGCCTCTTAGAGGATCAGGTCCAAACCTAGCACTTCACTTGCTGCATGTCACTTTTGCAAGTAGCGCATGATACTTCAGTGAGCCTAAGACATGTCCCTCGTTGCTTTCTGGACAGCTTTATATTCTGACAGGTTTTCAGTTGCACCAATGGAGCAGTTCACTTTCTGCTGGAGGACAATTTGGTTAAAATGCTTTGTTATGATTTTTCCTGGCTCTGTTAATGAGGAATTTTCTAATGAAAAAGAGTGCTTTTTGTTTTCTAATTTATTTAAATGCATATTTTACAATTACACTTGCTACATATACAGCAATAAAGTACAATAGTTTAGTTTTTACATGCGGGATTCTCAGACAGTGAGAAAGTACCGAATAAATCGGCTATTACAAGGTGACCATGTTCTGATAGACTAAATCACCTTTTTACTTTAGGGTGAGATGTTCCTTTTCCTGCTTTTTTATAGTTTGTTGGTTGTGGGTTTTTTTTTGGTTTTGGTTGTGATTTTTTTAAATGATGCAAATTTGATGGTAGGTTTAAAATTTTGTAGCTTCTTCCTAAGGGAAGGGTACTATCACTTGTGGCTTTTTTCCATGTCTCCTTGTCAATGACATCTCCAAACCAGGCGGCTTTTGGTCCTTTTGCTCGGCTCTGGAAATTGGGTTTTGTTATGTGTAGCACAGAAGGAATGAGAGAGGGTTTCTAGCTACCAGCATCGTTTGTACATCACCCTAGTGGAAAGACCACTTCTTGAATATCATTTGCTTTGGTGCTATAATTGTTGTTCTCAATAAATAAAGTAATTTTAGAGTGACTAAGGAGGCATGTTGTACATCAAATACACCGTGAACGTGCAGGGGATAATTATCTTAAATTGTGCTATCCTTTATTTAGCTAGATGAATGGCAAGGGACCGTGGTTTTAGTGGATGGGTTCAAGAACAACGGTATCATTTTCACTTAACTGTGTATGCATTTGTGTTTCTGGGGCCTCTGTTCAGATAAGAATACTTAGTACTTGCATGACAATCATGTAGTGATACCAAAGCAAAGACCACACTTTGTTTAAAGTTCCAAAAAAAAGTAGAAGCAGAGCTGATCCCTTCCCAGATAATTTAAAGCCTACCTCCCCGCTCACTAATTGCTGGGACTTTTGTCAATATGTTTTAAATTATGCATGTGGGTAAATATCCTGTTAAAGCAGTCTAGATGCTGGATACAGCAAAGTCGTAGTAATAGACTAACAAAATGAAATAAAATAGCAAAACCACGAACCTTGTTAATGGCTTTTTTTCCTTTTGATTTATATCTCTCTCTGATTCAGAAGCTCAGAAAATCCGTTATCTCAATAGAGATCTGAATCATTTGAATCAGAATATAAAAGAAGCAGGGATATGCTGCTGTTGAATAATTTTAGTATAACATTTTATTGACTAGTTATTTTTAATTAAAATCTATTTTTGTATCTGAGATATGAGATTATGTAGTGCTGATAACCTTGTTCAAGGGTGAAATTTAGCATTAAAATAAGAAACAGAGATGTGAAATCTCCCAATGGTGAATCAATAATCAATCAGTAACACTTCCTAATTAAGTGCCAATCAGTTCTAATCGTTGTATAATGTACTGTAAAACCGGTTAGCCTAGAAAAGGCTTTGCTATCTCTTTCAAAGTGTGACTTGTAATATTCACAGAATCCATTTTTAAAATGTCTTAAAAAGCTGCTGGTACATTTGTGAGGTTTTCCTGGAAAAGCAGAAAATTGATCCTACTATTTTCTTTTTTTATATATATATATATTTTTATAATTTTCTATTTCTGTTTTCTCTGCATCTTAGCTTTAATATACAGAATCTTCTGATTTAAAGTGCGTTATGGCACTGGTGATGCCACAGTTCGAGTACTGTGTTCAGTTTTGGGGCCGCTCACTAGAAGAAAGACATTGAGATTCTGGAGTGTATTCAGAAAAGGGGCAACGGAGCTGGTGAGGGGTCTGGAGCACAAGGCTTATGAGGAGCAGCTGAGGGAGCTGGGGGTGTTCAGCCTGGAGAAAAGGAGGCTGAGGGGAGACCTTATCCCTCTCTATAACTACCTGAAAGGAGGGTATGGAGAGGTGGGGGTCGGTCTCTTCTCCCAAGTGACAGGTGATAGCACAAGAGGAAATGGTCTCAAGTTGCACCAGGGGAGGTTTAGATTGGATATTAGGAAACATTTCTTCACTGAAAGGTTTGTCAATCATTGGAACAGGCTGCCCAGGGAAGGGGTTGAGTCACCATCCCTGGACGTATTTAAAAGATGTGTAGATGTGGTGCTCAGGGATGCAGCTTAGTGATTGGCTTGGCAGTGCTTAACAGATGGACTTGATGATCTTAAAGGTCTTTTCCAACCAAAACAGTTCTATGATACAAGCCTTAACTAAGAGTGCTGGTATGATTTTGAAAATACTATGATGGGTTTTTTTTACCCTGATGGACCTTAGATGTTTCTGCTGCTGCCTTAACACTGAAGCAAACGTGAGCCCTTGGCAAGAAGCTTATCCTGTACCCTCTCTTACAACTGACTTGAAAATTCCATTAAACTATGAAATTAGAACACTCATTAGGTAGTTTAGTAGCTGGTATTTAATTCAGTGAGATTCGCGTCTTCACTGTAGCAGTGAACTTACAACTGGTCTTGTGCTTCACCTTCTGTCTTTTGAGATGCCCTGAAGTTCTGTGAGTTGTGGAAGATGAGTCTATTGTACTCACCCCACAATGTAAAAAGACTGAAGGTCGCTGAAGGTCATAAAAACAGGCAAGCTTGACTACCAGAATCGTGCAAGGAATTAGATTCTTGATTAGGGATTAAAGGTTTTGTCTCGATCAATCTATTAGTCTCTTTCACTTCAAAGCAGAAAGCGCTCATTTTCCAAGACCATGGTATGCATCTGTTCAGTTTATCAAACCCTGTTAAGAAATAATGTTCGTTCTTGTTGTGATGAAGTGATAAGGATTAATGGAGAGTTTAAATGTTGAGCAGAGAACAAGTACCTGGCTATTATAATTGAGATTGTGGTGAAGACTCAGTGAAATATTGTTGGAGGGGTGGGGAGGAAGATTGCAATCAATTGTGGAATGTGATGCTAGGAAATTTTTGTGAAAATTCTTCTTAAAGTGCCTTCATATGAGATATTTCTTACCAAACTGTTAGCAAATGGACCAACATTAGTGTTACAGTTCTTGATGAACCATTTAATTCCTATTTTACCTTTTGCCTGGGGAAGGCACATTTTCTTGTTACATCAACATACTCTTTGGAAAACAGGATAAAGTTATGTTGAGGTGGAAAGATCAGGTTTGGGTTAATCTTAAACTTCATGTTTTCTTCTCGATTGTGTTTTAAAATAAGATGCATATTGATAATATCACTTTTGTCTTTGTTTTAAATAAGCATTAAGTTGGAGGAAAGAGATTTGTTTATGGAATTCTGCTTACCTCTTTCATGTTCTAATGAGATTTGTATTTCTAATTTATGATTAGAAATTATTGTCTTTTATTACGTTGTGAGGTCAACAAATATTTCTGGTTTTGCTAATTAACATCTTACACTGGAGGAAATTCAAACATCATATATTCTTAGAGGACGCCTATGATCACTTCACTTTACCTCCAGTATTCACGGATCAGGTGATTTCACTGAGCTGGTTCTTATTTGACCCTGAGCATTTCAGTTAGAAGAAAAAAAGAAAAAAAATAAATCAAATATTACCAGCATTGGAGAACTGAGAAGCAATTCAATTTCAACCTTTGCACATAGTATCTTACTCTATTTTGTCTTCTAAAGCAAAGTGGAGTGTCCATCGTACTCCCTGTATTGCTTGCTTACAGCTTGTGATAAGGTTAACCTGTAAACATTTCTTTTGCAAACTCTATAAGCGAAACTGATTGCTCTTCTTGAGTCTGTCACTGTAAGGCATGCCTTGCAATCCTCTTGCTCCTCACTGACTGCTTCATTTTATCAATACCTTTGTGGAAGTTTCAATGGTCATACAAGCATAAAACTGAAGCGGAGTCTGTGTGGCACAGAACCTCTCCAGAATGAGGTGAAGGTAATGGGAAAACAGCCATTGCAGGATTTAACTACGGTGTGTGGCACATGCAGTACAGTCACATCCTCCATTGTTTGTCACTTCCATTATTTTCCTTCAGTGCACATATTGTTTTGCATTGAGACCGAACAAAGCACTTAAGTAATACGCGTATATTCTGATAATAAATATTTTTCTTACTAAAGGAGATATAAATTAAGCGTAGTTTATTCTGCCTCAGTTAAATTCTGTGAAAAGGTACTTGAGTCCTAATTTTTTTCATCACTGTATTAGCAGAAGATAAAGCTCAAAAATAGGAAACTGAACCTATGCTCCTCTGCTGTTCTGATCACAGACAGACTTGTAAAATCATGTCAGATAAAATCAACATGTAAGCAAGCAACAACAGTGACAGCTTACTACAAAGTTTTTTGAAAAGGCAGCTTTCATTTGTTGTTAATTTAGCCTAGAAGCAAATTGTCTTCTGCAGCAATGGCTCACCTGCTGACACTTGAATAATGCAAACTCAGAATTTGTTTCTGTCCTACATCATACTTCTGTAGCACGTACAAATGATTTCCATCAGCTTTTAAAAGCCAAATTTTCATGTGAAGTAAATCAGGATATGTCTGTTATAATCAGTGTTGTTCTGATTTAGATCAGCTGACCCTAAATATAGCAGGCATGCTGTAGCCTTTTATTTTCAAGCAGAACTCCCTTGTTGAATTAAATGGAGGCTTCTGCTAAAAAAAATCAATGGCACAGCAGACCTCACTGACATTATTTTAAAACACAAATGATTTTTAGTTCTAATCCATATACCAAAATAGATTTTCTTTGCATTTTTTCCCACTTACTCATAGCATTAGTGATGCTTTATTTACATAAATGTGTCGGGGTGCATCTCCAGCTCCATTTGCAAGAGTTAAACTTGAAATTCTGTAGCGTGTTTCTGTTGCTTCTGGGTCGCTTAATGGAAGGACGTGGTAAAAGCACAGTTATGATAGAATCATTAAAGGTTTCTCGGATGTGCTGCAATATATCACATATATTCAAATACAAGTTTAGGCTACGTTCTCGTCAGTTATACTTAGCAACCAGTAGAACGGCAGAATATAATAGAATGTATCTACATACGCTGCACTTAGTTTGAAAATTCAAACTTCATGTAGGTGTGATGTAGTCTGTATAGGACAGAAGATGATTTATCCTTTGCAAAATTATTTTATTTAAAATAAAACTCTATACTCAGAAACAAATTGTTTTCTGTTAATTGGCCTTAAATGTGGCATTCAACAGAGGACTGATAAAATCCGAGCCTTTTTGAGGTGATCACTGTGTTCCTTTTAAGAAAAACATATTAGAAAATGTCCATTGAAATAGCTCTTTGCATGTGGAACTGCTTTGAGTCTGTTGACTTTATGGCTGAAAACCTGCTCCAGGTATTGAAATTATGACCAGGAGGAAATAAGGCAGCTAGTGATTTCTTTCACATGCATTAGTTTGATTAGGTTAATCTGAAACAAACAGGATCAACTAATATTACATGCCATTTATTAGGAAAAAACAGGTAGGATTCATCTTTTGAGAACAGTTCTGAAATCCTGTGTAAACTTCCTCATATGCCAATGAGGAGAATTAAGTTAAAATTACACTGATTTATTCAAGCTATATGTTCTAAAGGATCTTCAAGACTTCTCATTGGGAGTTTCTTGTACTTAATACCATGCAGAAACAGACAGGTTTCAATAACTTAATAGAAAGAAGACCTTGATCCTCAGCGTTGGACGTTTAGCTGAGGTCCAGTGAGCCTGAGTTTCTTCCTGGTCAAATGCAGTTTCCACTCGAATGTACTTGAGGCTTGCATCAAAATTCCGAGGACTTCTGAAGAAATATGCAGGTATATGGGAACAACATAAACATGAACAATTTAATTTCTTCTTGGAAATGTGTATTTCTCTAGAAAGATAGATCATCTATTTGTTTCATCTACTGCAAATCTTAGGTCATTTTGACTTTGATTCTTTGAGCTTCTCCTACCATGCACATTTTGACAAATAAAAACTCTGCAGAGCAGAGGTGCACACAAAACCTGCCAATCTCATTTTCAGTACGCTTACGTGAAAGTTAATATATTACATGTTGATGTCATCAATTCCGATAATTCCTTTCTTGTGAATTGAGAAGAAATTATATTTAAGAGCAGAAAAAGAGCCAGGGCTTTTTGTAAATTGTAGGCCAATTAGGAAACTTTTAAACAGATAATTTGGTCTATGAAACTGTCTTCTCTCCATTTAAAAATGAGCCCTAGGATAGTTTAAAGCACTAAACAAGCATTTTTAACAAAACATTTGTTGTTGCTAGGATTATACAATCAAAGGCAGTGCGAGAACACCACTTAAAATAGGCACAACTTGTACATGACATTAAGGCTAATTTAATTTCCACTCCTTGTGAAATGGTGTATTTCCAGTATCATAACAAAATCAGGAAGAGATGTCATGTTTTGCAAACTTATTCTACTTTCTAAAATACCTAAAATAGCATTTGTACAGTGAGAATATTTCGTTGGCTTATGTATCTTAAAAAAATCATGTTCATGCACTTACCTTTTCCTAGTATTGTATTAGTTGAAGACAATACTGCAATATACATTAACTATATCTCACATATATCAAGGCAAACACAAAATTCCAAACTACGTATTTGCCATTTGCTGTTCCCAGTTGCGCTTACCTAATGCATTGTCTGTATCCCAGAACACATTCTGGAATTAAGTGGCATGAGGGAAATGCAGCACAATAGAAATTACAGGTTAATGTAATTTAAAGATATTCAGTGGTGAATGAATTTTAGAAGTCTGTCATTTGGCTAGTAACAGCAGGAGAGAAAATTTTTAAAGGAGATGAGAAAAGGAAATTTTTAAAAAAGATTTGGGGTGGGGGGAAAATGCCTAATGCAAGAGAGAGGAAAAGTGGTAGAGGATGAGAGTAGCTCCAGCTGTGGGGAAATGAGGCTTTGGAACAAACATTTCTGGAAGAGGTCAGAGAGATATAACAGGAGACTTGTCAGGAGAAAGCTAGAAAAGAACAAAGGCTATGTCTGTGGGGTGAGATTTATATCCATTACAATATGTAGAGGCACAAGAATATTCTGCATGAATCCTGAATTTGATGAGGCAGGAATATCATCGCATTATATCCAAAGGTACTTATGGAGCTTAAAGATTACTGTGGGTTTTACCTCCTTCTGGCTATTCTGTTATCTGGCCAGTCTTTGTTAGAGCGCAAGAACCAATTAGGAAAATGGGATCAACCAGAAGAAATGTTAGACCCAGGGTGTGATTTTTTTATTTATTTTATTTTTATTTTTTCTCCCCACTGCAAAATAAACCAGAACAATACATTGTGCTAAATAATACCAAGGTAATAATGTCCCTCTGTACAGAACAGCAGTGACAGCTTACTACAAAGTTTTTTTTTAAAAGGCAGCTTTCATTTGCTGTTAATTTAGCCTAGATATTTACTTTGCCACTTATTAATTCTCAGAATCGCAAATTTAACAGTTCCTAGATAAGGGAGCTCTCTTGGGAAATTCAGGTAGGACAATTGGATGAAAAAGGGACCAGTTCTAGTTGAAGCTCCATTTAACTAGAGGTGAACACCAGAAGATATTGCTTTACTTTCAGAAAATAGTATTTACTACAGTCTCAGAACAAGGCTGCTCTTAGGTGTATTGGCAGGAAATCAGTTTGCATGTGGCCTCACTGGTAACACATACAAGTTTCCTTTAAGCCTCATACGAAATACTTTGGGGGCTTCAAAGCCTTCTGTTTGTATCAAACAACTGCCCAGTGTTAAAAAGCAGCTCAATAACTGGCTGTTATGGCTGCTACAAAATACAGTCTTAACAGTGCTGACACCTACATTGTATTCAGTATCCTCTTGTGTGTCTTTGACTGTATATGTATTTTCATTCTGCTTTAATCATGGAGCCTTAGAGAGGAATTGTTAGTCTAATCAGCTCTCTAGACTTGTATAGTCTGATTAATGCCTACCAGGGCAGGTTGTTTGTGTTCTGGTAAAGATCTTCATGCTCTGGTCTCGGATGTGATGGTTTTAGTGTTCTCTGGGCAGCAATAAAAGGGCCAACTGCTGAACAGCTGCATTAACCATTGTTGCTCATTAATGCTGCTTCAGCTTGCTGTGATGGAGTTGCAGCAAGCTGCTGTTGTGTCTGGGTCTTCTGAAGGAAGGTCTGGAAGTTGTGATAGGTTCCCAGGTGTGGAAAGGCTATGTTAGACATAGGTTATGGATGCTGAAGATACTGCATTACCATAGGCAACAATTTTCCTAACATGTTCTTGATTTGATTGCAGTAATGTGTTCCTCTTGTTTATCTTTTGATATAACCACTTCTGTGTGAAATTTGTAAAACCAGGTGTTTGTTTTCTTCTTCATTTATGCCGACTTGGGAAAGTCCTGTTTGGTTGCACAAAGCATTAAGGAAAGGGAAGTTCTTGATGAAATCTAATTCAACAAAGTGGTCAGTAGTGGTGATAGCCAGCACTCTGTTTCATGCTGGCTGTCAGAAGGAGTTTGTCTGGTGAAGGCAATAGTCATTCCACTTGTCCCACCAGTATGTGCCCTCTCCAAAGAACAATGTCCTCCAGCTCCAAAGAACACGGCCCCGCAGTACTCCCCTCCCAGCCTGTGGGTTGTCCTGTACCCCACTGCCTTTGCCAAGGAACATACTGACTTTGGATAACAGAAGTCCCCAAAGAACAATCAGTGACAGTAAAGTAAATGCTGCTCCTTGGTGAATGCTCCTCGATGAAAGGTTAGCAAGGATATTTCACAGGCACCTTGGAAGCTATATCTGATATATGGTTCTTTTTGCGGGAAGGTACAGGTAAACACCATGGTAACATCCAAGGGTGTTGAAAGTATGACCAGAAAACAAGCAAAGCCTTTGAAGCTTTTGTATTGCTTTTGCATTCTTTGTTTCAAACTTGTATGGTTAAATGGTACAGTGGCTATGTAAATTTTATAGGAAAAGTATGATGTCAGGCATTGTTGAATCCATGCTAATAGACTGCTTTTTATGGAAATCACTGTCAACTGCAACACTTGCATCACTGTGTAGATCAGGTGTTAGTCAGGCTTGAAGCAAGGGGTAAGAACGTTTCCTAATGTATAACATCTCTTTTGTCATTCCTAACCTAACTGTGGATGTAAAATCATTTCTTCACTTCAAAGAGCTATTAATCTAGGCTGCTTTATACTATGTCCATTAGTTAGGACCTTATTGGGTGAGCAGGGCAGAGAACGTGCTTAATGGACCTTTGTGAATCATTTTGTCATTATCTTGGAGGGTGGGTCTGTACAGAATTCCTTGTGCCTATATTTTGCCTTAGTTTTTAAAAGGTCCTCAAGTATCTGGCAAATGTATAAGCAATTATCAGGATTTCAAAGGTTGTTAACTGCCTCAATACACTGCCTTCCAGAAGAAAAACTTTGCCTCAGCAATTGTTGTAGTTCAGGCATATCCTGGTTTGAATTTAAATATCTCTTAAAACATTGAGCTAACCGTATTTTGTCTAATACAAATGTGGGAGGCTTTAAAGACTGGCCACTGGAGCAATCTCATTTTAACAAAATACCTTCAGTTCTTTTTCTGCTTAGCACTGTCTGTTTTAGGATTACAGCCCTGGGAGCTGTAGTAATGGCTGCAGTCAAGTACTACCATATCAATTCCAGCAATTCTTTTTGGGTTTGGGTTTTTGTTTTTATTTTTTTTTGAATTTTTTGGGGTTCTCAAGCATTTCAAGTCATTTATGCGCTAACTTTTGCAGATTTTCTCCTGATTTTTGGACTAGGTTGCAGAGCTGCTGCAGTACCTCGATGTAGCTGTGCTACATGTGTAACTGTGCTTATGGAATCTGGTCCTGTACTACAAAATCCTGGTTATTGGAGATCTTTCTTCAGAAGACTGCAGAAACTATAGTTATGCCGAACTCCAGCTGAAGCTGTTGGACTTCTTTATGAAAGCGGGAGAGTTAAATCAGTCTTTTCCTTTTAAACTACTTGCGTTGTTTGCTTTTAATTTGGTTCTACTCTAGAGATTTTATAGACCTGAATGGCATGGGCTTACACTTCCCGTGCCAGAATCTAAGGGGTTTCAATGAGTTTGGAATAATTGTTCTGGAATCCAAAATGAAAGATGGTTCAAGTCTGAGAAGTACCTCAAAACTTTGTCCTTGGCACTGCCTAGTTGTGTGTGACAGTGACTAACTTGGTCAAAGCTGACAACTAAATTTTCAGAGAGAAAACCACACTTTCAGCCTCATGTTACAGTACCTTCAAGATGCACAGTTAGAGGCTTTCTCACCTTTTCTGGTTCAGGTCTAGGGAAATATTGACTCTTTCCAAACTTTTAGGGGACTCCCTCAAGTACAAGGTACCTGTTGATACATTAGTGTAAGGCTAGTTAAAAAGCTACTGAGCAAAAATTCACTTGGTCGGGTGTAGGTAGCAGATGAAAGCGTGGGATGGTGAAAAGTCTTTGATCTACGTGTGCAGGTACCACTGGGTAGTTGTGTGCAGAAGTGAATATACAAGGAACTGGCAAATGAAATCAGTTAAATTGTGCAATGCTACAGTTGATTAAAATTTTGATCTCTTCCTGCATGCATATGCTGATTACTGTACTAAAGGGACATGCTTTTGTTAGTGAATCCAATGTGGAGCCTGATAACAAAGCCAATGGGAAGAGTCCAACTGATGAAACGGCACAGAAACAGGCCATTATATGTTTATGGTTCCCTTTCAAAGGTGAGTTAGTCACCAAGGTTACTGTTTTCTAAACTAATAAGCAGCTTTTCGCTACTAAAAATGCACAAAACAATACATTTATGATCTTCCTCACTACCCCCTCCCTTCATTTGGCAGCATTTTCTAGTCAGTACGCTTTAAATTTAAATATCCACAGGAAAAAAAAAGCTAATAAAGGGACCCGTTAGTAGTTACGTGCTTATTTATAGACATTTTGTACTACTTTTTGCAGAAGAACGTTGACATTTTATGCTCTTCTGTAGCAATATATTTTATGGAATAATTGCTTGGGGCAGAATGAAATTAACGGTTCAAATATTTGACTTTGTTTTCCTCCTCTACTTTATAATGCACGGCCTTGCATTCTTTCCCATCATGAATTCTTAAAAGACAGAATTGTTCTTCCTCCAAGATTATAAAAGTCGGATGGAGGGATTTATTTTCCTAATTCTATCATTTTGTAGGCTAGAGGAAGAGAAGAGCTGAGAATCCTAACCTTCATGCCCTTGATGTTAAGAAAAGGATTTGCCTTAAAAATGACAGGAGGATTTGACCCCAAGGTTATTTCTCAAGGGATAAAAGTTTATTTTATTTCCTATTCTTTCTCCTAATAGCTACAATTACTTCAAAACTATCCTGCTATTTTGTAGTCTATAAAAAAAAAAAAAAAAGGCCCAGAAGTCCCCTTTTCTGCAATTGTGTAAATTGAAGCTAGTGGGGAAGTGGAAGTTTTAAACCCCTCTATTCCCACAGCATGGTCGTGATTCACCCAAATACATGCAAAGAAGAGCCAGAGGCAACCCCTTGATGTGTGGGGAGAACCTTGAAACCATTGCCACACTTTGTAAAGCAAGGTTCTTAATTTATTTTTTTTCCGATACATTTGCAAAGTGGCTGAATTAATAAAATTAGGGGATGATATAGGATATTGTGACAACTAGAGGTCCCCTCCTGTTCTCGTCTCTGGCCAGCTCCTCCCTTTGTGGATGTGCGTGTGCATGCTGTGCATGTATTTCAGTGCTGTGCATGTATTTTCAGAGATTTCTGTCCCTTGCTGGAGCTGTCAGAGCCGGAGGGAGAAGCTAACACTCCCACTAGGTGAACTGTTTGCGCTTTAAGTTGGAAGTGGAGAAACAGGAGTGTGAAGCCTGAATATGCATTGAGACTTAAGGGATTTAAGCCTTGGGAGACTGTGCCAAAAACTGTTAAGGGCCCATAGCTGGCTCTTGGTACTGAGGAGGGTTTGTGAGTGCTCAAGCCTGATATTATGATTCATTATGAGCTTCTGGTTTTATTCCTTTGACTTAGTTTCTGTTTTTATAATCCTTAAATTTCTCTCTTCTCCCTTTCTCCCTCTGTTTTGCCCAAAGTGACTCCCACAGTGGTCTCCTGTGTCTTTAAACCATTATTCACAGTGTATAAGGAGCAGAAGGAAAGTTATCGTGTCTTTTTAGATGTTTTTGAAAACTCTGCATTGAATAATTTACCGTTCAGTTGTGATAATACTTCAAGGGAAAAGTGGCCTTGGTGTTACTCAGGAATTTCACATACGTGTGACCTTGATAGTAGCAGAATCAGTGAAATGATGCTATAACACATATAATGTGTTGTTAACATATAATGTCTTGTTTCTGACGTTGTACTTTTTTTTTTTTTTCTTAGTTTGCGAGGAACTCAGGATAGAGTATTCAGTGCTGTATAAAACTTTGCGTGCCCTGTGTCTCACTGGGAAAGAATTATACCTCAAAAGTCTCCTTTCTTTACCATTTATGGTATTTGCCAAAACATCCCTCCCCTTTACAGAAAATTTTCCATCAGAATAAAAACCAAACACAGCAGATAGCAGTTACTGAGGTAGCCTTCGGTAGCCCTCCTTTCATGTGGCAGAGTTCTGGGGGAGTGGAAGAGCCCGTGAACTCCCTTTCAACCATTCCTTGAGGGATGGTCAGTGGAAAAGCTTGCCGAGCAGGCGAATCCGTTCCCGTACGTATTGAAGTGCAGGTACCTCAGTCCCATTGGAGGTGTTTCGATGAGAGGTTTCTTTTTCTCTCCTTTGCAAGCGTTGCCCCTCTCTGGGAGAACGACGCTGTGGAGGGGTGACTTGCTGACTCTATAGAGCGTTAGGAGAGTCTTGTTGAATGTTCCATGACAAATAAATATCTCACACTTTTCAGCACAGTTATTGAGATACTTAGCTCTATTCCATGTGTGGCAAGCTGTTTTTGAATTCTGCTGTAATAATGCATATTTTGCTGCTGAGACCAAAATCATATTGCTTTTGGGGAGTATCTTCTACAGCCACCAACCATGATTCTTCAGTCAGCTTACTGGGTGTATCAGGTACACTTAACAAAGCAAATATTAGCTGATAAAGCCTAAACTCTCAGCGAAGAACAGCTAGCAAAGAAAGGTGTTAAACAAAGATGGATTACAACGTGCTGCTCACAACTGTAGAAAGGAGACTTTATTAATTGCAAGTTCAAGTTAACAACATTGTGTTGAAAGCAGCTGTCAAGTTTATAGAAAAAGAATAGTCATGAAGCTATCATTCACACTTTCTTAATGCGTAACTTGCAGAAAAGCTCACAACGGAACAGCACAATAACTAATTGACAGCCCAGAGGTTGGGATTTTTTGTTTTGCTTCAGTTTTGCAGAATGTGGGATAAAAGTCCATAAACGCTCGCTTTTTCTTTTGTGATGAGATGGAAATTAACACAAGATATTTGTTTCTTTAGTTATCATTAATTAGGTGGATTTGTATGAATTTTTTTTTCATGGTCCTTAATATGCAGATTGGGTCTGTTTCCTAGGTT
Organism: Rissa tridactyla; assembly: GCF_028500815.1. Lineage (NCBI taxonomy): Eukaryota > Metazoa > Chordata > Aves > Charadriiformes > Laridae > Rissa > Rissa tridactyla. The sequence continues at coordinate 89,881,826 of NC_071469.1, forward strand.
TTAATTACACCTGATCCGTTGTTGAAAGTTAAATGTAGCTAGCTGGTGTGGTTTTAACTCCCCAGATTAACACTTACAGTAGCATTCTTGGAAGGTAAACATCTTTCAGCCTTATCTGAAGTTCTAGTTGCTCGCATGCAACGCTACTGTTAAACTAGGGACGAGAAAAGGTGGTGTCGTCTTGTTAAAAACAAAAAGGCCCAGGTTTTCAGAACTTCACACACTCCTGACTGGATGCAATTCTCAAAAGTACACAAGTAATTATAGTAAGTAAATACACAGATGATCTATTAGGGACACAAATCTACATCTGTACCTGTGACTGAAGGGAGTGCATGCATAACTGCTTCCCTATTACTTTAATATATTAGGACTTTACACAAGAATTTACCAGTCGGCTCAGGCTTTTCAAGTGAGTGCCAGAGGAACCATGGAATACACGTGTATCTTCTAAAAGTGTTCAGACTGGGGAAGGACAGTTATCAGTTTTTGTGCTGGGTAATCGGAGCGCATAACGTGACTCACATTAATGCATTCAGCCATTAATAACCAGTGGTCACTGGTTAGAGTCATGGAGAGACTAGAGAAGCAAGATGTGACTGCCAGTCTTTCTGACCACAGATTCATGGGAACACCACAAACTCTTCACGCAATATTCATTAAATATTTAATAAGTGTGGGGAAAAGTTTCAGGTGGAGCCTACATTGTTAATATTTATTATAAAGGAGGTATTTGCAGAAACACTCCACGTTTGGCATCATCTCCACTGAATAATTTTTTTCTGCAAAATTATATGGGATCACATAACTATGTAGTGGCAGAACACAGAATAACTAGTGTAAGCTAACTTTAAAAATTCTACATCTTAATGTTTATGCAGAAGAGATTTCAGAGTGATCCAAAGACAGGAAGATGAAAAAATGTTTCAGAAACTTCTTCTGATTACTGATATTCATAACTGGTTAAGTGGTTTACATATTATTTTAGGAGTTTGCTTAATGCTCCACCAATTGGAGTTCTACCTACAATTTCCAACAAACTTTTATAAAAGCGTAGTTCAAAAATCATACTGTCTTAATATTGACAAGGTCTTTTCGAAAAGACTTCTCAGATAAATAAAGGGAGCAGAATCTGACCTGAAAAGCACATATTAATAACATATTCCTTAAGTGTTCTTCGTAGATGCAGATCCTGATGTTCTGCAAAGCCTTGCTGCAATCAAATGTACAATGTAGGTGGCATGTATCCTCAAGTTGGGATGGCTGCTGACAACTGTGTTTATCAATTTTTCATCTTTAAATCACCAAGCATTTATAAGCAAACCCCAAAATGAAATCGAGTTCCTTCACTTGAAGGAAGTATTTGTGTGTAATTGTAAGCACCTGTTATTGGGAAGAATGTGCCAACTGGAGGTGGGACTGCAACTGCTCCAATAGCAGCCACGTGTTTTGAATGAGCTAACTGCAGTAATAAGGGAGTAATCCTAGTTTCAGCAATTCACTGGGTTAATCTGAGAGAATTTCCTCTCTGATGCCACAATCTGGATCCCCAGAGCTACTGAGTGGTATTGCAAACCTGGAATGAGATAGCGTAGTCTCTGCATGAAAGGTTAGGTGTTAAACCTGCATCTAACATCTTTGCAGATTTCTTGTGAACCTGGGTACAGTTCCTGGCGTCTTAATTGTTACCAATTCCAATACCGCTCCTGGTAACGTTGCAGAAAGTCTAATACATAATTTAGAAACAGTAGCCCATGTCCCATTAAACCAAATGGGTGGAACTGCAAAACCAAATATGAAAAACTCTGATTTTGTGTTTCCCCAGTTTTATTGCTAATGCTTTTAGTATCATGTCGAATACTTAAATGGACAGAGCTGCAGTGCCCATCAATTTTATAGGCAATCCAGTAGTTGTACTGTTTAGCGAATAAATTTGTTAATGGTCAAAAGAACGTATGTCTATACATGAGTGTTAGCAAAATAACCATCTATTTTCTTTACCAAAGATGTCAACCTAAGTTGTGTTATGAAGTTAGATTTTATAATATTGTCAGTGCTATTATGGATGTCAGATTTAAAGGTGAAGAAACTGCTTGTTGTGTAACATTAATTTTTGTCGCTTTTTCTGCACACATCAGTGCTTATTCTTCATATTTTACCCTGTTTATAGCCTTGCAGTGCTCTAAGAAGCCATAATACACATGGAATCTGGTCTTGAAAAAGATCTTTGTCGAATAGAAACTTGCATGTTTTGTAAAAATAAAAAAAACCCCAACCCCAAAGCAGCAACAAACTACTTTCTTTTATATCTGGACAAAAAACTCAAAGGTGCGAAATAATGATGGAAAACTGTTGAAGTAAAAACATTACTGTGATCATAGCAAAACATTTAATAGTTCTAATGACAAAACATTTTGTTTGCATATTTACCATATTATGAATAACATCAGTATTGGATATGTTTATGAACGCTATATCTAGGACCCCAAAGAGCTTGTTGAAATGAATTGGAGATTGAAATGAAGCTTGTGCAATCAAAAAAGAAGGAAACAAAGCACTCTTTTATTCCAAATTTTCAAAGTAAACATAACACGCCTCTGTGACATGTTTATGGTTTGATATTGAAAGAAAATAAAATCCCTGGATTTTATTTTAGTTTTTTTCAACTATATTGCAGAGCTGTAGGTAAGACAGGTAAGGAAGCATTGCCTTATTAGTTTTACAGAATCATGAATGTTTTCTTTACCCTTACATTTGAGTCCAAATGTAAGATCTAAACGTGTTGCTGCAGGAATATAAATTCATTTAGTGAAAAAAGTATTATTTTCTATTACCTTGCTAGATTCTTTATTTCTGATGGAAATAATTTGTTTTCCCCAATAAGTGTCAGGAGTCATCAGCATATTTGGAATGAAGTCTATTCTAGGACTGAAATGAACAGCGCTCCCAAATAAGAGATAGTTGAGAAGTGTGAGAAAAACAAATCATTTTAATGCCCTTCAGAACAGGGCCTGACTAATCAGCGTGTTGTTCATGGCTCCTTGCTGTCTGGAGGACAGGATAGTATAATTTAGTGAAATATTTGCACTACAATGCTTGCAAATTTGGGGAAATGGAATTTGGATTAAGTCAGGATTATTTTTGATCCTATCCCTCTCTGCTGGTTTGTTGGTTGATTTTTTTTTTTTTTTTTTTTTTTTTTTTTTGGTGAATGTGAGCAGTGCTGATGTACGTGCATAAAGAAAATGGCTTATTTTCTTTGAAGTGTCAATAACATTGTCAGGCATTTATCTAAGTAAACACACAGCAGAATGATTAAGTCGGGGTGAAGCTGAATGCATGAGATACAAATTAATTTTAGCATTGTTTATAATCTGTACGCTACACAAAATACGGGATGCTTAGCACAGGGGGAAAGTACTGAGCTATGTAAAAAACGTCAGAATGAGATAGGAGAAATCAGTCGTTATGTAATGAGTTTTGGAAAGAAGCCCTGGCTTGAATCGGTAAAATCACTAGCACAGACATTTCCTTACAGCGGGGTGATGTCGTCTAAGTTTGAAGAATGCCATTTCCAGTGCTTCATGAAACACTGAAGAATCTACATGACATTGTGGCCAAGGAGGAAATGTCACCTACTGTCTGTGTGTCTTGAACCTGGCACTGAAAAGCCATTTTCTCCAGCACTTCTGGGCACCACCAATATATAATTGGGAAAACCAAGAAAGGCGAGAAGGAAAACCATTGCTGTGAAGACTGGTACAGTTACATATGAATTCAGCAGAATATTTTCTCATTACAGCTAATCAGAACCTGCTAAGACCAATGCAAAAACCCCTCTGACATTAGGGATCTGAGCTCAAGTCTATCAGTCAATGGGTACAAAAGAACGTAGAGCAGGCAAGAATTGGTATCCTCTTCGTGCGAGGAAGTGAAAGCAGAAATATTCGGGTTAAGTGATAAAGCCAGACAAAGAGCAATGTGTCCAGAATCTCCCCGCTGAAGTAAACAAAAAAGCCAGGCAGCGTTTATGACAGCAAAGAGGTTTTTTAGAAAGGACAAGAAGCAGCTAAACTTTGGACTCTACTTAAAAAACCTCTTATAATGTCATTTGGTGAAACGACACAAAAATCTTCTGTTTTAATGAATAACTAGTTAATGTTCTATTAAACTTCAGCACATATTGTATGGCTAATATCCGAGTCATGTTTGTACACAGGATGGTTATACCTACTTTGACACTGCTCTTTATTAAACAGAAAATCTCTATATAAAATGTAATGTAGGGATCTATTTTTAGTTTTATGTTTATACAATTTGTTTAAAAACACACAGCAAAACCAATTTACAAAAACAGAAGAGAAAAGTTAAATTACTTCTTCAAGGAGGCATCATCCTATATTTATAGTTTGGTAAACATAACATTAATCAGCTGGAAAATGTTCAGCAAAATATAAAACCGTTATGGGCTCTAGTTCAGAGAAATATACGTAGCAAAATGTATCTAGCTTCCCTACTTCAAAAGGCAGCGCGAAGCTTCAGAACCTGTGGGAAAATCAATTTTCTGCAGCATCGGTGGCTTGTACAAAATTTTGCAGTGTGCCATCTAGATTTCTTTTTAATATTTTTTTTAATTTAACTGATTTACTTCTGCTCCTCCTGTCGAGTATCTGGGCTGCAAAAGCATTCAGGTTGAGCCTTCAAGTGTGGTCGAAACACTTGTTTGAAAATAAAACATAAAAGCTGTTTTATGCTTTTTGGTGCTGCTGAAAGAAGTTGCATGAAATGCACGTTTTTTCCTCCCTTTTGCCTTTATGTGTTACGGCTGAAGCCCGCTTTCCACTAAAAATCAGGACGCAGCGATTTGAGCATCTCCACCTACTCGGAATGGTCCCAGTAAGATGGCTCACCGGGTAATTCTCTGAGTGACAGACTGTGTTCCTGTGTGTGTTTTTGACGGGAGATGACTAATCCCCCAGCTCGGTAGCACGTACGCTGTTCTTTGTACCAAAAGGTAATTATCAGACAGCTGCGATTTGATCAAACCTTCAGTGAAGGCAATAGACAGAACCTGCCTACACAGATTTGTTCTGCTGAGAGGAGTGACAAAAATGTGTCCCCAATACACTTTTTATGGGTCCCTGTTCTGTGGCAGGATGATTTTCTAAGACTCATCCCTAGAGAATAAGCATGCTCTATTCTCTTCTTTGATGTGCTGCCCAGGGACTTCAAAGAAAAACTTATACAAAATACATCCTCTTATAAAATGCTTTGTTTATAAATCCCAGTTACAATTACTAATGTAATTTTAGGTTGACTTTTTAGATTACATTAGATTTAATTTTAGATTATATTACTATTTCTTTGACTGTTTTTTGTCTGTACTACTGTAACGGTGATTTTTTTTTTTATGTAAACTTCACTCCTGAAATAAGCAATCTGAACATAGCACATAATCTAGCCTTCTTTCACATGATGATACTTTCTTATTTGGATCTTTTCAATTGAGTGCCTTCTCCATCACTGCCGGAGCTTACTGTTTTGAGGAAAGAGGAATGTATTACAGTAAGCGGTGTGGCTTTACTGGCTTGCAAACATTGTTCAACCTTGTGAAGCAAGATCAGGCTCTCTAATGTAAAATGCATTACTGCTAACGCTGGGAGATTCAATTATAATCTTTCTCCTGAGAAAGTGATGGGAAAAAGTAAACTGTTGAAAGTTTGAAAGAATTTCCATTTTGCGACTTGCAATATTTTCTGTAGCCCCGTGGTTTTTTTCCTGCCTGTCCCTCCTCCTGACCTGTGTTTAACCGCGTGGTAGGCAGGTCACTGGACTGTCCACATGTGCATGAGACATACGTGGTTTAGCCTCAGACGGCAACAAAGAACCACGTGTCGCTCGCTCGTGCCTTCCAAACACAGGAAGAATCATAAGAAAAGGCAAGACTCTTGGGTTGAGACAAAGGCAGTTTAATAGAACAGCAAAGGGAACAGGCAAACACCACCACCACCACCACCACCACCACCACGGACAGGGGAATATACAAACGCGATTACGGAACCGCCGCTCCCCCCGCCGCTCGCCGGCCAGACCCGGGCCGCCCCAGCCCGCTTTTAAGCAGCAACTTCCTGCCCCCTCCCCCGGCAGCTCAGGGTGGGCGTGGCTCACATGGCATGGAATACCAGGAAAAGTTAACCCTATCCCCACCGGAACCAGGACATTATCCACCCCTTATTCCATACCATCTATGCCATGCCCAGCAGGTTCCAATGAATTGCCACCACTTTCCCCTGATATATATATATATATACACACATATAATACCCTTAGTTTATGGGTCATCCCTCCAAAGTGTCCGTTGAGTTCTTTTAATCCACGGCTTTGGGCTCCATCTGTTAGAACAGTCTCTCAGGGCAGGTGAGATGCTGGGTGGTGCTGGTCTGTTGCATGCTGTATTTTTCGGAGCTTGTGACTGGTGCACCTGGTGTGGCTCATGCACGCAGTCTGTAGGCTGAAGATGTAGATCTTGAGGAAACTGCTGGGCGCCGGCTGCTGAGATCAGTTCTTATCCCATCACCCCTGTGCCTTACTTGTAGTACAACTGATAGCAATGAGGACATACAGTGACAGTGTTACTTAGCAATTAACAGCACACAATCTGATTCATTGGCTATTCTCGCCCAAAATCAGATCTCCATGAGGTACACATCGGACTTCCCCATCCTTCCGCATCACCCACCAAGTGCACCCAGGTCCTTGGGCAAAAGCAATCCCACGGATGGGTTTGCCTTTGCCTGAGGCAGGACTAACCCAGACTGTCTTCCCTAGCATATTCTTCATGTGCACTACGGGGACTTTATCCCCTTCTACAGTACGTGGAAGTTTTGATTGGGCAGGGCCAGCCCGATTGTTAGATCCCCTGGTGTTAACTAGCCAGGTAGCTTTTGCTAAATGCGTATCCCAGTGTTTGAAAGTCCCACCACCCATTGCTCTCAGTGTAGTTTTTAACAGTCCATTGTATCGTTCTATCTTCCCAGAGGCTGGGGCGTGATAGGGGATGTGATACACCCACTCGATACCATGCTCTTTGGCCCAGGTGTCTATGAGGCTGTTTCGGAAATGAGTCCCATTGTCCGACTCAATTCTCTCTGGGGTACCATGTCGCCACAGGACTTGCTTTTCAAGGCCCAGGATAGTGTTCCGGGCAGTGGCATGGGGCACAGGGTATGTTTCCAGCCATCCAGTGGTTGCTTCCACCATTGTGAGCACATAGCGCTTGCCTTGACGGGTTTGTGGCAGCGTGATATAATCAATCTGCCAGGCCTCCCCATATTTGTATTTCAGCCATCGCCCTCCATACCAAAGAGGCTTCAAACGCTTGGCTTGTTTGATCGCAGCGCATGTCTCACATTCATGGATGACCTGTGCAATAGTGTCCATGGTCAAGTCCACCCCTCGGTCACGAGCCCATCTATATGTCGCATCTCTCCCTTGATGGCCTGAGGAGTCATGGGCCCACCGAGCTATGAATAGTTCACCCTTATGTTGCCAGTCCAGATCCACCTGAGCCACTTCAATCCTAGCGGCCCGATCCACCTGCTGGTTGTTCTGATGTTCCTCCGTGGCCCGATTCTTTGGTACGTGGGCATCTACATGGCGTACTTTCACAACCAGATTCTCTATCCGGGCAGCAATATCTTGCCATAGGTCAGCAGCCCAGATGGGTTTGCCTCTGCGCTGCCAGTTGCCCTGCTTCCACTGCTGTAACCATCCCCACAGAGCATTTGCCACCATCCATGAGTCAGTGTAGAGATAAAGTACTGGCCATTTTTCTCGCTCAGCAATGTCCAAAGCTAGCTGAATAGCCTTCACCTCTGCAAACTGGCTCGATTCACCCTGTCCCTCACTGGCTTCTGCAACCCGTCGTGTAGGACTCCACACAGCAGCCTTCCACTTTCGATGCTTTCCCACAATACGGCAGGACCCATCAGTGAACAGGGCATATTTCTTCTCATTTTCTGGCAGTTTATTATATGGTGGGGCCTCTTCTGCACGTGTCACCTCCTCCTCTGGTGACATTCCGAAATCCTTGCCTTCTGGCCAGTCCATGATCACTTCCAGAATTCCCGGGCGACTGGGGTTTCCCATTCGAGTTCGCTGCGTGATCAGTGCAATCCACTTACTCCATGTAGCATCAGTTGCATGATGTGTGGTGGGGACCCTTTCTTTGAACATCCAACCCAGCACCGGCAGTCGAGGTGCTAAGAGGAGCTGTGCTTCTGTACCAACCACTTCCGAAGCAGCTCGAACCCCTTCATATGCTGCCAATATCTCTTTTTCTGTTGGAGTGTAGCGGGCTTCGGATCCTCTGTATCCACGACTCCAAAACCCTAGGGGTCGACCTCGAGTCTCCCCTGGTGCTTTCTGCCAGAGGCTCCAGGTAGGGCCGTTCTCCCCGGCTGCGGTGTAGAGCACATTTTTAACATCTTGTCCTGCCCGGACTGGCCCCAGGGCCACTGCATGGACTATTTCCTGTTTGATTTGTTCAAAAGCTTGTCGTTGCTCAGGACCCCATTTAAAATCATTCTTCTTCCGGGTTACTTGATACAGAGGGCTTACAATTTGACTGTAATCTGGGATATGCATTCTCCAAAAACCCACAATACCTAAGAAAGCCTGTGTTTCCTTTTTACTAGTTGGTGGAGACATAGCTGCTATTTTGTTGATCACATCCATTGGAATCTGACGGCGTCCATCTTGCCATTTTATTCCTAAAAACTGGATCTCCTGCGCAGGTCCCTTGACCTTACTTCGCTTTATAGCAAAACCAGCGTTCAGAAGGATTTGGACTATTTTACTCCCTTTCTCAAAAACTTCTTCTGCTGTGTTTCCCCATACAATGATGTCATCAATGTACTGCAGATGTTCTGGAGCTTCACCCTGTTCCAGTGCAGTCTGGATCAGTCCATGGCAAATGGTGGGGCTGTGTTTCCACCCCTGGGGCAGTCGATTCCAGGTGTATTGGATGCCCCTCCAAGTGAAAGCAAACTGTGGCGTGCACTCTGCTGCCAAAGGGATTGAGAAAAATGCATTCGCTATATCAATCGTGGCATACCACTTGGCTGCCTTGGACTCCAGTTCGTACTGGAGTTCTAGCATGTCCGGCACAGCAGCACTCAGCGGTGGCGTGACTTCATTCAGACCACGATAGTCTACAGTTAGCCTCCACTCTCCATTAGATTTTCGCACCGGCCATATGGGACTGTTAAAGGGTGAGCGAGTCTTGCTGATCACTCCTTGAACCTCTAGTTGACGAATCAGCTCATGGATGGGAATCAGAGAGTCTCGGTTAGTGCGATACTGCCGCCGATGCACCGTTGTGGTAGCAATCGGCACCTGTTGTTCTTTGACCCTCAACAACCCCACAACCGAAGAATCCTCTGAGAGACCAGGCAAGGCAGACAACTGTTTAACTTCCTCTGTCTCCAAAGCAGCTATGCCAAAGGCCCAGCGGTACCCTTTTGGGTCCTTAAAATACCCTCTCCTGAGGTAATCTATACCAAGGATGCATGGAGCCTCTGGGCCAGTCACAATGGGATGCTTTTGCCACTCATTCCCAGTTAGGCTCACTTCTGCCTCCAGTACAGTCAACTCTTGGGATCCCCCTGTCACCCCAGAAATACAAATGGGTTCTGCCCCTCTATAGCTTGATGGTATTAAAGTACACTGCGCACCCGTGTCCACTAGAGCCTTATACTCCTGTGGGTCTGATGTGCCAGGCCATCGAATCCACACCGTCCAATAAACCCGGTTATCCCTTTCCTCCACCTGGCCGGAGGCAGGGCCCCCCTAATACTGGTCATAGTATCCATTACTCACTTCTTGCATAAATGACTTGGAAGTTCCTTCAAGAGGATCAGAAGCAAGATCAAGCCTTCTGCTTTGTCTGGGGAACGGCCCACTGGAAACTGGGGCGGCACTTTTCCTGGAGGGATCCCCTTTTGTGGTTGTCCTTCCTTGCAACTCCTGTACCCGTGTCCGCAGGATCGAAGTAGGTTGTCCGTCCCACTTCCTCATGTCCTCTCCGTGGTCCCGCAGGTAGAACCACAGGGTGCCTCGTGGTGTGTACCCTCTGTACTCTCTCTCTTGAGTGGGGAAATGCCTGCTTCTAATAGCTGAGATGCTGGCCCGTGCAGGTGGGGAGTAGGACATATTCTCTTCAAGTTGCTGGACCTTCCGCGACAGTTTCTCCACAGCTGAGACAAGGGGGGAAGAGAGACTTTCTTCATATCGCCGGAGCCGGCCAGCTACCTCATCCACCGTTGGTCCCTCTTCACCTTTCCATTCCATTACTGCCAGGGAGTTGGCATATGACGATGGTGCGCTCCGTACAAACTTCCGCCACATGGGCCTTGTGCATCGCACCTCATCAGGGTCTGTGGGTAAGTCTGCATTGTCCAAGTCATAATAAATCATCTCCCGCACGGCTAATTCTCTCAGGTACTGGATACCTCTTTCCATGGTAGTCCACTTGCTTGGCTGACATACAACATCCTCGCTGAAGGGGTACCTCTCCCTCACGCCTAACAGGAGTCGTTTCCAGAGGCTGAGGGCTTGGGTCTTTTTCCCGATCGCCTTGTCAATGCCGCCTTCCCTAGACAGGGATCCCAGCTGCCTGGCCTCCCTACCCTCTAATTCCAGGCTACTGGCCCCATTATCCCAGCACCGGAGCAGCCAGGTGACAATGTGCTCGCCTGAAAGTCGGCTAAAATCTTTTCGCATATCCCGCAGCTCACTCAAGGATAGGGATCGAGTAATTATCTCTGGTTCTGCCTCTTCCTCCTGCTCTCGTGATGGCCCTGGTTCATCATCATCTCTTACTAAGCGAACTGATTTCTTTGTGTACTTCTTCTTCTGTATGGGGGCAACTGATACTGGCATGGGTTGGTTCCCTGGTTCAGTGGCAGTGGCTACCACGGGGGTTGCAGTAGCCGCAGTGTCTGTCGCAAGGATTGCAGTAGCCGCAGTGTCCGTCGCAAGGATTGCAGCAGCCGCAGGGGCCGCCGCAGGGGCTGCAGCAGCCGCAGGGGCCGCCGCAGGGGCTGCAGCAGGGGCTGCAGCAGCCGCAGGGGCCGCCGCAGGGGCCGCCGCAGGTCTGGTTTCCATCTCTTCCCCTTGAGGGTGCTGCATAATTCTGAGCAGTGCCTGGTAGATACTGGCCAGGGCCCAGCACAGCGCGGTGAGTTGTGCCTCTCTAGAATAGCCACAGCATTTTCCCTTCAAATATTCTACCACTTTATCAGGGTCCTGTAATTGTTCAGGGGTGAAGTCCCAGACCATTGGAGGTGAGTAGTTCTCTAGGTACCTGCCCATGCTCTCCCACATGCCATGCCACCCCTGACTATCCAGCCTCGGAGCAGATCTCCGGGTGGTAGTCTTAAATAGTCGCTTAACCCTAAACAAGACCTGGAACGTATTCAGGAGACATAGCACTACGAACACGCTAGTTTGAGTATCCCAAGGATATTCAAAATTCTCAAAAGCTGTCATACCTGACCCGAAGGAGAAAAGGGAGGCAAAAGGGCTGGGGAAATTATTAACAAATTCTGAGAGACGGTGTCCAATGTACGGACAGGACAGCAAAACCGCATAAACACCCCAAAATAGCCGTCTGAACAGTGATGTTATCATATCATAAACAGATATCGCACAGGACAGCAGAATGATAATCCTCATCCCTGTTCCAGACACAGTAAACAGCATCGCAGGGAGTACATAAGCCATATAGGAATTTATGTAACACAGCCATGAGAACAAACCAAGCAACATGATGACCAGTGACTACTTACCTAATAAAATAAATGCATACAAAAAAAAAACCAAAACCGTTTTTTCCACGTTCTAGTTGGATTCTGTCGTTATCTCAACCCTTCGAGCCCCACGTTGGGCGCCAAAAAGGACTGCCGTGGTTTAGCCTCAGACGGCAACAAAGAACCACGTGTCGCTCGCTCGTGCCTTCCAAACACAGGAAGAATCATAAGAAAAGGCAAGACTCTTGGGTTGAGACAAAGGCAGTTTAATAGAACAGCAAAGGGAACAGGCAAACACCACCACCACCACCACCACCACCACCACGGACAGGGGAATATACAAACGCGATTACGGAACCGCCGCTCCCCCCGCCGCTCGCCGGCCAGACCCGGGCCGCCCCAGCCCGCTTTTAAGCAGCAACTTCCTGCCCCCTCCCCCGGCAGCTCAGGGTGGGCGTGGCTCACATGGCATGGAATACCAGGAAAAGTTAACCCTATCCCCACCGGAACCAGGACACGGGTATAAAACAATGTTTCAATAATAAAGGTGCAAATGTAGATTCACAGGCAGCTTTACAGATTTTTGAGATGAAAATGTGATGAGCTTTGGTAATGCTAATGCTGAGGTGAAAAACATTTTACGTTCATCCTTCTGCTTGAGTTCGAAGCAGATCAAGTGAAACACTGGGGAGAAAAGTCAGAAACAGAACACAGGAAGGGAACTGAAGAACAAGAACTCCTAGGTTGCACCTTACAACAGGGAAACTCTGATCTGGTGGTGAACTGTCTCTCTGTCCTTGAGTTTCGCCACGTCTTTTTGGGGCAGACGAGATCTGTTAGGGGCAGTAATGAGGGCTTCCCGCCGTCCGCGTGCATGAGCTCCAGGTGGTGGAGAAGAATAGGGATGTCTGGCCAGGGGTGGCCTGGTGGAATGCCAGGATGCGTTATCTAAAGTGATTAACGGAATCAACTGATGAGCCAAGGTCTGAACCTACTGTTTAGGGCTGTTACTTGCCATCCCCTTACCTCTCTTTTGGACTCTTGGGAAGTGACCTGCTGCCTTACCCCCGTAAGAGCTGGGTATACGGTGTAAGGACAGTTTGAGTAGTGGCCAGCTGGGATTGTTAGCAACAGCCCTACTGACTTGGGCACAGGCAGCACCTTTACAAATAGTAGAAAACGCAGAGGCAGTTAACGTCAAAGAACTCCTCTGTCTGTCTTATATATTTTGGTAATGGCTTTGGCACTGAAAATAACTGAAATAATGCCACTGGAACGTCCGTTGAAGCAAGATATAGCTGTGCCTACACTAGAGCTTTTGTCAGTATGGAAATGTCAGCAAACATTATATTCAGAGCACAAATTGCAAGTATAGACCTGACAAAGTAAATTTTGAACTGTGTACTCCAGTGTAATGCTTGAAACATATTCCAAATTGGCAAGTTGCAACCAATCATGGAACAGAACCAGTGCTCCAAAAAACTGACAGAGCCAATGTTGAAATCTGAATAATTGCAACTACATTTTCATAGTAATTTAAATGGAAGAAGCATTGGCAGAAATTCATGAATAATTTACATATAAGAATTTAGCACTCTGTGGTGAATAGAAAAATAAATGGCAAATCCAATAAATAAATGATTATTCTGAATTATTTGCTCTGCTCTGATGTTTGCTAAGAAGTGTCTTTTTTGGGGCTTTTTAAAATGCTGCATTTGAACTTCTGCTTCTCAGGTAAATGCAGTCTTAAAGGAATAGCAGAAATGTACATATCTGCCAGGGAAAAAACCCAAACAACAAACCACAAACAAAACAATAAGAAGCTGTAACATAGCCTGTTTTGTGAGGGTTGCATATATAAAGACCTTCTTTGCCACACAGCAGCTGCAATTGCAAAATCTGTAGCCTTAATGAGAAGTGTTAGCTGATATATATATAGAGAGATATATATATAATGATGAGTTATATACTGCATCAGTTTTTAATTAATTATGTACAAAGTTTTAAGATTTATGGAGGAGGTAATGTCTGAAAAGAGAAATCCCTAATTCCCTAGTGTGCCTTTGGGAATGTGATATGATTTTAATAAGCAAGAAATTAATTTACACAGCACCAGTATTTGTTTCCATGTAGAATGGATATTGGGTCTGTGTAAAAAAAAAAAAGTAATAGAAATTTTTTTTTAATCTGGTTTGCCTCACACAGTACTTCAAAGAAGATAAAGAACACTAAATAGTTCTACTGGTTGAAAGGTGGTGGTTTTTAATGGGGCACTGACATTTTTGTATTTTTTGTAAATCTATTTAATCTTATTGTTTATTTAAAAATACTGAAATTCTGGTTTTGATGTATCTCTTTAGTATTACACGTTAGTTTATTGGGGTAACGCCTCATAATGCACCTTATGGACCTCTGAGAACAATTGCTTTTTGGCCCAGAAATTCTTTTGAATTTGAAAATCTGAGGGGTTTCTTGGTGGGCTTTTGTTTTTCCTCCCCCTTGCTTAAATTAAAAATAAAAATCTTCTTAATATTAAGAGATTATTTTGCTTGATCTAGAGTGAAAAATCATGTTTGGAATAACTGGTGGAGGCATAATTAAAAAAAAGAAAACAACAACAACCAAACAAAAAACCCAACAAACCAAAACAACAACCAACCAAGCAACCAACCAAAAAAAGGGTTGCTTTTACCAAAAGTACAGTGCTAGTGTTCTCTTTCTCCAGGAGCTCAGCAATACGAGCACTCATTTTGGATGCAGTATTTCTGTCGCCTATAATTAAACGCTCTCACCATTAATGAAATCTCTGTGTATCCTATGGCCTAGGAATTAAAGAATTCCCTCAAACAGTAACGTTTTCCTTTTGAGCATGTTAATTCCTTTTCCATTTTTCTCTTAACCATAACGTTGTATAACGCTATGGAATCTAATCACCATAATGTTGTATAACACTATGGAATCTAATCACTGATTTTGATATTTATTTTTTTTTTTCCTACTGATGCTATTTCGTGTTGTCTCATTTGTACTAACTGGAGAAGAACAGGTGTCTGCCTGTTAAGGGGCTGGTCCATGGTGTATAAATAATGCCTAGCTGGGAATGGGAGTAGAGCTATGATATTTGAAGTTTCTTTGGCGTATTTTCTTCCTTTCCTAATAACAATTAAATGCACAAGGTCGGGTTTCCAAACATTAGTGTCTAGTTATTGTCCATATTCAACATTTGGATGCTCATGTTGGTACTACTGAAATTTAAATATCCTTATTTAATCCTAAATACCAATTTGAGCATCCCTGTCTAACATTTTCAACACTTTATGTATGTGCTTGCCCTTGAGATGAACTTTCTCAGGTATTTTGTGGCTCTGCCTGATTTCTGTAGGTCACAGTATGCATTTTGAACAAATGAATTTTCAATACTCGTAGCCAAAATCCATTTCAGTGCAAATAAAAAACTGATGGCTTCTGTACAAGGAGACAATGAAATAAATTTAACATGCCTCTGTCTACGAAAAGCTTTGCTGCTTCTGAGAGTGACAGTCTTTGTAACACTGTCTATTGTTGAATGGTGCTTTCAGGTGGTAGTTAACTTTCTGAGCCTATTTTCTAAGTGCCGATCAGCTCTCCTTGCAGTTCTGGATTTTTTTTCCCAAGGAAGCGTTGATGCTTGTGTCAAAATGCCTGCTGTTCTGGGGTGCGTGCAACTTGTAGTGTGCTGGTTCAGCCCCATTATGTATGAATGGTGCCCTACGGACCTGTGGCAGGTCCCTGCGGTTGAGAGAGCTGGCCTGAGATCTTGCGCTGGCTCTGGAACTGACTGCTTGTGTCACCTCAAATAAGCGATTTATAGTTACAGAACCTGGAACTCCCAATATGTTGTTGGGATAGAAGTTGGTCTATTTTCCACAATTATAACGGAAGATATTCTAGATGCTTCAAAAGAAAAAGAGAGAAATGCGGAGTCTCCTTCTGGACCAGCAAGTGAATGTAATAGTAAAATAACGTTTACTCGCCTGGTGTTTGTAAAAGCTGGAGAGGAACGTAGAATAGGGAGACAACTCTGGAAAGGTAATTAAATTGAGCAGTATAATTTATTGTCAGTTACTGTATAGGGGCCTTCTATGGAAAGATAGTGTCAGCAGAAGAGCTGACAGAAGGCAGGCATGTAAATTGTAAGTCACTGGAAGAGAAACACTTCCTTGAAGAACTGAGCATGTTCATCCCTGGTGCTTGTTCAGTCACGCGCTCTCAAGATGGGAGCTGTGCGGAGAAGGCTACAGACTGAGTATACAAAAAATATAAAAGGGCTGGTCTGCAAAGATGTGGGTGAATGTAAAGAGTCTACATTTTATTTCTTGCTTGTTTGTTGTGATTGGCTAGTTAACCAAATTTCACCAAGCCAGGGCTGCTGGGCTCTGATTCCTCCTGCAAGGAAATGTTCTCATATATTGGGATTGGGATACATCTAAGGTGACTGTTCTATGTGTAGGAAATGGATAGTAGGGCTGTGTTGTTTATGCCAGTTCAGAACTCGTCTCTCTGTCTGTAATTTAGTTTTCTGTGAAAGCTTCCATGGTGAAGTCTGTATTAATTCTAGACTGGTTTCTGGCAGAACTACAAAACATTAACGGACATCTCTCAGGTTTGTAATGAAATCTGGTTTTGTTTAGCCTTCAGCTTTGCAAGGAAATGTTAATAAAGAGGTTTTCAAAACAGGGGGCTTGGAGGCGATGATTAAGAATTTGCATTCCTATACCAGTATGAGACGAACAACTTCAAAGTATGATGGTAACACCGCACCTATATCACTCTACAGTGAAATACAATAGTAGGCATTGCCTAGACAATAATGTCTCATCAGTTTCAAGACAGCAAGAGTTTATAATAATAGAGTATTTATGCAAAACAGCAAGGGGAGAGAGAAGGAGAGGGAGGGAATGGAAGTTGTCTATCAGGCTGAATACACAAAGCCTTTGGTACTTTAAAACTAATTTTATTTTTAGTTAATATTCATTGATGCAAGTTCTAGTCTATTGTTAAGTGATTCTAGTGAATAATTACATCTATCACTTTGAAATGTTTGACACAAGTGTGGAGTTGTAAAACCAGTCTTTTGTACTGGAATCATCACCAAAGTTGCACTGTAGAAACCGTGTTGACACCACAGTTTGGTCGCATTCTCAGAGTCCGCAGGGCGCTCGGCGTGTTCTCGGCGTTGCTTCTGTGCCTTGTATTTACAGGCATTATGTAGCCATTCTCCTTTTCTCGGGAACGGTAACAAAGTGGTATGGCATTTCTGTATCCTCATTTCCCCGGAATCTGTCAGTTTTTGAATGTGACCCATCTGTTGATGAGTGAACGGCAACTGTTTATTCCAGAATAAAGCATGTGCTAAAATGCAAACATACAGCCTACAGAAGCACTGAGCTAAGTTTAATTAGCTGTGGAGTTCATTTAAACTTCAAACTACTGAGTTAACTCGCTAGTCAGTGCAGTTTAGAATATATTTCTTGCTAGATGTCTGCTAGACAGGAGAGCTGATGATATTATATTTGTTGCTAGGTGATGAATCCTGATAACCTTTCTGTTCCTAAATCTATAGATGTCTCATATGCACTCTCTGATACAGCACAATTCTTTATTTACACCTCAGTTCCTGGATAGAATTACTACAAAGTTGCTAAGCAGCCATGTGTATAAATACATAACTTTGCATCACTTGAAAACTTGAAAACTTCTGGCAAATCACATTTACCAAATGAATTCTCAATTTGTCATGATCGTAGCCATTAGCAAAGTGCCACACAAATGAGGTTTATCGGCATACAGAAGGATATGGTGCTTTATTTGTTGCAAGATAGGGCTTTGGAAGGGGAGGTGAGCTGGAAAAATGCACAGATTTAGCGGGTTGTTTGTGATTTTTTTTTTTTTTAATGTGTTTATAACCAGAAGCAAAGTAAAGATTGACTGATTATTACCTTATCTCTTTAAACTTCATAAGCATTGCAATCATTACGGTTATTCTAATGTGAAAGAAGAGAGACAGATATTCAAACAGATACATTGAAGTTTCTGCATTCTAATACTGCAAAGTCAGGTGACAGCGCAGGAAACCTCTATCGCCAATCCTCAGGGCAGTCACCAGAGCATTTGCAATTAATGGTTCCTAACCAAGTCTAAGGAAAGAGAGGGGAAAATGAGAAATCATGCTTTTTTTCATCTATTTGACTTGGGAAAATGAAAGCATATGTTAGATTTTAAAAAATAAATGAAATGAGTGGATGTAGATCTGCCACTGAATGACTGGCAAATTTTTTTTGTGTTGGCAACTATGATGGTACATGGAATTCACATAGATTAATAAATTACAGTTATTCCTAAATCTAAGAGAGTACTTGGTAATAACACTTTAGTTATATATTGATTAGCAAGTCAGTATTGTGATTACTGTGTAGTAGGGCAGCATCTTGTCTGGTCTGTCTCCAGTGTGATCATCATAGGAAAATAAATTACACTAATAAGAAATAATATAAAACATTTTTTTAAAAAAATCATTTTCTTTCTTTAAGATAAAAGTATGTGTGTATATACATAAATATTATTCACTAGGGGTATTCTGATGTCCTTAATCCTCCACACTCGAGATGTTCTGTTTTCATTTTTTGTGTAATGTTTTTTTCCACAAACAGCCACGTTGTGGGTGTTCATCTCTGGGATGCTGGCTCGGATAGCTTTTCATTGCGCCCTTTTGTTGACTACGGAGTTTAATATAAGGAAAAAATCTATTCGTTGGCCACAGCTTTCTGCAGAAACTGTCAGTTATTGGCCTGATCCATATTCCTGAAGCTGACAAAAAGGCCTGGAATCAAACACTGCATTGATCCATCACATGGCGCTACCAACCATAGCGTATATTTGAAACGTAGATTGTGTTAAGTGATTGACACAGCTTTTCATTATTGTTTCATATGCAATGCTGCTTGTTTAAATGTGAGCACGTGTAGCAATGCCAGCTGTTATAGTAGTAAACATGAATAGCAGTGTCACCTGGCTTGTCAAATAATAACTATTGGGCTGTACATGTTACCTCTTATGGCTTTTTGTTTGTTTGCGGTTTTTTGGGGTGTGTGTGTTGTTGTTTCTTATTTATTAAAGACAGGCAGAAACTTCAGTAGCCTGATGTTCTTTCCTTGCTTTATCTATGTAAACAAATTTCAGGTTGCTTATAAATGATCCTGACTGACAATATACTTTCCCTCAGGTCAATTCTTTTGTGAAAGATGCCAAAGCCTGTCTGTCTTTAAAGTATAAAAGCCTGTGTTTGATGTGAATAGAAACCGTTCCGGGAATGACTGTGCAGACCAAGATTACATGGTGCAATTTTAATTACATTGTTCTCAGCAGTGCTACTTGTCTGATCCTAGTGTGAGAGTCAAAATTCAAACCAAGGTTGTTTGGTTCTGTAACTGTTAGTCAAGTGCTGATATTGTTTGAAAGAGATGACAATAAGTTGAGCAAGTTTAAAATCCAGCAGAGTTTTGAGAGGTGGCTTTCCTCATTAATTTTAGAAGGTTTGTACTTTAGCAGGCTGCAATTAAGTGGTTGATTTTCTATGGTTTATAGAATGAATTGTGTGTTGGAATTGGCTTGATACTTGAGTAAAACAACAGCTTAACTACCAACTAATTTTGCAAATTTAAATGCCATTTAGATTTTTGAAGGCATTCTAGAAAGCTATTCATAAACTTTGTCCAAGGGCTATATTTTAATAACCCAGTTCTTATACTGAGGGCTGAAAAGGAGTGTAGGTCTGTAATTTGTGTGTGTATCGGATATGTCTGGAAAAAATCAACTTTCTACTGGTGACTCTTGGAAAAAAAATATAAAAGTTTAGGGGAACTTACTTGAGAGAACTTGGTAAAAAGCACTAAGAGAAATTGTTATTTCTCTGTCAGGTTCATTGATGGAGAAGATGAGAAGCCAAAAGATTTCCCGTGGAAACAGGGGGAACTTTGTTTCAGTTTTTCACTGGGAAAGTTGAACAATCTACGGAATAAATGGTTTGAGCAGATTTTCAGGCATGGCATTACTCATTCAGCAGCTGGGAAAATAGGCCAGCAACCTACAGTATCCATTTTGAAAGGAAAATATTACACAGTGGATTTATTACTCACTCTCATTTCCTTTTATGTATTGTAAATGATGCGTCATTCTCTATTTCTGAAACAAACTCCTACCACTGAGTGCTATTTGGAAATTAGTTGCACATGGCACAAGCTGAAAGCTTTATTCCTGGGAATGCCTTTTAAGAAAACATTATTATACATTCTTGAGAAAGACTTTTAGGATTATTATTATTCCAGAAGAAGGGCAGCTGTATGTAGATGTCTGTGTATTTGGGGTTTTTTTTAATCATTTCCTAGCACGTACTGACCAATAGTTTTGCTTTTTATCAGAATGTTGAGGTTAGGAAGCAGTCTATGTAACTCACTGTGAATTACAGATTAGCTGTAATTTCACACAGAGGGTAAAACCGAGGCCCAAGATTGAGAAGATGGAAGCAATATTGCCTCTGCACAGTATCCGTGAGTAATGTGTAAAAAGCACTTTGTATCGATAGCTCATTTAATGAAAAGCTCCTGCACTTTGACTTCTTGTCTCAATGTACTGCTAAAGCAAGAGAGATACATCAAGCAATATTTTTTTCTCCCACCTCTGAAAAAAAGCATGTGTACAAGGGTGCAAGTGGCTGCCATGGATTTGGTAAAGGACAAAAGATACTCTTTTAGAATAGTAATTTCTTTTTCCATCTTCAAATCACTGAGTTATTTGTGCTTCCCACTGAAGGAGCGAACAAAGCATCCATTTCTCCAGTGAGGGCTGATATTTCGTTTCTGTCATTTAGTAAGCTTTCTCACTAATGGCCCAAACTTCAGGCAAACGTAAATGTGTGCATAATTTAGTGAATCTTCTGTTCATCTAATAGTATATCGTAATTTCAATTAAATTAAGATTTGTGGAAAACTGGTCTTAGTTGAGCATCGACAGAAGCTTGTGCCGCTAAAAAAATGGAAAAAAAATATAAAAGGAAACAAGAAGTTATGACAGATCACATTAAGAAATGACAGATCACTGTAATTATAACAAACCGACCTTGAAGACAAACAGTTTTAATTGTGAACTTGAGGGAAAGAATCCCCATGACCTGCGGCTAATTGTCTAGTTAACTGAAAACCCTTACTAAATAAATTTGTGGCTTTGGAGACATTTTAAAAACATGCTGGCGTAAATAAGGTACTTTCTGTGCCCGTTGCACTGTAGTTATTTCCTGTGAGTGATTGCTTGTTGTTACTTTTTGACATCTGCTGGCAGCAATTTATTTACATAGTTAAATCTCCTGGGACACTGTTTCTTCTGCTGAACACAACCTCAACTGATTGGTTTTCAATAAATTACATATATCAAGAAATTTGGTTTGGGTAGCACTTAGGGTGACTGCTCAAAGATCAGATGTGTGCTTGTGCAGAAGCCAAGAAAATTCATGGTCAGTAATATACTGCCTCAGCCAGCATTCAAAGGAAATTATCCATTATATGCTGCTGGAATTCTTGTACAAACTCAGACTTCTGTCCCATCTTCCTCCACTATAGGATACAATTAATTTCATATCGACAGACTTCTCAGAGCAATTTGCAGAGCCACAACTTATTGAATACATTTGAGTGTCTTTGATTCTGTCTGCTTGTCTTGGGCTCAGCCAGTGAAGATTTTGTAAGAATTGAAAGTTGATTTCATCTTATGTTCTCCTGGGGCTCTTAGCAGAATATTATGTAAATCTGCTAAAATGGAATAATATTGATCATTTGCATTGCAATGGGAAACGCTTTCATTGAAACTAACTAAGTTAAAGAGTCTTTTCTACATATTGCTTCTGGGTTTGGGGTCATTTGAACTGTTCAGAATCAATGCAGTTTTAATAGTGAAATGTCATTTTCCTCCACAGATGTGACAGTGCCTTTGAGACTGTAGCTCCACAAATGCAGTGGCATTTACATTTTACAGTGCATGCAGTGCATTTACAAAGAGACAACAGCTCCATTTAAACTGAACTATGTGTTGTGCTCAGAAGATCAGTGACTGTGATGTAACACCTGAAGTTTTGAATTTTTTTTTCTTCAGACACACTCACTGACATCATATTTTAGTTGAAATAACTTTTCTCTAGGGCTTAGAGCAGAAGCTACAGTATTACCGTGCCTTATAATGCAGTCACTGACCCAGGAGATCAGTCAATAACATGTCTACATTGTAATGAATAAGTCAAGATAACTTCCAGCTGAGAACAACTCATTACAACTCCCTTCTACTTGATTAGATTTTTTTTGCCCTAAATGAGACAACAGGCAGCAAAAGGCTGCGTGAAGGTATCATGTAATGTGAGCTGGTGAAGCCTCCTGGGGGGAAGAGGGGATGCCTTCAGTTTTCATTGTGGTGTTTGTATTTTCCAGTAATTTCAAGCAACCAGAGGCCGCTGATGGAGCCCTGTTGGTAGAATAAATTTGCTGAAGAACACAAGATGCTAGTGAGGGAAATTTCTTTGTAGGAGTAAGGAAAGAGGGAGCATGGGTGGAAAAAGGCAAGAAGATGCAGCACATGTGCTGAAAAAATCAAGAATCCTTGAGTTTGGAGCTGACAGGAGCCATTTTGCTCACGTAGCACTCTGTGCTCTGTGAAAATCCTCCCTGGAATCCCAAACAACCACCCCAGTGCTGCAGGGCTAATACGTTTTGCTTCAGAGCTGGGCTGATAGAAGTTCTGATGCTTCTGGTGTTAGGGCAGGGTTGTTCAGCTCTAGCTCAGGGTACTTGATACCATACTCCTGTCTAGCCAAGTGGTGTTGCAGTGTGCTAGAAGAGAGGCAGAGAGCTTGGTGAGATGTGAAAAGATGCCAGAGTACAGTGTTAGGTATGGCAGAAGGTGAGGAGAGAGACAGAGCAGAGCATCGCTAATGTGGGTCTTCAGTCACTCATTCAGTTTTTGACTATCTGGATGCTAAATATGTCATCATTATAATTTACTTCAGGGGCACATAAAGAAATTATATAGATGCACGAGAATCATAAACACGCAGTGGGAGATGATAAGCTACTATTGCTTGTTGGATTTTTTTTTTTTTAAATCATTCTGTAGCAGTTCTGCTGCAGACCTAGAATTTAGCATTGAAGTGTGTAAAAAAAAATCTTCAAAAAAGTTTTTCATAAAAATAATTGTGTTCATTTTCTTAAATGTTCAATAAGATTTTTTATGTAAAGGAATATTTTAGTCACCCTTGAAGCTTTTCTAAGCCCCAAATCCTTATTTCTAGAGCACTTTTAGATACGAAATAATGATACCCTCATATGTTAAGGAGCAACCTGTATGACTTAACTGTTGACAGTGTCTTGTCTGGACTTCAGTCTGCCTCCAAAAGTGCCATGGGGCAGCATTGTTCTTTTTCTATTCTGCCTTCTGCTGTTCAGGTATTCTTGCAGAGAAAGGGCAGAAACAAACATGCTGTGGGCTCCCTGCCAGAACCCATGTTCCAGAGGTGATTTTGAAAGCATCTCAAAGGAAGGGAGAGAAGCTGTTTCTCCTAATTGACAATATTGTTGGCTTGGAAAGCAGGATGCCTTTTGTTTCCCAGCTACCTTTGTCATTAGCCATTGTAACAGTTTCCTCTTTTGTTCTTGGATGGATTTAGACTGTCCAGATGTGTTGGTTTCAGGTAGATTTCATCCTCTCCACAATGACAGGATAATTCATCTCTTGAAGACTCATAACACTTTGCATTTCTATTAGTTTGTGTTGGGCTGCTGTGTGACACCCCGTACGAGGGTTGGGCATTCAACAGTGCGACAAACGCTGCCACGTGGCGTGTTACCGTCTCCTTAGTTACTGGCCTGCTGTTTTCAGTCAGTGTCAGTGTTTATTGCTAACAAGAGCTTTGCTAGGTCATGGTACTTTATGAATTCTTGTATAAAGCAACAGCACTCGGAAGCATTTCTGTTTGCTTCAACCATCACTTTTCTCTCTTCTTAGCTAATGATGCTCAGCTTTGCCAGTTTCTGTCTAACTTCTGTATTTTGCTAATATTGTTGAGCAGGGAGGACTTCTTAGCAGAGCTGAGGGCTCCCTGCTAGGCTGGAAAGTTAAGTTGCCTTTGTGCAGCTGTAATGTACTTCTCTTTCATCTCTAGGCCTCTCACAGGTACAGCTTCCTATTTGTGATTTCAATGTCATCTAAAGTTATTTGTTAAAAAGGATAAGAAATAACACACAGGGCAATATTTGCTTGATGCTGTAATTCCCACTGATTTGAACAAGGCTAGGTTGTATTTACAAAAAGGATCCTAACCTTCATTGATAGAGTAATTAAGTCTGTGTGTGTGTATTTGTGCATTTTCAATGTGCAGTTTCCTCACTGAGGAGCCATTTTGTTGCGAGCTATCATTAGCTAACATGAAAATATCTGTACATAGAGACAAACAGAGTAAGGTTTTTGTGTGCTTATAGATAAATACGTATATTTAATTATTCAGAATACCTCTGTAGAGATTTTGTCAGAGAGAAAATTATGGATTCTGTATTTCTGTTCAAAACAAATTAAACTTCTGAGAATTAAACTCAGAAAAATTACTTTGGAAGAGGAATATATCAGTGTAATATATGCTTTTGAATATAAGAAATCTATTTCAGCTTGGTTTTATATAGTTTACAAGAAATCCAACTGCTAACCTTTCAATGTTTTAAAACGATATTCTTTAAAACAGCTGTGGTTCATTATCATAAGTATCACAGTTGTGTAGAAACCTCACATATGTGGCATATTATAACAGTGAGAATGGGATGCACTGAAATGATGAATCCCAGGAACCTGAGATTTCTTGCTGAGATCTGGGAACAGTAATATTTCCAATCGCAACTTCAGTTTCCCATCCTTACAGTAAGTCTTGGGATCTTGCACAACATTCCTTTTTCCAACAGGTTTGGTGATAATGAGCTCAAAGTCAGTGATTAAATCCTTGGGATGCTGCAGGTATTACTAATAATGAATATTGCTTGGTGGGCAAAAATATTCTGTACAATTTACATGTGAAGGAGCTTTCTTACAGAAAGGAGTAAAAGTCTTATATAGGAGGCTGAGAAATGAGCAGAGGGTGATGAGTGACATGTATGTTGTTTTTCATTGGGAGATGCTTGGCAGTATTTTCATTTTGCTTGCATGGAGTTTTGGAGCCTGCCTCATACCATATGGCATATTAAGCACAATAAAGATGTTCATTTGGCAGCTGGAGCATGACTAGGGACATCGAAAGAGTCATATATGCATCAATAAATGGAGAACTCTGCCTTCAAGTAAATAAACATTAGATCATTGGTTTAATTGCCTATTGAGCTCTTACAATGAGACACAATCACTAGTCATGTCTGGCGTAGCATTCCCAAAATTTTAGTTTAGGGCTATAGCTAAACAGTTACTAATTTTTCGCACTTCTGTAGCACCTTGAGCACCAAACATGAATCATTTTGTTGCAAGCGCTGTACAGACACAGGGAGAACAAGTGGTCTTTGCTCTGAAGAGCTTACAGTCTAGTTAAACTCCTTAAGCTCTAACACAAAGTGAGTGTGCGGGAGGACATGGGAGGTTTTAGTGCACGTGGCCACTCTCATCAGGCTGCAATTTGTCCAATCTGTTTTAACACAGCTGGGTAGTATGAATAATGTCAGTTAGCCATTTCGTGGCTTTCCTCGTACCCCTTCTCTGTGACAAATGCATGAACATCATAAACATCATCATACATCATAAGGATCATACGTCATCATGGTTGCCAGGCAGGAAAGTGCTATATATTGGGAGACCACCTTTTCCTTTTAGGCAGACTGGCAGATGAGTTGGTCTTCTCTCCATCAACCTTGGCAGACTCCTTAGAGCATGCACTATCCAGCCAGCTGACATAAATTTTGGTAACTATTTTTACTTTTTTGGTATCTGGGGATTGTTTAAATACTAACCTGAAAAGATCTTATTGGAAGAACTCTTTGTAATAGGATGTTTTATTTCTGAAAAGAGACATCCGTACCTTCTCCTTCAAACCTGGCGCTTTTGATCATTTCGATAGTTTTCAGTGGAACAGTCTAAGCTCTTTTCTGTTTTCTTGCATGTGTTTATCTTGTATTCAGAAGTTCTCAGTCCCATGCCTAAATTTCCTTCAGTCTTGGGAGAGAGTTGAGTGTCCAGGACTCAGCCGGGTGCATAAGCTGTGTAGTAAAACACAGTGGTTAGTTCACTGCATTTTTGTTGTTTTTCTTTTCTTGAATGAACCTCGCATATATGGGCCTAATGTAGACCTGAAATGACAGGGAAATTAATTTAATGTAGCACTTTTATGTGTTGAAAAGACTTAAAAGTGTCACTTAGTCTGTCCTCTTGGATTTGAAGCAGGATCAGGTACTGAGATTGGTCTTGGGTAGTTTTGTATTAAGCTGGTATTTTTTTAACCTTGTGTTAAAACCCTGCAATGGCAGGTACTCAGTATGTCCTCAGCACCCTCTTTTAACGGTTAGCTGGAAAGCTTTCTTTAATATCTGTCTGAACCTTCCCACAACTGATATCCACAAAACCCCGTCTAGCTTCTTGTTATACTGGTTATCACTCAGAGGACACAAGGAGTAATTACTTAATCACTCTTTATAGCTTTTACGTGGTCTTGAACACAGACTTTGCATACAAAGCAAGTTTTCTTCACCAGAGAATAAGAACTAAATATCTTGTTTGCCCTATATTTAATAGGCTATGCTTTTTTAGAGCATCAGCAATGTGTAGGTATGTTTGAGAGAGATGTTGTGCCACAGGTGAGAAATCTGCATAAACCGATGAAGCTGAAACTTCTCAGATCTCCCCTGAGTACCTGGTAGGGTAGGAAAGTGTGGTCAGTGCCAGGGCCAGCTCCCTAGGCTGTGTAGCTGCTAGTGGAGCCTGGTACAGACAGCTCAAGTACTGTAAATTTGAGGTATCTGCATTGGCTTTTCCCCAGAAGCCACATCAGTTTCAGGAAGCAAACATTCCCAGTGAGGGGTATCGTGAGAATGACTGGGAATGCAATGCAATCTCATGCGACGTTCCCCTGGTCATCCCAGTCCAAGAGGCATCACCATTCTGATAAAGTTCACATTTGCCCCTAACTTCAGATTAGGGATTCTATCTATGGCAACTATTCTCTTCAACTCCTTTTAACAATTGGATTCAGCTTCATCTCTGTTGGCCCTTGGTCCGAATAATCTTCAGTGTTCTCTATCCTTATGATCACTTCATCTACTTCCACCCACTTCTAATTTCGCTCCTACATATCAGTACTTCTCAGAGCTTTTTCATTTTCTTTCCCTCTCCTTGCTATTAACCTCATCAAATACTCTTGTTTCTGTGGTAGAATTGGGAATTGAAAGCGTCAGTGCTTTTGGATGAGATATGGTAAGAAAACAGTTTCCAACTTTTGAACAACTGCTTTTGCCCTTGTTGGAAAAAGTTGCAGGGTTCCATAAAGCAAGGTCAATGGATGAGCAAAATATAAAGGGTCTAAAAGTGTCAAATTCATAACTCCAAGGGAATATAGATCTAAGTACTACTTCTGATTCCATGTGCTGAATCTGCATGTGGTCTTTGAATTTCTGCGAAGCACGCAGATGGCAGCAATGCAGGAATCTCAAGGTCTGTGAATGCTGAGCAGCGAGGTGGGAGAAGCGTACTCCCAGCCAGCTTCACCCCTCTCTCTGAAGCACAGCACAGCCTGGCCTGGGCCTCTTTTCGAATGTGACCTGTCGTGTTTGGCTGGGTGATGCCATAGCTCTGCACTATGACATTTGTGTTTAAGTGATTACTTTATCATGGTTTTGTTAGCCTTTTCTTTTTTTTTTACTTTTTACTCCTGACATAATTAATTTCTTAGAGAGTGATGCCAAATTTTTCCAGTTGTAAGCTATTAATAGACAGTGGATCACCAGCAGTTTTTGACTATGAGAAGCACATACTTATTCAAAATAACAAAGTACCTTCCTAAGACCCTGTTAATTTGGGGTGGGGTTTTTTTGGTTGTGTTTTTTGTTGTGGGTTTTTTTTGTGTGTGTGGTTTTGGTTTTTGGGGTCGTTTTTGTTTTTGTTTTTTTTTTACAGGAGTAAGAATACATTAAAAGAGAATCTACTAATAATTCATCAAGGCTGTAATCTATACAGCAATTAGTATAGAGAATTTCAACTTCCCACGTTTGTGGTGACAGGGAAATTTTGTCTTTTTTTTTTTTTTTTGTGGGTTGATAGCTTTAGGAGATTGCAGTGAATCTGTTAAAAAGCCTGTCATATCACCAACATAAATTGCGCCGGGCGGCTTTACGCCAGGGAGGCCTTGCTAACAGAGAGCCTTCCATCAAAGTCCTACTGTGAGCGCAAGACCCTTTCTGCCAGCGGTTCCTGGCCCTGGAGAGCAGCCGGGGCTTGGGGCAGCGGGGGCACCAGCGTGGTTTGAGCAGGGTGAAATTGTTTTAAACGGCTGCTGCTTCCAAATTCTGTGTTCCCCGCCCGTCCCCCCCCGCCACTGCGGTGTCAGACTCTGCAAGCAGGGGGCTGCGACGTGACAGGCCGAGGTAGGTTTATCTGGAGGGGCTGGAGTATCTTGAGGGGAAAGAGCTTTTTGTTTCTTTCTTAGTTATAATCCCTCTTGCTTTCAGCAAAATTCAATGAAATGGCAAATGGGCTGATGCAGTTCTGGTTTCTTATCCCACTGTGAATCCAAGGATAGTTCTCCTGCCCTCAAGTAAAGCTGAGGAAATGGGAGCAGCTTTTAGTTAAAAAAATCTGTAAGCAAGCCTAAAACCTGTGCAGAAGCAGATCCTTCAGGTGCTGGCATGATTTTTATGCAAGAGACTGCGGTGACTACAGAGTTCAGGCTCCTCTCAGTAAGAGGACAGTCAGGCACAAATCCACAGGATCACAACTTCGTTCTTTTAAAAATCCCACCTGGGGCTCCTAATGCCTTTGTTGACGTACCAGGTGTGCGAGTGCTGGAGCGAGGCTGCAGGGCCCCCGTGAGGCGGGGCGGGGCTGCCTCGTGCTGGACAGAGCCGGTTCCAGCCGGTTCCGGGCAGTTCCAGGCGGTTCTGGGCGGTTCCGCAGCTGCCCCACCACAGGGCACAGCTGAGCCCCCTCAGCGACGCTGGGGGTGCCTCTGTGGAAGGGTGTTGAAGAAAGGGGCAAAACGCTGCCTGGGAGTGAGGGGGGAAAGTGTGAGAGAGCGGAGTGAACCCCAGGGGAGGAGGAGGAGGAGGAAGAAGGGGCTCCATGTGCTGGGCCAGGGATTCCCTGCAGCCCCTGAAGGACCCCAGCCAGGATCAGGCGGGGATGTCCTGAAGGAAGCTGCAGCCCTTGGAGGGGACTCAGGCAGGAGCAGGGGAAAAGCGTGAGGAGGAAGGAGCCGCAGTGAGGAGCCATTAGGTACTGAGTGTAGCCCCCAGTTCCCCATCGCTCTGTGCCGCTCGGGGAGAGGAGGCGGAGGAGCTGGGAATGAAGGAGTGAAGCTGAGCCTGGGAAAGAGCTGGGAGGAGGAAGGTGTGGTTTTAATTTTGGTTTTTTCTTACCATCCAAATTATTTTAATTGGCAATAAATAAATTTTCCCCAAGTCAGATCTGCGTTGCCCATGATGGTAGTAATTGGTAAGCGATCTCCCTGTCTTTATCTTGACCCGTGAGCTTTTTCATCTGATTTTCTCCACCCATCCTGTTGGAAGCGAGCGAGGGAGTGAGAGGGGCTGGGTGGGCGTCTGGATGCAGCCCAAGGTCAACCCACCACTGTTGATTTGGCAAATAGTGTCACACGTCTCATATTCTGTGCCTTATTCTGAATTTGGGACACTTGAGTTTTTCTGGCCTTGGTTTATTTTTAATTTAAACTTTCTCATCAATATTTATCTTAAAACTAAGTTGCGCTCAAATTCTGTAACCAGCAACGGTTCTTCCCTGTGGTGGTTCTACTCTGGGATTCAGTCCCAGTGAATGCCCAGAGAGGAAGGATCTCCATGAGGTCCTCTGGCAGCCCTGTCTTCAAGTTGGTATGTCTGGAAATAAATGCAAAACTTCCTGAAGGGGGCTTTTGTGTAACTTCCCTGGAGTTTTGTTAGGCCATCCAGTAGGAGATTCTGTGTTTTAAGACCACTTATAGATACTACATAGTCAGGAAAAGCTTAGGTATTGGCCAGGCTGTGAGAATCTGGGAATATTTTTTTTTTTCTTTAAAAACAATGACTGAATAGAACAAGTCTACACAGTGAATTTAAACAATTATGCAGAGTGCTTTATTTTCAGTAAAACTCTATTGTCTTTGATCTTTTGTAGTCTGTATCCCTGTCTGTATCCATTTCTAAAACTGTAATGCAGTATTAAAAGATCCAGTAGAAATGAAATGTAAAATCAAAATAGCGAGAGCATGCAGATAAGTGAAATTCTACAGCAGCAATAAGTCGCGGAGCAGGTAGGGAATACAGAACAGATTGCCTGCAAAATCCCTTCACATGCAAATATATTGTTCAGAGATATCAAAACCTGAAAAGTTTACTTAGCAATTAGAAGTTTGTGGTGAAGACATCCTCATGACATAGCTGGTAGTTACTCTACTAATATTTTTTTCCAGTATTTTGTGCAAAGTGAACCTAGCAGACTCAGAGAAGAAACTTGAGGCAAAGTCTCAAACCTCTGTTACTTTAGAGACATTTTTTGCTTTATGCCAGCCTTCCTAAATATTTTAAAACTTCCAGGTAAAGTGAAACAGGATTATTGACAGCTACTGTTTATTAAAAGTTCTCATATTTCTTAGTTATACTGATAATGCAGCTCATGCACTATATCCCAATCCTGGTAGTTTGTAAAAAATGTTACAGTTTGGTTTTTCTGTTGTGCAACACTTTTGCAGTTGACTGTGAAATTGGATATTTTGTAAACAACCAATTCCAGGCATAAAGATTTACTGGGTATCTGAAACCACTTTGCCAGCAGAAGAGGCTTTTGAGATCCTGGCTTACAATAAGGAGGATAACCAGGTCTCTGCTGCTACTGCCCAGTTTGTACAACTAGGTGTGCATTTTGTGCATTTGATTTGAGTGATCACAAAATGTTAATTTCCAAAGTGTTTTGTTTATCTCCTGCCTCGCCAGTTAGCATGGTCAATATCTCTTTATCCTACTGAAAGTGCATATTCATAAGATTTGTCTATGAATTATAGTCACACAAATATAAATCTTCTTTGAAAGCTTTTCCCCTTAGATTGGGAGACATTTCTTCTCGAGATCTGTAGACAAGCCAATAATGTAAAGATGTTTGAAGTCTATGTTCCAAAGTGGGTACTTATAATTGTGTGTTTTCTTTTTTTCCTCCCAGTGGAATTCAATGACTGCAAGGGGAATAGCAAATTGAACTTCGAAGTTTCTAACCCAGACTTTAAGGTGGAACGTGACGGGTCTTTAGTTGCACTAAAGAATGTATCAGAAGCTGGCAGAGCCTTGTTCGTCCATGCACGGTCTGAGCATGCTGAGGATATGGCAGAAATTTTGATTGTTGGAGCAAATGAAAAACATGGTGCATTAAAGGTAAGATAAGTACAAAGGACTAGAAGACAGTGCCAAGATGCTGCTGCTAGATATTTACGTGGACAGTTTTAATCTGTTAGAGAGATCAAAATCAGTCTTTAATCCAGATATTGCTGTAATGTTTTAGCATTTAGTTTCACTTCAAACACAATTTTTCCAGGTTTTGAAAGATGTATTACATCTTCAGGTGTAAATTCTAAACATTCATAAAGAATTGATTCAAATGAAAGAGCCCAAGTATCAAAATTGGTGGGTTATTCTAGCGTACATTATGATGGATAACCACAGTTTGGCCATAACAAAAAATGGAAAATCGTAGTCCAAATGTGTAATTCAGAATTTACAGAACCTTCACATTCACTCCAAGTCTAAGAAAGTAGGAATGAATTCTGTGCTGTGGAATTTAAATTTTCATATAAGTCTGCTTATCTGGTATTGTTATGTGTTAAACTGTATAAACATCAGCACACAAATAGCAACACATGTTTACACTCTGTCTCTATGTGCTAGTGATTTCTGTTCCACTCTGTGGAACTGAATGTCATGTCCTTTGTTTTCAACTTTTGAATTGCAGTGTAATACTAACCTCGTACTATGGCAAAAAAGTGCTTCACAAATTGATTGAATTGTTTACTTCACACCCTTGGAAGTAACAAAAGGAAGTGTGAGATAGCCTTCACTTCTGTGTCATGGCATTTAGGAGAGAGGCAGGCAAGACACTGGTTCAATACACAGTTAAGCCTCGTACGTTTGTAGACCTAGAATTTCAAGGAAGTATAAAGAAGCCATGATAAAAATGACTGACCTATTGTTTTATTTTGGTATTTAGATTTTTCACCTGCCAGCACTCTCATTATATTTGCAGCAATAGCTTAGTATAACTTAAGTCTTGCATTTAAAAAAAAAAAAAAAATTAGCTTTAGGGGAAATGTTGAAGAAACTTCTGAAAGTCTGTGGCTGAGGAAAGGGTTTGATCTGCACTTTCAGCAGCATGCGATGGGAATAGAGATTGCCAGCAGGAGAGAAAGTACCAGAATGTGTAACTGGAGAGAGCTGATCAGAACACTTAAATGGAATTTAATTTTATTTGAGTATGCTGTTTCTTCACAAAGTTAAATTTTAACAAGGTCATACTTGAGAGAGTCTCTTACATGGTGGAACTGTGGATTTAGGACCATGCACTGCCAAATTCAGAGTAGGAAAACTACACTTGCAGGAGCTGGGCTCTTGGCTCTCCTGTGTCTCAAACTAGCAAGCCATGCTCCTTCTGGTGCATTCACAAGAATGTTCAAATTATTTTGTTTTCAGTGTAGGTTTTAAAATTGTAGGAGCAGTTTCAAAATGGGGATTCTCATTCTCCAGTTAGAAGTTACTGAAACCACGGAGGAGTTTGAGATATCTCTGACAGGAAGCCTGGAGTTAAACTTCAGGGGATTGGTTTACGGGTGAAGATCTGACTCTCTGAGAATAATATTTTGCAGTTTTATTCTGGTTTTCTTAGAGAAGCAGCCCTTCGATGTCAATGTGGAAGTTACAGTGTAGGGGAAATCTTCTCTCATAAATAGGAATTAACGGATGTGTATTTGCACTAACTATGACACAGCTTTGCCAGTGACCTTTTCTCTTTGTGTCCTATTTGGGTTCTGGGTAGTCTCCCCTTGAAATGTCCCAGGAATATTAATTAATGCCTAGTGTTGAAATCTGTCATGAGACTGCATTCAAAAGCCAAGTCTAATTTGGCCTCACTTCTGGATTCTGTTTCAACCACTTTGCGTTGCTTCAGAGAGATAAAACCAGTATAAATCTGTCGTATTCTGCCAGTTGACAGTCTTCCCTCATAGGTGAGTCCTGAAAGCAATATCACAGCATCATCTCTATCTGCATTCATCACTTCTTTATGGATTTTGATACTCGGCTCAAAACTAGAAAATTACCTTTTTAGTATGGTGATCCTTGGTGTCTGCAGTGCTATCGGGAGTCACATGATCCATTAATGTGTCCTGGGAAATCCATCTAGTGAGGATCATCCCGTTCTTCAAGGGAATATAAAGATCTTTGGGGCTGGCTGTCCTACTCTGGCCACAGCCAGCGCTCTTTAGCTGTTAAATCAGTATTTTTTTACCAACCTTTTCAGCTATTGTTTGCCAATTTCAAACACAACACAGACAGTCTTGTCTTTGTCGTACTTGAGAAGGATATAAAGATTACAGCATACTATCTAAAGTGATTTTATGTTAAATTTGAACTTAATCCTGTACTTCTGCAGTCTGAATGTGTCAGCATGGAAGCAGCAGAACTGCTCCATCTGTTTATGGAAGGAGGCTTGGCTAAGAAATGCTAGGATGGAGCCTTAGTAATTCAGCATAATTCTGTAGGGTTAAGATGAGCACATGCTAGAGCACCGATTAACATTCAGTACTTAGAGTACAGTACCTTGTTTAATTAGGGGATAAGTAGTTCTTAAGTATTTCCCCACTGCCAGCAACTGTCGTTTCTTTTCTGAAAGCATGTAACCTACATCTGTGAAATCCCATTGTTAATGTTTCTAATTGCAGATTCCCAACATGTTTGGAAATGACTGACAACAATGATCTCTAATGTGCTGACTGGCAATCTGAGCCTAGGAAGAGATAGCATAATTCCTAAAACTTTGTGATTGCTACCATCCATACTTTAGACGAATAGTGAAAATATTTAGAGGTGCAATCTGGAGTGTGCAGAAAAGCTTTTGCTATTCTAGTGGTGGACGGTTCCTGCTGAAGATGTGGAAAGATGCCAGCTGGCGTCAATGATCGGTCATCCATCAATAACTTTAACTTCATGCCTGTAGTATAGTCAGTGGCTATTAGAATACCACCTACTATTTAACTCAGCTTTTTGAGTCTTACCAGAAGTGTATTAGATCTGCAGAGCCTGCAGCTTTCTATCAAGAGGTGGCCATGGCTACAATATGAGAAGATGGAGAGTTCCTCAACATCATCAGCCAATTTGGCTGTTGCTCTCTGATTGCAGAATCTTTTGGGTGGTCTAGTGACAGAAGAGCAGATACAGCACTGTTGCTTTTGCAAATGTCTGGATGTTTCTGCAAAATACCCTTAAACCTATGAACGTCTATACCTACAGATATGCATAGATGCTATTGAGAGAAAAAATCTGTACATCAGATTACAGTTAGATTGCTTTCTACAACCTGCTGTTAGTGCCCCTTTCCTCCTATGCTTTTGGCTAGATATACTGATTTCTGTCTGCTTGACAGAGGGAAGTATTCATAAAAAAACTACTGTCGTTTTTGAGAGGCCTGTGGAATAGGAGTGCACAGAAGAGTTGCCATGGGCCTGTAGAAGGTGTAACATTACAGTGTGTCATCTCTTTGTTAGTTATGCGTATGTACACACTCGTAGCCTCAGGCAATCAGTGTGATCAATGAAAGAAATTAAGTTCTCTTGCATTCACCATGGGGCAGTGCTGGTGAGGCACATACATCTGTGCTTGTGCTCTGCTTTACCCAATGTTTGCTTAATACCCTTTCACACAGTCAGGACTTGAGTGCTTGGTAATGTTAAAAGACATGGAAATGTTTTGATTCACCCAGGATTCCCAAAATGAACTTTGGATTAATTCTGAATAACTTACAGAATTGCTAAAATTCAGATCCATAATGGAAAAATAAATCACTTGCAAACCCTAGTTGGGAACAAACTGACCACGCCGATGAGTGGCAATAGTTGTTTTGGTTTTTTTTAATTTATGTCTTATCCAATGCCTGGTCTCTGCTTTGTTTTATGGAAAAAGTATGACAACCAAAAGTTGGAAATTTCATCACATCTGAGTATTTGACCCGACATCAGTGGATTTATTTAAAGAGTCTGGTTTTGTGGAAGAAAGGAAGTATAGCCAATTTTTTGTGAAGTCTCATAACAGATTGTGAGTTGCAAAATGCAGCGAGCTGGGAATTGAACTGTGTCCTCCAAGGCTGAATAAAATGGTTGTCTGCTAGTCCTTCTCCCCCTCTGTAATCTAATGCTGGTTTTAATGAATATACCCTTAGTACACTGGGAGGTAAAGGCAAACCTTGGGAAACCATCTTTTTCTGCCTTTTTGTGTGTGTTGGCAAAATGCAGCCTCCCCCCCCCGCCCCTTCCTGCAGCAAAGGGAGTTATTTAGGACATTTATTTGTTACAGCATCGCAGACATAGGGTGAGAGGTGGGGGGGGAGTGAGATATCAAGAGTCTGGTACCAAAGCAGATAAGAGGGCAGGCAGATATTCAGAAATTCCAGGCTGGTAGTAACTTCACTGTATGGTGCTCAGCAGTCTTCCATACAGAAGGATGAAATGATTAAATAGAAACTGTCAAACCCTCAGGACACTTTTCAGGCACTAGATGGAAAAGGAAAAGGGGAAAGAAAAGAAGAGATAAGAGGGAGGAACGCACCCTGAGACAGCATGTTGTAGACAAAGAAAGTTTAAAATCATCTCCAGCAGTAGCTCAGGTTGAAGGAAATGAAGTTGCTCTAGTCCTGCTACTCTGTCCAGTCCACTTTGTAGCAGCTAGGGGCTAGTCAGATATGCTGCTTCTACTTTTCCCTTTGTCAAACCATTGCTTTTCCCAACATCAGTACCCTGCTATATTTGTTATAGCAGGGACAGGAGAGGCAGCCTGGCTGAAAACCCCCTCAGCCACCTTGCAGACCTGAATTCTGTTTCCTACTAAGTCACTGCCTGGATGTATACGTTTGTGCAAGTTGCTTTACACCTGTGCCTCTGTTTCCTAAAGTAACAAACAGAAATAATGAAACTAAGCTCCTTGGATTTCAGCGTTAGCGTTTCTTGTTTGTGTCTTGCTCTCTGCTTTATCCCTGCAGTATAGAGATTGCAAATTTTATTGATATGAGATAAAAAGTGCCTAGAGTCTTAAATCCTACATGTATAGCTTTCTGCCTTAGAACAGATGATAAAGGATCAATAATCTTATTATGAATCAGGATTCTCTCACAGAAAAAATATTCACACAAGGAAGTGAATGGTTGAGTTTAGTCAGCTGGCAGTTCAATAATTTATTTGGAAAATAAGATCAAGAATCAGCCTCTGCTATAGCAAGCAATCGTTCCCATTAATGTATATTAGCATTTTTTCAGTTTAAAATTGCGTTCCAAATAGGCTGAAAATGACTGTGCAAAAGCATGAAGATGGACTCTCGTATGACATATTGACAAACAGCCTAGAAGAGTTTTGTATTATTAGATTTTGCATATAGCAGTTGCTGCAAAAAGTAATGCACTGCATACATAAAATACCATGTTTTGCATTTAATTTTAAGGCACAACATAGAGTAAGTCACAGGGGTACATCAATATCTACGATACACTTATGAGTTATACTGATCAAAACAGTATTTGGAATACCATTTCTTTCAGAAAAGCTGTGGAGATATTTTGCCTTTCAAGGTCTCCTTTAGGCATACAAAGATGGGATTTCTTTAAAGAGCAAACAAAAGAAAATTTGTCTTCTCAATTTTGCGTTCAGTTTGGCAGAAAGCTTAGCATAGTAATGTTCTCCAGTAACGTTCTCCTACTAGCTGTTAAATGATTAACTTGTTATTACTACTTCTACTTTTGTTTGTTATCACACTGCAAACACCTATTGACTTGGAATTCATGCATAAAAAGCTGAGGTATAAGTGATTTTAGAATTTAATACCTGTGTGTTGATGCTATTTTGCTAAATGACTTTTCCTTCCTTTAGTCACCAGTAAAAGGATGTAATTTTTTTTTTTTTAAAGTCTTCAATGCTACATTGCAGGTTTCACAGAATACATCTTAATTAATGTCAATGAAAGCAAGAGCTTGTTCTCATCAATGGGTCATTCTCTAGCATCATTTAGCTGCCTTTTTGGCTATATTTTTATAAAAATCCTCTGTGCAGACCACTTGCTGCTGGGGAAACAACAAAGAGCTCCTTTTATATAAGAAATCTTCTTAACCACTAAAATAAGCTATTTTCCATAGAAATTCCAGTCACCTACTTTCCGTTTTTATCCTTCAGCCTGATCCAGAACCTGCCGAAATAATCAGATTCCATCAGACTTTAGATCAAACCCTCGCAGCAGGAGTTTTGTCTGACAGTGCCGCAGGGACGTGACTCCCGTACCTCTTTGCTGGCCTGTTTCTGAGTGACCCTGCAAGTCCCATGGCAGTGCACAGCAGTTATGATTTTTCATATATAGCCACGCTCCCCCTTCTACTCAGCTCTGCAGCAGAGCCTCGCTTCTACTGATAGGCTTGTGCTTTCCCTCAGGCCTGGACTGAATTTATCTTTCCAACTTAACTCTGCAGATTCCCACCACCAAAGAAATTCAGGTTTCATATACACTGGCTTTGGAGCTTGCTCTGACAAAGATCCATTTATCTGAGAATTATTATGGTGCCAAGAGATGTGGCAGTTGCCATAGCAACAATTACATATTGTGTTGAATACCAGAGTAAATACTATAAAGAACACGAGCCACTAGTGGTTTTCATTAATTTAACGTTCCTTTTTTAGGCAAAGTGTGTCTTGTAAGTTTATTCACTGTATGTATGAAAGCTTAGATCAAACGCGTGGGCTAGCTTTCCTTCTCTTTCCCTCAGTGCGCAACTTCAGCATGTAAATGAGAAGTACTTGGTTATTTAAGGAGAGAAAAATGGTCTTATAGACTGGAAATATGAATAATTGACTGTGAAACAAGAAGGTGTTAGCTTCTGTGAATGTTCGGT
Organism: Rissa tridactyla; assembly: GCF_028500815.1. NCBI lineage: Eukaryota > Metazoa > Chordata > Aves > Charadriiformes > Laridae > Rissa > Rissa tridactyla. Next base: position 89,920,054 of record NC_071469.1, read on the forward strand.
GCTTTTCTCTGAGTAATCTACATTCAGGTTTTATGTGAACTAGGGGTGTGTTTATCTAGGAAAAGGGACCTTGTGCTCTTCAGTAGTAAGCGGAGCTAAGACAAGTGAAGAAATATGTTTAACTGATTCAAAGGTGAAATGAGATGATTTTTGAAACATACAAACCTTGGCAATCCAAATTATTAACAGACTAATGAAAAATGAGAGGCAAAAATATTGTAAATAAATGCATTTTGTTAAAAATAAATAAAATCATAATTCCTTTCAGCCCTGAACTGCATTTGGTCTTCTGAGTTAGTTCTCCCTGCAGTAACAGGTGTCATCCATGGGACATTTTCACTATTGCTTGGTGTGCTTCTGGTGTAAACGTAAGGTTTTTGTGGAAGCTCAGAACCAAATGCAGTTCTGGAATGCAACCAATTTTATTCTATTTTGTTTTAAAACACACTTAGGTCTTATCCTTCATCCATAAGACTTAATGGCCAAGCTTCCATAAATCTCAGTGAGAGATTATTCAAAGATTGATGAAGTCTTTTATCTGAACTAAAATTCATCCTGGCACAGAGTGCCAATACCTATTTACCTCTTGCCCCTAAAACATTTTTATGGAGTTTGAATGGCAGATGAGTTGTGTGAAGACATTTTGAATCAAATTAGCTTCTTTTTATGATCTAGGATGCTAACTGTCCTTTATCCATTTAAAAAAAAAATCCACTAAATTTTGTGGATAAGTGATAAGTTGTTATGCATTGACATATAATTTTTTTAAAGTTGTTATTGTTCTGAGTCCAGACTGAAAGAATCATGATGATATAGAGAAAACTATGCCAAACCTATGCATTAATCTCCAGAGACTGATAGAGTTGTGTGGAAATTTGTGCCGGAGGTGCAGGGAACATTTAAAGGAACCATTTAGAAAAGGTTTAAATTTAAAATTCATTGTAGCAAATGAGGATATAAGTGTGAAAGCAACAGGCTAAGCATGATTTAGTAGAACATTAAGCAAGATCATAAAGGATAAGTAGATGTCTCATAGGATATGTAATATCTTTCATTTATAAAGTGGCTTTCAGCCTGTAAGATCCTTAATGTGTAACTATTAAGTACACAGAGAAAGAGTATGTGTATGCCTGTCTATATACATACATCTGTAAAAAGAGGTATTTGCACATATATATATATCTCTTTATTGTTGATACTTCATAGAATCATAGAATGGTTTGGGTTGGAAGGGCCCTTAAAGATCATCTAGTTCCAACCCCCCTGCCATGGGCAGGGACATCTTCCACTAGACCAGGTTACTCAAAGCCCCATCCAACCTGGCCTCAAACACACAGAAGAACCTGAAAGACTCTGGTAGAAGTCTGGAAGAAGAAAAATTGTACACTTCGTCCACAGTTGTTCTCTCATCTGGCATGCAGGAATGACACAGTCAATGTATGACAACTACCCCAGTTTCACCAGTGGTACTTCAGATTTATTAAGGAACGGAGACAATTCCAAGAGGACATCAAACTAACTTGTGTTCAAAACTAAACTCAAGGTTCTTTTTTGTGTCAGAGACACAAAATATTGCTGGTGTTTTCCCACTGTAAGCTTTTCCATCAGCTTCCAGAAACAGGGTGGATTTGAGAGAGAGCCATAATAGGAGAAATTTTTCACATGAAAAGATGATTTCCTGAGTAAGAGTTTAGTCATTTCTCTCCATCAGAGACATCAATAATCATCCCTAATGATTGCCCCAATAGTTCCATGCTGGTTTTCACAAACCTGAAGGAACATTTATTATGGTTATTATAGTAACACCTATCTCAGCACACATCTTAAGCATTTAATGGAGCATCACAGGATAAAAATCTACATTTGTCCTCCCCCAAGAATTGATTCTGCCACAGCAAGGACAGATGGCTCCTCCTGGACTTAAAATTCCTTATTTGTTATCATCACAATTCTGTTGCTTTTAAGAGTATTCCTTTGCCTCTTGTTTTGCAGCTAGTTTTCTTAAGTACCTAGAATAGCTTGGCAAGTTGAAGATATAAAAAGCATAAGAATGACAGAGTTAGAGCTTAATATAATTTGGTATCTCCATAATAAACAACTTTGCTAATGTTTACAGTCATCTTGGAGTTATTAATCATCCTGTTCCTCAATTCTTATTTCACCACCAAATCAAACTGAATAACTGTTGCATCGAGCAGTTGATCTATCTTAGAAAAAGTTTTACTATGTGTTTATATATCTTGTCCCCACTCCCTCGTACTGAGAAGGCACCTAGGGATAGTGATTGCACAGGTGGAGGGGCAGCAGACCTGTTTGAACTGGCTAATAGTCCTGCTATGTGCAGTAGTTGGCTGCTACTAATACTTCTGGTAGCACTAAAATTCCTCAGTATCCATCATTACTATGGAAAAGAAAGATTCTTGTTTAAGGTAACTGGCAAAAAGATGTACAAATAGGAAAGGAGAGACTGAATTTTGCCTCTAGTTTCTTAACCACCTCACTATGACTGTAGTTTGGTGCATAGCAGTAAACAAGAAGTTTCCTGGGGAGCAGAAATAGATTTGTTGAAATATTTTTACTAATTGTCCCAGTAACTGGTTTGATTCAAGTTCTAGCTACACAAAATCATTTAGTCAGCAACTGTTCAAACTACCGTGAACAGATACACTTTAATTTACCTGCAAGTCAGCAACCCTTGCTGTTGATGATGCTCAATACTTATTGAACCATTTGGCATATGTTTGAACTCAGCAGGAAATTTTTATCTTGAAAAAATTTTGTCTTTCGTTTCTTTTTTATCTCTAGAATTATCTTGTGGTTTTGAGATAAATGAATCCTGGATCTAGTATGTGCAATGTTTTAAGATAAGGAATAGACTGTAACCCTTTTAAAATGAGGTCTGGATCTAGCTCCTGTTGTGGACATCTTGTGGACTAAATTGTATTATCTTAGTACAATACAGTAGCTTATGCTGCTTAAGAGGGTCCTTTTTTGCATCATCAATCAGAAATGGGTTAAATGCGTAACTGTAGTTAAAGTGCATTTGTCTCTATAGTGGTTCTAATCACACTGGAGAACTACAGAATATTTCATGTGGCCAAGTACCCTGTTCTACAGCTATTGTCAAGGCAGTATGCATGAACTGTTGGGTCGGTGTGTTGTTTTTTTTAAAAAGATCTCTGTCAAACATGATATGACATGACCTGTGTATTCACAAATGGAAATTTGGAGCGGTTTTTTTTGGTGTGTGTGAACTTTGTCTTCAAATTACTCATATCTCATATGAGTATAATTGTATAAATGACCAGATTTTCTGGACCTTTAAGGACTTTGCTAATACGAAACAACACAGCTAAGCATTTTCATATCCTCCTGATGCCCAATAGAACAAGCATGAAAAATATATCCATCAGATGGAGATTGATATACTTTGCAGACTTAATGATGATGATCTATGAGCTATTAAAAATTAAAAGAAAAATCCCATTTCTTTTCTTAATTTTTCTAGATTCCATTTGATGATGTACGTTAACATGTTGAATGTTTGTGGGATTTTTTTTTATTATTTTTTGCTCTTTGATGGCTTTTTTTACGGGATTGAACATTGATGTGCTGTATAAAGATTTATCTTCTAATCACCTGGAAGAAAGGTGAAAGTACAAGTTGTTTAAAATGTGGAAGACTGTACAAAACTTTCATTTTCAGATATTGACATAGAAATTTTTTGTATAGGAATTTCAAGGGTATGATCCTGTGAAGTACTAGACTGTCCTAGGAGATGCTGAGGACTTTATACGTGCACTGACATAAGTGCACATTAGGATGACCTGACTTTTTTGACCTCCCAAAAAAAGAAATGCTAGTAAGAAAGCTGTTCGTGTTTGCATTACTAATAGTTTAAAAGGCTGTATCAAAATGCAGAGGGTTTCTTTCAAGCACAGCTGTGGAGTGGTAAAACAGCACATCAGCCCCTGTGAAATAGGGCACTTGAGTGCTCTCATGAGGCACATCATTTTGATTTGAATATTGTTGAACTCACTAACAAAAATTCCAGTAAATTCAAAATTCATGATTGGCTGACAAATACTTTACTTTGAAGTTTCTTCTTTGTGCAGGAAGAATATTCTCATGCCCCTGTGACTTTTTTTTCTTTTCCCTGAAGATGAAATAAAATGTCAGCCACTTCTGTTTGAGAGGCAATTCATGACTGCTGAAAGACTGTGTTGGTAGACAAAACCCCTGGTGGGACCAGGTGTACTCAGTCATTGTGCTCCAGCGTGGCAGCATGTGGCAACAAGAATATTCAGACTAGATCTTTTGTTCTTTTTGCTGTTCTTACTACAAACTATAAACTTATGCTGCAGATTAAGATGATTATTACACTACTATCCTGTATTTGATTTGGCATACATTAATTCTACTAGCCCTTTGCAGCACAATTGCCTGTTAGAAAAGAAAACACTTATACTGAATTCCTCATTTAGGAGATGGGGATTTCATTATTTTTGTTACTGACTCAGTCAACAGACATCAGTTATAGACTCATTCATTTACTGTCACTAATTAGATCAAAAACTGAACCTACATACTGAGAGGTTTATTGGAACTGTTCACATGTATTTAATTTCTCCATCTATGTCCGTAGAAACATTACTAATATATTAGTGTGGGATACCTTGCAAGAGAGACATTAAAACATGTTCTTTTCAATGCATACACTGTAGTTTTGTGTTGAGAAACGTAATATAGGAATATGTATATGTTAGGGTTTTTCAATAAAAGAGAGAAACGGTATGAGACAATTTTTCAACAAAGTCATGTTCCTGTTAATTAAAATAATAATTTTAAATTGATACAACTGATTGTTCTATGGACTCGTTTCAATAATGCCTGCAATTTGATACTGAGCAATTTTTATTTGTTTGCCCCTCTCTTGGTTTTCAACAGAGGTGGTGAATTGTTTCAGTAGCAGGTGAAGGGAAAAACTGTCAACTCTTCTGTGTGATCCACTTAATACAATGCAAAGTTCTTCCTATTACCTGTCCTTTTTGGTTACTCTGTTGCTACTCTATTGCTATGTGAATTAGTAAAGGGGAAGATTTCTCCTGACTATGTCAAATGAACTATGGATAGTTCATACTCTGTGTCCTTAAAAACTTATGTAGCTGTGCAGGGTAAGTTAAGTAACTTTCTGACTTTATCTGCAGACAACCTTATTTTTTTCTCTCCCGCTGTATTGTGTTGTGCTGCTCTATTGTCTTGTCCTCATGTGGTTTGCTGTCTTCTCCCTTCTCCCAACAATCACCCTTTGGAAGTTCATATGGTCATTGAAGTCAGAAAAGTCGGTTGTGCTTCATATTGACCCTCAAATCAGGAATTCAGGTGGAGGTAAGGGGAGGGGATGCTAAAACTTCAGTTCAAAGATTAAAAGTCAAAGTTGGGGAAGATTTGACTCTGAATTTGGCTCACATCTACAACACTCAA